>NC_035437.2:74089940-74689940 GCF_002127325.2 Helianthus annuus | reverse complement strand
TATCCTCTGCTTGTTGGGCCTTTATTTTGAGATATTCTTCTATATTTCTTGGCAAAGGATAACCTTGAACAGATGGGAGTTTCCTCTTTTCAGGATCATCTTCAGAGTAGAAGGATTTGATTTCCTCCCTGACTGCTGGAAGATCTAAAGGATATTGTACTCCTGCACGGTCAATGGCAGTGTTTTGATTGATGAGTTGAACTGAAGATAATGGAACAGGGTTTCGAATGGTGACAAGGGACAGTGGTTGTGTAGATGTTAGAGTTGGGGAAGTGTCATCTTCCACTACATTATTTGTTATCTTTCTCCTTTTGTGCTTTGGAGAAGTTGGTGGTGTATTTATGGTTTCAGTGGCAGAGATTGAAGTAGTTGGTATCTGATTAACACCTGTTGAAACAACTGGTTTTCCAACCACTATGGTCACTACAACAGTTGATGTGTCAATTGTTGTTTTCTGCTTTTTGGGAGCTGGATTTTGTGATGGTGATATTGTTTTTGGTATGACAGTGGATTGACTGTGGGTTAATGTAGTAGTAATGGCAGTTGTTGAGATAACATCTGTTGAAACAACTGAAGTACCAACAACTGTTGATACAACATGAGTTTTAACATCTGTTGGTTTGGAGGTTTGATGACAGGAAATTTTGGGAATTTGAGGAGTTTGTTTGGTGGTTTTGGAAGGTGTGGTTTTGCGTTGACTTACTTTTCTGGTAGGCTGTCTTCTTTTAGGTTTAGAAGTACCCTGCTCTTCTTTTTCCATCAAAACTTTCTTCTCCTCCTCAAACTTTTTAGATCCTTTCATGTTTGCCTTTAATGCAGCAAATGCATTTTCAGTCTCATCAACCTTTTTGGAACCATCTGGTCTTGGGATTTCTACCACAAGTTTGGACATTCGATCTGCTGGCATGTATAAACCATCTTCTTTTCCCTTCTTCCCTTTAGTTTTCTCCCACTTTTTGACATCATCAAGATTTTCAACAAAGATGATTGAAGGAGGAGCAGTGCCAGTAGTTTGAAGCAGATGAGCTTTAATGGCTTTGATATCTGCTTGAGTATCTTTGTACCTAGCTTCCATGACATTTCTGACCATTTGAAGTTGAACTTCATGCTGTTGATCTGCATATTATCTTTGTGTATGAAACAAGGGTTGAAACAGATGCCATAGCTCAGCAGCAGATGGATCAGATGTTGCAGATGGTGCAATAGTGGGTGTAGCCTTTTGAGCTTGTAACAACTGTTGCAGCATAGTTTTGATTTCTCCAACAGATGTTGTGACAACTCGAACTTTAGACTCGTTTTGTATAACGCTAAGTGCTTATGTGAACTTAATTTTTATGATTGAATGGGGTGAACGTTGTGTATATGCATGATGTTTATTATGTGATACCATGATTTAGTGGATATTTTATTATTTTGTGCATATGTGTATGTATTGCATGGGATGTATGTATGTTAAGCGAATTGTTCACGAACCAAATGCACAACACCATTTGAACCGATCAAGCCCACAACATTCGCACAAGGCCGGTTGGGCCTTACCTTTGCACACGGACCAATAGGGCGACCCGTTAGGGGTTCCGGCCCATTTCCCTTTCACGTGAACAAACAAGAGGTAAGGGGGTCTTGTTTCTCATTGTGGTCACCAACACAAAAACACTCAAACCCTAGCTCTCCTCTCTCTCGTCCCTTTCTCTCTCTTGAAGCCGACGGCATCAAGGATTCAAGCTCGGATCAAATCCTACTCACCTCCTCTCTATCGGTTAGTGTTAATATGATTTCTATTGTTTATGTTGATTGTTTGTTGTGGCCATGATTGATTATAGGATTGATAAACTGCGTGAACTAGTTGTTAACTAAACCGAATATATATATGATCTCGGTTGTGATGAATCGAGGTTTGGGTTGTATTAGATTTGATGGTTAATAATGAATAGATGCTAATCGGCTGATATGCTTTTGTCTTTTGAATCGGACATGATGTAGAGTGTTGTTGATGTTCATAAATTGGCTTTATGTTGTTAAGTCCGCATGTTTATGCAGGGTTTAGATATATTGTTCATGAGCATGAGTTATTAGGGTTCATAAGAGTCTGGATAAAAACATTTGAATCTTTGCTTGATTGATCGGTGTTAGGTGAACCGAATAGTTGAATGTTACGTTAATTGATTGATGTATGTTTGGAAATTGATAAGCAAACTGTAACTGAATTGCTTGATCTTCGGGTATGCTAAACAAACCGCATAAGAGCACACACGCACAAGATCCCCGGATCGCACAAAGTAGATGGGTCACATAAGTCACCTGTCCTATCTAATAGTTGGGCCGGATAGCTGTTGGGCTTAGACCAGTCGCACAATCCACATAAAACGCACAAGCTAGCTAATCGCACATGATTGTTATTCGATTGGGCTGATATGTTAGCAGGTTGTTATATGTTGAGTAACTTTGGGCCGTATGTTATTGGACTGATTCAATCAGATCGCACAAGCCCAAGACATCTCGCACAACCCAACTTGATCGTACAAGATCATTCGGGTCGCACAAGAGTTACACGATGTTATGTTGGGCCGAGACCTTTATACTTGACTTTCTAGTTGGGCCGTTTATGTTGAACTGCTTGTTTATATGTTGGACCGATTACTTTGGCCTAATGAGTTAACTTCATAAGTTATTTGTTTAACCGATTGGGCCTCAAGCCCAATCCCAAATCGCACAACCCCAACGGACTCGCACAAGCCACTTATGCACATTGGGCCGGATAGTTTGGGCCTATTTGTTCAAACTGTACGGGTTGAATGTATTGTTTATCTGTCGAACGTTGCCATGATCTATACGTGATAGTGACGTGTTAACTTATGTGAGTCATACGTGCATTATCTTAGTCAAATCCTGACTTGTGTGGTAACCCTGCTAGGACGTGATTGACCATTTACTAGCTTATCTATACTCTTTGTGTATCTGCCGAGCAAACCAAGGTGAGTTCACACAGCCAAGGCATGGGATTCCCGGGTTGGGAATTGGGTTGGATATGATGAATGTGGAATGATTACTCGTACTTACGCATATACCAGACTATAGACCATCGTCCTCAGGTTAGTCAGGACACGTTACGTAAAGCCTACGTAACCCAGTATATTTGCCATATGTCTCCCGGGTCGGGACGGACACGTTGCGTAAAGCCTACGTAACCCAATACCATTCACTGGCTTCCAGGTCGGAAGGCCACGCTGCGTAAAGCCTACGTAGCCCCCACGCGTACCACTGTCCTCGGGGAAGGGCACGTCACGTAAAGCCTACGTGACCCTGTACGTTTTCCTGTTCTCGGTAAAGAAGAACACATGGTCGGAAGTTAGTCTAGTAAGTACCGTTAATGAGAAGCCCTCATTAGCCTGGATAAACATGGGAAGCCCCCACTAGTTAACTCACGCCCTATGATTATGAACTTACTTTCTGTGAACTCGCTCAACTAGTTTGTTGATTATTTGCTGCATGCCTTGCAGGACCTTAGGTATACTTGGAGCTTGCACCAGAGGAGAGGCGGGTCGTTGTGGACAAGAACTCGTGAATGCTATTTCGACACTTATGATGATTCATACATTACTATTTATATTGGGTTACTTAAATGCTTCCGCTACACTTAACTAAATTACACGTTCAATATGATTGGTGGTTAAGATCCTGGTCAGTCACGCCTCCAAGCGGTGGTACTCCGCGTGTGGGATTTTGGGGGTGTGACAGATTGGTATCAGAGCCATTGGTTATAGAGAACTTGGTTTTAATATGGGAAAATGTTTTTATTAAAACCGGACTATAACCAGAACAGTGCTCTCAACGATCCACAACGACGCTTCGCTCCACGTGCAAGACTCGACATCCTAGGTAATAAGGTTTATGTTTATTGCCTGTTTGCTAGAACTGCTTAGTACTTTGCTCGCATTACGTTTAGATACACATGATACTATAGCATGAGAATCCCTACGTGCTTACACTTTTCTGTCATCGCCCTACTCGCGAACCACTCTCATTTACGTTACTTTTACTATGAAGATCATGTCTGGAAGAATTAACATGACACAAGCCCAGCTAGAGGCTCTCGTTCAAGCTCAAGTTGCTGCGGCACTTGCAGCTGCTCAAGCAGGTAGTATATCCTGTAGTCATAACTTACGCTAGGATCTTTAGATCCTACACTCCTAAACTAGCCCTTGTATTTAAACTTTGCCCTATTCGTACACAATAGGTCAACCAGTGCAGCAAGTTTGCACCTTTAAGAACTTCATGGACTGTCGTCCAAATTCTTTCAGCGGCATCGAGGGGGCAGTGGGACTCCTCCATTGGTTTGAGAAGCTAGAATCAGTATTCGAAATGTGCGAGTGCCCTGAGGCTCGCAAGGTCAAGTTTGCCACCGGCACCTTGGAAGGAATCGCGCTAACTTGGTGGAACGCCCAAGTTCAAATCTTGGGGTTGGCAGCTGCTAACGCCACACCCTGGAACGACTTCAAGGAACTCATTAAGAGGGAATATTGCACGCGTGAAGATATTCACAAGCTGGAAGACGAGTTGTATAATCTAAGGATGGTGGGATCTGAGATCGAAGCATATACTAAACGGTCGAATGAGTTGGCCGTTCTGTGTCCTACTATGGTGGACCCTCCATACAAGCGCATTGAGTTGTACCTCAAGGGATTGGCGCCAGAAATTCAGAGCCACGTGACGTCGGCTAACCTCGAAAACATCCAGGAAATTCAGCGTCTCGCTCATCGTATCACCGATCAGGCAGTGGATCAGAATAAACTGCCCAAGCGTGTTAATGCTACTGCTAACGTCACCACCTCAGTTACTCCTGCTACCACTGGTGACAGTAAAAGAAAGTGGGATGGAGACTCTAGTAAAAGTTCAGCACCCGTTCAGTCTCAAGCTCAGCAGCAGAAGATTGACCACAATCAGAGCCCCAGTCAGCAATCCTCTGGTGGTCCTAGACAGAGAAGGTATCAAGGGTTTCACCCCAAGTGTCACAACTGCAACAGGCATCACAGCGGCCAGTGCAACAAGGGTCGTTGTCAAAGATGTCTCAAGATGGGTCACGAGGCCAAAGACTGTAGGAGCCCACGGCCTGTAAATCAGGATCAGCAACCACAACAACCAGCTCCACAGAACCCACAGCAGCAGCAGCCACAGCGTGGAAATCGGGGATGTTTCCAGTGTGGGGCGGAAGGTCATTACAAGCGCGATTGCCCTCAGTTGAACCAGAATCATGACCACAACAATAACCAGGGCAACGGGAACAACAACAACAACAACAATGGCAACGAGGCAAGAGGTCGAGCTTTCGTGTTAGGACGAGGAGACGCCATGGACGATATTTGAACTTATAACTTATTTTGGGTTTTCATTATTATGTCTCTGTTACTCAAACAAAGTTTGGTTTAAACATCAATCGTATTGGGTTTTATGAATTACTTTAACTACTATACTTTATGTTTGATATGATGGATGGTTTGATATTATTGAACGCACCTGCCGTATTTAAGGACCTTATGAACAGGGTGTGCAAACCCTACCTAGACAAGTTCGTCATAGTATTCGTGAAGTCTACTTTCTAGGCCACGTAGTGAACAAGGATGGGATTCAAGTCGATCCATCCAAGGTAGACTCGAAGCTGGCCTGCACCATGTACGCCAACGGAAATACGCCAACTCTTGGGTTTGGCGGGTTAATACAGACGGTTTATTAGAGACTTTTCGAAGATTGCTCAGCCGCTTACGCTACTGACACAGAAGGGTGTTACCTATCGCTGGGGAGAGCCCCAGGAGACTGCTTTTCAGCACCTAAAGGATAGACTTTGCAGCGCACCTATCCTCTCTTTGCCAGAGGGCACAGATGACTTCGTAGTATATTGCGATGCATCCATTCGGGGACTTGGATGTGTGTTAATGCAGCGCGACAAGGTTATCGCTTACGCCTCTCGTCAACTCAAGATTCATGAACGCAACTACACGACGCACGATTTGGAGCTGGGAGCTGTTGTTTTTGCGCTTAAGATATGGCGACACTACCTGTACGGTACCAGGTGCACGATTTACACCGATCACAGGAGTCTCGAGCATATTCTTAAGCAGAAGGATTTGAACATGCGTCAACGACGATGGGTCGAGTTACTTAACGACTACGAATGTGCTATCAAGTATCGTCCAGGCAAAGCCAATGTTGTGGCTGATGCCCTCAGTCGGAAAGACACACTACCACGGCGCGTGCGAGCGCTACAGCTTACGATTCAGTCTAGCCTTCCTACACAGATACGAAATGCTCAGGTAGAAGCATTGAAGCCCGAAAATGTCAAGGCTGAAGCCTTACGCGGCTCACGACAGCAGATGGAACAGAAGGCAGACGGCGCCTACTATGTAACGGGCCGTATTTGGGTCCCACTTTATGGCGGTCTACGCGAACTTGTGATGGACGAAGCACACAAGTCTCGCTATTCGGTACATCCAGGGTCGGATAAAATGTACCACGATATCAGTACTACTTATTGGTGGCCTAGTATGAAGGCCCACATTGCTACGTACGTTGGAAAGTGCTTGACCTGTGCGAGAGTCAAGGTCGAATATCGGAAACCAGCTGGTCTACTTCAGCAGCCTAAGATACCTCAGTGGAAATGGGAAGAAATTTCCATGGATTTCGTTACAGGCCTACCTAGATCCCAGCGTGGGAACGATACAATATGGGTCATAGTTGATCGACTCACCAAGTCTGCACACTTCCTGCCGATTAAGGAAACGGACAAGTTCTCCACTCTCGCAGACGTATACCTCAAAGAAGTTGTTTCGAGGCACGGGGTGCCCACGTCCATCATTTCGGATCGCGACGCACGATTCACGTCAGAACTTTGGCAAGCGATGCACAAATCTTTCGGCTCACGGTTAGACATGAGCACAGCATACCACCCTCAGACGGATGGGCAGTCTGAGCGTACGATTCAAACACTTGAAGACATGCTTCGGGCATGCGTTATCGATTTCGGCAACGGCTGGGAAAAGCATCTCCCTTTAGTGGAGTTTTCGTATAATAATAGTTATCACACCAGCATACAAGCCGCTCCATTCGAGGCATTGTACGGGCGTAAATGCCGGTCACCTCTCTGTTGGGCAGAGGTGGGAGATAGTCAGATCACGGGTCCAGAGATTGTTGTGGACGCCACAGAAAAGATTGCACAGATACGACAACGCATGGCGGCAGCACGCGACCGTCAGAAAGCCTACGCGGACAAGCGTAGAAAGCCATTGGAATTCGAGGTCGGGGACCGGGTTTTATTGAAAGTTTCACCCTGGAAGGGTGTGGTTCGTTTTGGCAAACGGGGCAAACTGAATCCGCGATACGTCGGACCCTTCGAAATCATAGAAAAGGTTGGCAAAGTTGCCTACAAGTTGAACCTACCAGCTGAACTCGGGGCGGTTCACAATGTCTTTCATGTATCGAACTTAAAGAAGTGCCTATCAGATGAAAACCTCATCATTCCTTTTAAGGAACTCACTATCGACGAGCGGTTGCAGTTCGTTGAGGAACTAGTAGAAATCACGGACCGGGATGTGAAGGTCCTCAAACACAAGAGAATCCCTCTTGTTCGAGTTCGTTGGAACTCCAAACGTGGCCCAGAGTACACCTGGGAACGCGAAGACAGGATGACAGAAAAGTACCCCCAGTTATTCGGGAACAAGGCAACCACTACTGAGGCTGAAGCTACTACTTCGGAATTTCGGGACGAAATTCCAGATCAACGGGGGGAGGATGTGACACCCCAGGAAAATCAGTGAACAGTACAGTTTACCTAGCTTCCTCAGTGAGTGCATACCAAATTTCGGGACGAAATTTCCAATTAGTTGGGGATAATGTGACAACTCGAACTTTAGACTCGTTTTGTATAACGCTAAGTGCTTATGTGAACTTAATTTTTATGATTGAATGGGGTGAACGTTGTGTATATGCATGATGTTTATTATGTGATACCATGATTTAGTGGATATTTTATTATTTTGTGCATATGTGTATGTATTGCATGGGATGTATGTATGTTAAGCGAATTGTTCACGAACCAAATGCACAACACCATTTGAACCGATCAAGCCCACAACATTCGCACAAGGCCGGTTGGGCCTTACCTTTGCACACGGACCAATAGGGCGACCCGTTAGGGGTTCCGGCCCATTTCCCTTTCACGTGAACAAACAAGAGGTAAGGGGGTCTTGTTTCTCATTGTGGTCACCAACACAAAAACACTCAAACCCTAGCTCTCCTCTCTCTCGTCCCTTTCTCTCTCTTGAAGCCGACGGCATCAAGGATTCAAGCTCGGATCAAATCCTACTCACCTCCTCTCTATCGGTTAGTGTTAATATGATTTCTATTGTTTATGTTGATTGTTTGTTGTGGCCATGATTGATTATAGGATTGATAAACTGCGTGAACTAGTTGTTAACTAAACCGAATATATATATGATCTCGGTTGTGATGAATCGAGGTTTGGGTTGTATTAGATTTGATGGTTAATAATGAATAGATGCTAATCGGCTGATATGCTTTTGTCTTTTGAATCGGACATGATGTAGAGTGTTGTTGATGTTCATAAATTGGCTTTATGTTGTTAAGTCCGCATGTTTATGCAGGGTTTAGATATATTGTTCATGAGCATGAGTTATTAGGGTTCATAAGAGTCTGGATAAAAACATTTGAATCTTTGCTTGATTGATCGGTGTTAGGTGAACCGAATAGTTGAATGTTACGTTAATTGATTGATGTATGTTTGGAAATTGATAAGCAAACTGTAACTGAATTGCTTGATCTTCGGGTATGCTAAACAAACCGCATAAGAGCACACACGCACAAGATCCCCGGATCGTACAAAGTAGATGGGTCACATAAGTCACCTGTCCTATCTAATAGTTGGGCCGGATAGCTGTTGGGCTTAGACCAGTCGCACAATCCACATAAAACGCACAAGCTAGCTAATCGCACATGATTGTTATTCGATTGGGCTGATATGTTAGCAGGTTGTTATATGTTGAGTAACTTTGGGCCGTATGTTATTGGACCGATTCAATCAGATCGCACAAGCCCAAGACATCTCGCACAACCCAACTTGATCGTACAAGATCATTCGGGTCGCACAAGAGTTACACGATGTTATGTTGGGCCGAGACCTTTATACTTGACTTTCTAGTTGGGCCGTTTATGTTGAACTGCTTGTTTATATGTTGGACCGATTACTTTGGCCTAATGAGTTAACTTCATAAGTTATTTGTTTAACCGATTGGGCCTCAAGCCCAATCCCAAATCGCACAACCCCAACGGACTCGCACAAGCCACTTATGCACATTGGGCCGGATAGTTTGGGCCTATTTGTTCAAACTGTACGGGTTGAATGTATTGTTTATCTGTCGAACGTTGCCATGATCTATACGTGATAGTGACGTGTTAACTTATGTGAGTCATACGTGCATTATCTTAGTCAAATCCTGACTTGTGTGGTAACCCTGCTAGGACGTGATTGACCATTTACTAGCTTATCTATACTCTTTGTGTATCTGCCGAGCAAACCAAGGTGAGTTCACACAGCCAAGGCATGGGATTCCCGGGTTGGGAATTGGGTTGGATATGATGAATGTGGAATGATTACTCGTACTTACGCATATACCAGACTATAGACCATCGTCCTCAGGTTAGTCAGGACACGTTACGTAAAGCCTACGTAACCCAGTATATTTGCCATATGTCTCCCGGGTCGGGACGGACACGTTGCGTAAAGCCTACGTAACCCAATACCATTCACTGGCTTCCAGGTCGGAAGGCCACGCTGCGTAAAGCCTACGTAGCCCCCACGCGTACCACTGTCCTCGGGGAAGGGCACGTCACGTAAAGCCTACGTGACCCTGTACGTTTTCCTGTTCTCGGTAAAGAAGAACACATGGTCGGAAGTTAGTCTAGTAAGTACCGTTAATGAGAAGCCCTCATTAGCCTGGATAAACATGGGAAGCCCCCACTAGTTAACTCACGCCCTATGATTATGAACTTACTTTCTGTGAACTCGCTCAACTAGTTTGTTGATTATTTGCTGCATGCCTTGCAGGACCTTAGGTATACTTGGAGCTTGCACCAGAGGAGAGGCGGGTCGTTGTGGACAAGAACTCGTGAATGCTATTTCGACACTTATGATGATTCATACATTACTATTTATATTGGGTTACTTAAATGCTTCCGCTACACTTAACTAAATTACACGTTCAATATGATTGGTGGTTAAGATCCTGGTCAGTCACGCCTCCAAGCGGTGGTACTCCGCGTGTGGGATTTTGGGGGTGTGACAGATGTGTCAAGTTTATCAACCCTCTCCGTCAATTCTTTGTACTTTAAACCATCACCCAAGTTAATGGGATCATCTGATTTCCCACCAGTGGTGGTTTTATCAAAGGTTGACTTAGGAAAAATTTCCCAAAAATCATCCACTAATGCCCCTTGTTCTCGGTACTGTGGACTTCTTTCTTCAGCAGAGCTTACCATTTTAAGGTAACCAGCGTATAATGGAAACACACCAGTGGACACTATGGTTCCCAAAGAAGAAATTGCCTTCAAGGGAATCTCACTAATGAAACTACTGTCCAGGTGTAAACCAGTGGGTTCAACAACAGTAGTAGCTGCTCCACTTAAACTACTGACAGGAATTACTTGTAATTCCTGCAGTGTAGCTTTCTCAACTGTTGGTAGGTTAACAGATATAGAAACACGAGACTCAGTCACTTGTGGTATATCCTCATTGACAGGTGATTGAGAAGAACCGATTTTTATCTGAGCTATATCCAGTGCATCCAACAGACGTATCACTGATTGTGGTGTCCCTGTTGATACAACCTGATCCTTTTGAGATGATGCAGGAGGAGTTTTAGGCTCAGGTTGAGATCTTTCTTCCATCTGCTATGAGGAAGTAGTAGCAGTGGTTTCAGGTGACTTTTGTGTTGTCACAGGTGTTACCTCTGGAATCTCGTCTTCCAGAGTCACCTTTTTGGTGGGTTTGGAGGGCTTTTGGATAGTTTTCTTTTTAGTCTTTTTGGTGATTTTTTGTGTGGGTTTCACAGATGTGGTTGTGCTTCTGTGATCACCAGGAGTAGTGGGCTCAACAACAGGGGCCTGAGGAGCAGTTGTTACTACTAAATTCTGCTTAGGTACCTCTGTTTGGGTTTTTAAAGGTTTTGACAGCCTTGTGAATGTTTCAGAAGTTAGACTGTTTATTTGAATAGGATTTCCTTGGATAAGCACATGTGCATTATCCTTTGAAAATTTCTTTTGAAGATAAAAACTTAAAAACCTTGGAAACAATAAAAATGATTTTTTATTAACATTCTTAACCATATCATTGAAAATTTCCTAAGAGTAGTTAAAATTTTGTTCAGCCATGATAGCATAGCCCAGGTATAGAATTTTCAATGGTATTTCATTAAAAGCTGTTGTTTTATTTGACACACAAATCAAGAGGGTATGAAATAAAAACCTCGGAGCAGGAGGAAAACTGCCTTTTTCTAAAATATCCTTTTTCATTTCTTCTTCATACCCTCTCTCAGAGAAATCAGTTTGGTACTCTGTTTTTGGGAAAGAGCTTTTACCTGTAAGATCATTGATTTCAAAAACCTCTTAAATGGTTTGAGGTGTAATGACCACTGGAATTCCCCTTATTGATGAAGTAATAGCCAAGGACTTTTTGTCTTTAGTTTCAAGCTTTGCATTTTTCCAGAACTCTCGTTGGGTATCCACGTAGATGGTTTCATTGCAAGTCAACAAAGTTTTGTACTTTGAAGATGAAAGTGCATCAATCACGGAATGAAAACCTGTGTTTTTACTTGTTTTTGCAAGTGTACTCACGTAGTTATGACAGATTTTGAATGGCAGATCCATGATAAATAAAAGGTAGTTAAGAACAAAGGAAGAAGATGAGTGATTTGAGAGAATTTGATGAAAACTGCTTTTGAAAGGAATTTTGAATTCGACTCGACAGTAAAAACCCTGTTTGGGGTTTTGATCAAGGTTTTATAGGTGGAAAAAGTGAATGCTGACGTGGCAGCGGTTACAAAAGATCTGACGGCTAAGTACTATCCACGTGAGAACCTCTGATGGATAATGGATGACAGTTGTTAGGAAACCACTGATGAATCAATATCAATAGTTTACAGTGCTGAAAATGAAAACAATAACTGACTATAACTATCAGTGGATAGACTACCAATGAATTAAAACACTGACCTTTAACAACAATCATTTTATAAACAGTGGTTCAAGCATGTTCCTTCTCCCAGAAAACAATATTTTAACCCATCAATCGTTTCAATCCCCTTCAACCTCCACAAAACACTATTTTAACCAAACACTGGTTTTAAACCACCATTTTAACCAAACAGATGTTTCAACCACAGTTTTCTCAACAGCAGTTCCAAACATCTATTTTCATCCATCTGTTGAACAAAGTTAACAGATGTACCAACCACTGTTTTATTTTCAAACATCTGTTCCCAATAACAGAGCTTTGATCATTTAAACATACCTTTGCCAATATTACAGTGCTGAAAATGAAAACAGTAGCTAACTATAACTATCAGTGGATAGTTTATCAGTGGATTAAAACACTGAGCTTTAACTACAGTCATTATATAAACAGTAATTCAAGAATCTTCCTTATCCAAAAAAATAATATTTTAACCCATCAGTCATTTCAATCCCCTTCAACCTCCACAAAACACTATTTTAACACAACAGTGGTTTTAAACCACCATTTTAACAAAATAGCGGTTTCAACCACAGTTTTCTCAACAGTAGTTACAAACATCTGTTTTCATACATCTGTTGATCAAAGTCAACAGATGTATCAACCACTGTTTTATTTTCAAACATCTGTCCTCAATAACAGAACTTTGATCATTTAAACATACCTTTGCCAATATTACAAGTTTTACATTCTCTAACCTAAATATTTATTTACTTAATTTAAATAACAAACATGGTTAATAATTTTAACAGAACTAATTATATAAAAACTACAAGTGTCAAACAGCATACAAAGTTCATCCATCTGTTGACCCAAGTCAACAGATGTATCAACCACTGTTTTATTTTGAAACATCTGTTCGCAATAAAAGAGCTTTGATCATTTAAATAGACCGTTGCCAATATTACAAGCTTTTACACTCTCAAACATCAATATTCATTCAATAAAATTTTAACGCAGCAAATAACAGAGCTTTGATTAATAATTTTAACATAACTAATTATATATAAAATACAATTGTCAAAACAGCAAATAGCATTCAATAAAATACAGGATCCTAATTCCTAATCAATTGGTGAAACAGTAGTCTCGATAAGTAAAGCTCCTTTCGGACCATTGAAGTTGTCAACATGTTGGAGGTATTTCAGAAGTTCATTGCTGAGATCAACTTCAATTATATCCCCCCAGATGCTTGTTATCAGCCATTTGTTGTCTTCAATTATATTAGTCCTTCGGCGCCTATCTACATAATCAACTACACGAGGATTATTGAAAACAAACACCTTCATCCAGCCTTCTTCTTCATATCTGAGCAAATCAGCAGTTAGCTCAGCAGACTTTCCAATAACAATCATATGCAGCCTCTTTGCGATGGTCAAAAAATGCCCTTGACAAGGATTGACTACAATACTCTTGGGAAAATGAAGCATTCTGAAAGTCTCACTTAGAACATCAAAAGCAACGATGTTCCTCTCACCTAGTGGATACCAATAATTTGAAACCATAAAATATATGGTTTTATCAGCATAAACTCCTGTAGACCATGAATAACCACTTGAACCATAATTGTTTACGCTACCGGCATTTATTATTCTCCATGACTCACGACGTCGTGAGTAAACACGAGCAGCAGTTACATTAGTGTAACATCCGATGTTCAGCACTTTCAGATCATTGAACTGATCAAAATAAGTTCCACTAATATCAGACTTTCGATGATGATTGTAATTGAAGTAGTCATCACACAAAACCTTATAGCGCCTGGTAGTTGGATTCCAAAGAATCAACTGACAGCAAATCCCTTGATTGCAAACTAACAACAAACCATTAAATGACGATAGAATACGTAAGTTGCTAGGGTGGACATTGTTAGGAAAACTTAAGGTTTTGCTTCTAACAACATTCAAACTACCAGCAACTACGTCGTCAATGACAATTGACGTGTCTTTAAAAGATAATAGTTTCTTTTGTACTGAATCTCCTCTTCGGAGAGTATGCATCATCTGAAATGCATGACTTGATAATTCGCTATAAAAATTCTTGGAAAGACATTTGAAACAGCCAATATCTTCTGCAGAGAGCCTTGTGAAAATCTCGTAAACAATCACTTGAAAGCCTTTCTTTCCATTCTGAAGAGAGCCTTGTGAAAATCTCGTCAACAAACTTTTGAAGATGATTGAGTAAATGGATGAAAACGGTAATGATCAAAACCAGTGCCCAATGTATTTTATATACCCAATGAAGGCGGTTATGACTAAAGCATATGATGCGACAGTCGTTAGGCTTTTAATGCATTTACATGGGAAAAATATAAAATTAAACACGTTATTATAATTAAAAATAACCTATTCATTTACCGATAAGACGCCTTTAACATAAGAAAGAAGTGATTGAGTGACGTGCATTAATTGCAAAGTACATATCCCGAGGTATTTTGAATTTGAAATTACCGGCAATTTTTTTACCACTGCTATGCTATATGTTTACCAAAGGAAACATCTGCTAAGTTATATTTTCTTAGTTATGGGCAGTAGTTTACACTCTTGAATGTGGGCCAGACCTTTGACATTTAAATATAGAGCAATAGTTTGAAATACAAAGATATTGCGAACATCTGTTTAAGTATCTCCTGTTTCCAACAGTAGCAAGTCAATCAGATGTTGGCAACAACAGATGATAGCAATTGACAACAGTAGCAAGTCAAACAGTCGTTAGATCAACAGATGATGATTTAGAGCAGATGTTCTCTATACACTAACAGAAATTGGTACAATATCAACATAATCTAATTAAACTCAGAAACAATTTCACTTATACATCAAAAGTCCCAAACTGCAATTACACGATGATAATAAAAATTAGATAATAATACTAATTCAGCTTAAAATTTAGTGCTTTTAGCTACAAATTTAGTGCTTTTAGCTTTAAATTGCATCAATGTATATCTTCGAGAATCGCCATGAACTCCACGGAAGTACTCAATGCATCAACATCAAGTTTCTAAAAACCTGATCTCTCGTGAACAGATCAAGATGCAGCAGTAGAAGATCCTTTCTTGCGTTTAGAAGGTCTTTCCTGCAGGTTCTACATCATCATCATCTGCCCAAAATCATATAATAACCCGCAGCAGATTGTATGAATTTCAAACAACTGGGATTAGACTGAAATATAAAACGAGAATTAGAGTATATCACTTGAAAATTAAGAATTCAAAATTTTAAGACTGGAGTAGCAAAAAACACATACTTTACACGAAGTTGAAACAATGACACTGCAAACAACTGTAGAACAATCATCATCATCATCATCATCATCATCATCTGCAGGAAAGACCATTACTCTAGTAAGATAAAATGTTATCTTACAGCAGTAGCAGATCCTTTCTTGCGTTTAGTAGGAACTACTACGGGTTCTACATTATCATCATCTGCCCAAAATCATGCACATAATCATCATTTAAATGAACATTATTAATAATCTTTCTTTGTGTTTAATTTAACTTTATGCTTCTTTTAATACAAACCTATAATAACCCGTAGCAGATTGTATGAATTTCAAACAACTGGGATTAGACTGAAATATAAACCGAGAATTAGAGTATATCACTTCAAAATTAAGAATTCAAAATTTCAAAACTGGAGTAGCAAAAAACACATACTTTACACCATGCTGAAACAATGACACTAGAAACAACTGTAGAACAATCATCATCATCATCAACTGCAGCAGATCATTCACAATCATCATTTAGTCATAACTCAGATAACAAAACTTTAGTAAAAATCAAAAAGAAAAACAAACATAATCATATATATCACATTACCATGATCAAGGAAAACCACATATCCCCAAAATTTTTTCTGAAAGTGGGACAGAGAGAACTTCAGTTTTCTGTTATCCTTTATGAACAAATGCCGAATATTGAGAAGAAGGGGTTTGAGGGAGAGATACATTAAAAATGTGGTTTGAAAATACAAAAGTAGAGAACACGTTTATATAAGAAGATAATTGACAGAAGTGAGTGAGTGACATGCATTAACTGAAAATTACATATCCCCATGCATTTTGAATTTCAAATTACCCGCATTTTCAAAACAACTGTTGTTAGGTATACATTTGCCAAAGGCAGCATCTGCTACTTTCTTATAGAAGAGCAGATGCTTGCCCATTCGAATGTGGGCCAGACCATTTGAATACACAAGACAGTGGTCTGAAATCAAATTAAAGTGATTTATATATTAGGCTTTATGATATAATAATGAGATAAGAAAAGCCTTGTTAGACACCCTCTGCTGACACATCAGTTTTTCTTATGTCACTTGGATTTCTCCTTTTATAGAAAGTATAGATTGATAATAATAGCCTATCTAATAATAATATATGAATTCAGTTTTTTTTTTTTTTTTTTGTTTCGTCTTAAGTTCCTTATTTCACGTCCAAGTATATTATGGGTGGACTAGGGTTTCAAGAAGTAATATGTACAATGTTTAATTCATTCATTCACATGGCCCCAAGACTCCATCACATTCACGAATTAACTACTGCTGGGCTTGTCTGCTTCTGGCGGCCCACGTAGTCCCAAATAATTCTTTCTTTTTTCGATTTTGCTTTTTATTCAATTGCATCTTCTCTTTTTTTTTGATTTTGGAGCCGCCAACCACCAATAAATTATAACAGTCGCCAACAACTCTCATCAATATGGCAGCCTTCTACAATAATATCTTTTCTCCTTATATATATAATATGCTTTTTTTTTATTTTCTCACAAGTATTAAGCCCCTGCCTCTGCGTTGCAGCGGTTGTCATAAAACTGTGTTAAGTAGTAGCAATACTATACCCTTATCAGCGACCACCAACACCGGAAAAGCTCGTAAAAACAAAATAAATAAAAACGGGAAAAAAATAACGCCGAGCGAAAAGTAGACGTAAAATCTTTGAATCACGCACGCTCGTTGCTGAGAAATTAAACCGAAACGTAAAACATAGAAAAAATAACTAAGTCCATCCAGGACCCGCGTGTTGGACGAACTTGTCAAATGCAGAAAATAGATGTGATGCAACGGGTCAGTCAAACGGGAAAAAATATACGAAAAAATGTTGAACCCCACACGCACGTTGCGGTGCGTTAACTCACAAAATTTAGAACGAAACGAAAAACTTGGGAAAGATGAAAAGTATGGTGGACCAAATTGAAAATAAAAAAGAGTTGGGATTAAATTGGAAAAAAATGAAAAACTTTGGGTTAAAAATAAAAAAACAAAGGATCTAAATTGCTAAAATGAAGTTATTTATTAATTTTAGATAAAGATAAGAATAAAAATAAGTGATATCTATATGTTGGTTATTGATTAATATTAATATTAAAAGAAATTTATTAAATAAATAAATATAAATAAAATTTATAAGATTGAAGGAGATAATGCCATGTGTCATTATTTGAAGTCTTTTATTATAAGTTAGATTAGATTCATCCACAATCATGATATGCCAGCAGCTTCTTTTTAATTTGATGTAGTATATATTCTAGCCACTGTCTTGTGAAGCCCTTTTTTAAGGTCAACATAAAACATCTGGATCAAGGCCCAAGTCATTCTCAATTAATTACTTTTATAGCCCACTAATATTTTAGTTGTAGGCCCAAACCATTTCTCTTTCAAATTCGTCCTCTTGACTTATAAAATTATAAAATGGAGATAGTGGACTCGGCCCACCCAAAGAAAATAGCTGCAATTAATAATTCGGTAACTGACGTTCTACTCTGCTTAATTGGCTGGTTATTTCCATATTACTCGTTTTTGCTCCATTTGCACCAGGACCTAGCAAAACACAAAATAGTATAATACTATACTAAAAAACTAAAAAGAACAAATAAAAACTATACGAAAATTATACACTTTACATGGGACAAATACGTGTATTTTACCGCACATCAAATATCCTCACACTTAAACTTTTTCCGTCCATGGAAAAGACTTATTCGAACAAAATCGGAATCAGAAATATCCGGGTTCAAAATCTAGGTTACTTATTTAACTGAAACTCGTGTTAACCGCGATTGCAAGTATATGTGTCCACTTAAACTCACACTAGAAGCCGCAGTTTCGCCTAATCTCGGCTCAAGCTCATGAAACAAAAGAAACAGTCATTAAACTATTTACTAACCGTTTTATACCAAAATTAAAAGAATTTAACATCAAAAAAAATTCCCTTTTTATTTTCTTTTCTTTTGAACACTAGACTTTGCATACCTAACTTAGAGGTTGTCTCAACCAGAGTCACCATCCCCGAAAGCGACAACGTGAATGTCGGTAATAATTTGTTTTTCTTCTTAACTTAACCTAGAGGCAATCTAAGTCAGAGTCACCATCCGCAACAAAGATTACATAGGCCTCGTTTTTCAATCTAGCTCATTTATTCTATTTTTCTTTTGATCAAAAATTCTAACAATTTTAGCTTATAACGGCATTTCTTATACTATTATTGGGGGTTTCGGCTATATATTTTTCCTAGATGAGAACCCAGTAGCAAACTAACAACTAGTTATATTAATATCAAATGAACCTAGAAACCGAATCGGGCCTACTCACACATCCCAAGTTAGACACAAGCTTAACTTTTTATACTCGTATTATTATTATTATTTGAAGCCCAAATATGCCCGATTTTTCTATCATTTTCCACTTTTTTTTTTGCAAAACTTCTTAAATCAGGAACATTTTTCTATTTTTCAATTTTTTTGAATTTTGAATTTTTTTTGTATTTTTCAAATTTTATGACTCAAACTAACACTAAACAAACTCAAACGGTAGTTTCTCATCCCCATACTTAAACTCTACATTACCCTCAATGTAGGATAGAAACCGACTCAAAAAAACTAAAAATAAAGAAGATATAAAAAAAAACTAAGGGCAAAAATGAAAAGGACTTAGCTGGTTAATAACGCGTAAGCTCCAAAGTCTCGTCCAATCCAGCTTTGACTCTGACTAGTACACTTGGTAAATTCTTTGAAATTTGAAAAGCAACTCCAAAATCACCCGAATAGAGATTGAGTACTGGTGGTACTTATTCAAACCTGCACAATCAAAAACAAGCAAAACCAAAGCAGTACCGCCTTGACACAAAAAACTGACTAAAAACTACTAAATTAGACTCATAGTACAGAATAAAAGACTCATAATACAGATAAACACATATCGTAAATGAACAGAAAATACACCGAATATATAAAATTACAAAACTCTACAAAACCACCCCACACTTAAACTTGATCAGGAGGTTTTTCTTTGATCTCGACACTATCTAACCCATTTAATTCCACTCGGTCCTCATAAACATTTAAAAATTTAACGACAGAACTATAAAATATTTTAAAAATTCTTAACGGGTCAGACCACCAAAATTTAAACTTACCTGGAATTAACCGGATGCATGACATGTAACGAGAAGATTGGTCGTGTTTTAACTTCAATGTCTTCTTCTTCTCCATCTTGTGCCATCCTTCGGTCCTCTTCCGGTTTCGATCCTTTCTCTTTATTTTCCATGCCTTCTCCCGTGGTTTTGTTGATTTTGAAGTTTCATTTATCACTAATACCAACGGCCAGCTATGGTACTCTTTCTCTACTACCATTTCTTCTTCTTGTTTGATGTCCGTCATTGGGCTTCCTTCAAGTAAAGCTTCTAAGTAAGCAAGGCCCCCATTCAGATCAAACTCCTCTACCTCTTCATCCACCGGCAGCTCATCTAGTTCTTCCCTAAATTCATTTTCCCAGGACATCTGATCTTCACTAGGTGGCTGCTCAACTTCTTCTTCCTCTTCTTCTTTTCTTTCTATCTCTTCTTCTTCTCTCTCTGGGTCTTCTCCCATCAATCTCCTATATCTAACCAGTTGAGCATCTATCTCTTCATTACGACACGAAAAATTAACTATGAAATTACCCGTATTCTCTTCTCGCTCTTCCTGCTGAACTGGAGGTGGGATTGAGACGTCCATTATGGTCTTCGGTTCTACTTATGCTTCTGGGACGTTCATTATTCTCCTTATTTCTGCTAATTCAGTTCTTGCCTCCTTTAGCTGACGAATAATCTCTCCATAGTATAGGTTATTTCTGCTCGATATGGCTGCTGATATGGGTCATCATACTGATATGTCGAATACCCCTGCGAAGCGTATGGCTGCGGCTGCACAAAGGGGTTAGTATAATAATCTGCAGAGGACCCCTCATATTGTGGGCATTTAACTGTAAAATGGGCCCCTCCACAAATTTTACACTTATTTGTTAAACTCAAAATAATAACATAAAATTAAAAAAAAAAATAAAAGACATGGACAATTAGACTCCTACGACTCAATATATAAATAATTAGAACGTATGAGATTAAGCAAGTCTAAACAGAGCAATTAACGTAATTGCCAAAGAGTCCTTGACAACAGCGCCAAAAACTTGATGTGCTAAATATGGTCAAATAAAACTATCTTATATTAACCTAAATTTGTTGGTGCATATGTCTGTCGACTTCGTCTTGTATCGATTCTTGTATTAGAATAGATAGACCAGGGCACGAAAAACGAGAAAACATGTTAAAAGGTTCATTTCGCACGAAATGGATAAGCTATTTCGCACGAAATGACAAGTCATTTCGTACGAAATGAGCTTGGCCGTTTCACTTGAATGATTTCGTGCGGAATACCCTGCCTATAAATAGTAGTGTCTTGATCCTCATTTGTAACTTTTCGATTCCAGAGACGAAGTGCTGCTGAAGTGTCTACTCACTGTAAAAAGCTATTATATCAATCAAAAAGACATTTAAATTGAATATCAAGCTGTTTCTACTCCAATACGTCTGTTTCCGCCTTTCGTATTGGACAAAAACTCTTCTGAACGACTCGTTTGGTCGTGTAAACGATCCTACAAGTGGTATCAGAGCTCAGGAGGAAGAGTTCTTACCGATTCAGCTCAAAATTCTGTTTTCTACACCTTCTTTTTCAAAATTAACAAAATTTCGTGGTTAAAATGGCTTGACTTTCTCACATTATAAGCAAAACTATGTTTTAACAAAGCCTTGAAAGAATCAGACCGAAAATCAGCTTAAAACTTGGTCAATTTTGGCAAAAACAGTCCGACATGATGACATCAGCAACATTTCGCACGAAATGAGCTTCTCATTTCGCACGGAATAGTCTCAGCCATTGTTCTTTTCGCACGAAATCACTATTGTTGGTTCTTTTCGCATGAATTGGAAGTTTCAGTCTTCATTTCGTTTGAAATCACCTATTTCGTACGAAATCATCTATTTCGCACGAAACAGGCTATTTCGTTTCAAGGATTTCACTTCATTTGAATCGTCCGCACCAAATTTGTCATTTCGTTTGAAAACTTGTTTGTGGGAGAACCGAATTATGGAAAAGGAATTTTACAATGCGTTTGCAACATCCCCGAGTACTCCTGTTACTATTGCACAGAGTATGAACTTGGAAAATGAAACAGGAACTTTGCAAAACCTCCGAAGCTAATGGGTATTGAAAAGTACTATGGTTGGAAAGATAGATTTGAAAATTGGGTTCAAGCTAATCATTTGAGATCTTGGGAGTGTATTGAGAAGAAGTATGTTAAGCCTCGTACAGATTTGGGTGTAAACAAAACGATTTCTGAGTTGTCAGACAAAGAACGAGACATGTACAAAGCAGAAAAAATGATGATTAATCTGTTACAACAAGCTGTGAAAGAAGACATCTTTGTATTACTTCAACATGATAATACTTCACGTTCAATTTGGGAAGCACTTCGAGTTAAGTTTGAGGGAAGTGAGAAGATGATCAGGAGCAAGAAATCACTATTAAAGAAAGAATTTGACTTGTTTACAAGCTTACCGAGTGAAACAACAAAGATGCTGATTGAAAGATATTGTCATTTAGTGCGATCTATGTCACTGTTAGATATTAACAAAGATCATGAAGAATGGGTTGACAAATTACCTGACGCTTTACCTCAGAAAGAATGGGGTACATATCTGATGATTTTAAAGAATACTGGAGAATATGATAAATTGACAATTTCCCAGTTTATTGAAAAGATTGAAGGAAAAGATCTTGAACAACAAAAGATCGCAAGAATGAATAATCCTAGTGGTCAACAGGATGTCAAGATGTACTTCAAAGGAGGTGTTCAGAATGTTGAAGCAAGTCCGAAAGTCCAAACTGCTTTCAGCGCAGAAAACTCATCTGGATCAGTTAATCAAAGCCCGAACAGTAGCAGTGGATTTTCTCCATATTCGAATGTTAATCCAAATGTTTCAACCTCAATTTATCAGTCTCAGGGTTCAAATAACGGAAATGGTTATGTGATACAATGCAACATTGCGTTGCAACTTCAGAACGGTCAAAGTTTTTATGAAGAAGTGGCTAAAAGTCATATGGCTTTGTTAGCTACAGTGTTAAAATCATATGAGGGTTTGGTTGCAGGAAGGATCGGGAATCCTATGCTGACAAAAGAGGATTACGATCAGATCGATGCAGAGGAAATGGAGCTGATGGATATTAAGTGGTGTTTAGCTAGTGTGTTGAGGAGAGCTGAGAAATTTAAGATAATTATAGGAAGAGATGATTTTCGTGAGGCTAATGTTACTACTTTAGGTTTTGATAAATCTAAAGTTACTTGTTTTCGATGCAGGGAAAAAGGACATTTTAAGAGGGAATGTACCAATCGGGAAGCAAGTGGAGCTAAGAATCCGTTCGGAAATAATGATTATTATCGAAAAGCAATATATCAACAAGTTGCTCAACAACCATCATCATCAAATTTTATTGAAGATGGAAAGAAGAAGGTGATCGAAGAGTCAAATAAGAAAGCTTATTATGGCATAATTGATCAAGATGATGAGAAAGTGGCAGCAGGTTTTAGTTAGGACAAGTATGTTCCACCGAATTCAAAATTAGGAGCATTCATTGCACAGATAGTTCAAGAACCAGATTTAATGAAGGAATGGATGGGCATGTTTGCTAATGTTGAGAAAAGACAAAATGAAGAGTTTTTTATCAGAAGAAAGTCCTAAAAAGACAACAGTTTTTTATCAATCATCATCTGATAGCAGTGATGATGAAGAAGAAATATATATAAACATTGAAAAAACTCAATTATCTCCTGAAAGTTTTAAATTTTATTTTGCAGATAGACTGGAGAAGCTGAAAAAGAAACGAGCAGCAAAGGATCAGAAAAAGGCGAAATGCAAAAAGGTTGCTCAGGAAGAGAAGTGTGAACAAGGTGAAGAAGTTAAAGTTGTTGAAAAGATGGTTGAAGTTGAGAAGGTAGTGGAAGTTGAAAAGATTATTGAAGTTGAAAAAGTCGTTGAGGTCATCAAACCATGTCTAAAGTGTTTGGAATCTTGCAAGCAGTGTGAAGAGAAAGATGAGAAGTTGAGTGAGCTTAACAAGATGAAAGAAAAGTTATTGTTTGATGTCAATTATGTGAAAGAATCAAATGATGTCTTGAACAGAACGGTGAATGGTTTGCAAAGGACAAATTCTGAAAGAGAAGATGCTTTAAACATGATAAATGCAGTAATGATGTCTAAGCAGAAGGCTATCAACCATTACATTGAGGAGTGTGCTAAGTTGAAACAAGAGTTGGAAACTGAAAAAATAGAGAATGAAAGAATCAGACGATTACTGCAAAGTTATTCTAGTTCTGATTATTTGATTGATCGAATTTATCCAACTGTTGCAGGTTCTTTTCAAGATAAGAAGACTGAAGAGAAGGATACTGGTAAGAAACAAAGTACAAGTTATAACAAGTGTCCGCCTCCAATCTGGGAAGGTTATTCTCCCAGAAAACCAAATGAGGAACAGGTCAATAAGGCTGTCAATATAAAGTTAAAGTCCGAAACAACTGATGATTTACCAGATAACATTGACGTCACATTCACATCGTCTGACACTGATCATGAGTCTGTGTTAATAAAGAAAGTGGTCGATCAAGTGTTGGATAAGGATGAGGAGTCAGAGTCAAAGTCTGAGTCAGGAAGTTCAAGTTCATCATCAAAGTTATCAGTCAAACGAGTTTACAATAAAGAATTTATGTTATCAAAATTTAATTTGAATGACGAACCAATCAAAGTGGCATATACTTTGAGTGATTCAGACAAATTATATTCTGATGAAGAATTTCCAATAAGAGGTGTTAAAACTGATGTGATCAAAAAGGTTTTTAAATTAACAGAAATTAATATTTCTGAAATAAAAGATGTAAATTTTTCTAAAAAACCTAAACCTTACACCTCAAGAGTTCAACAAAGGATAAACAAGAAAAAAGGTTAAAGTTCTGGTTCTGGTTTTCAAAAGAAACCAAACCATAACAGTAATTTCAAAAAGAAAGGATTGGGTTTTACTTCACCAGAAAATCATAAAAATGAGAAAATTTATAAAACAAATATTGTATTTGTTTCAGGGACAAGTTCTAAAGAAGAAGAAAAGAGCTCATTCTGGAAGCAATCCAACAAGGAGTTTATTGCTGAAAAACAAAAGTCTGAAAAGAATGGAGCCTATCAGAGAAAGGAGATAAGAACCTGTTACAGATGTCATGAAGTTGGACACATCGTCTGGAACTGTCCAATGGCTACCAACACAAAACAGGAAGTTGTTTCTAAACTGAAAGAAAAAGTTGTTGATCAATCTAAACCACCAATTGAAAAATTCAAAGTGTTTAAAAATTCAACATATGAAGTTGGTGAATGTTCAAAAACGTTTTACAAACGAAGGGGAAATCTTGACAATAAACATGGGTTGTTAAGAAATCAGATGTAAAATCTGGCAATGAATCTGATTCCACAAAATCAGAAGAGCCACAGGTTGTTCAAAAGAAAGAAAATTCAGTACCGCCAATGGATGATGTCAACTTTCCACCATTGCGGGCTGAAAATTTTAAACAAAAAGTTGGAAAGGTTGAGATCTCGAATCAATTCTATTCTGAAAAGAAAGAATTTGATGTCGAGAAAGCATTCAATGGGAAAGTTAAAAAAAATTTGGAAAGATGGTCAAAGGAAAGGCCAAAGGGGTAAAAGATTTTTATGAAGAAAAAAGAAACGTTCAAATCCCAAGTGAAGGTGATAAGGTCACATCCAAGTTTGGTCAGGCTTGGATGTCTGTTTTTTATATGTAAAATCCTGACTTGCCGGAGCTCCCAAGTTGGTAATCGTGGAGCAGGAATCGGCATCTTTCTTGAGAAATTCACATCTGTGATATTTCGACCTACAAGTGGTAGTTTTTCTTGAAATTGTTATATTTCATTTTACAAATGGTAAGGTTGGTTAGTGAACCTACAAGTGTTGGTTCCTACATGTGGTTGAAAAAGAGGTTTTCATCTTCAAATGGTAAATCAAGGTCATTAAGTTGAACTTGATTTCACTTTCGTACAAAGAAAAAGAGAAACAAAGTGATGAGTTTATCCCCTATTCTACAAGTGGTAACATCAAAACTAATTTATGGAAAAACCATTTTGATTAAAACAAACTTAAGTGTTTTGAAATCATAATGGGAAAATAGTTTGTTGTCAGGGGGAGTTCTGATTGTTTATGCCAAGTGAATGGAGAATTGAAGTAATTCAAATCAGTTTGTCAAATTTTCTTTAAATGGTTTTGAATTTTAGGGGGAGTAAGAAATTTCAGAAAATCCAAAAACATTAGAAAATTTGAAAAATCCAAAAACATCGAAAAATTCAAAAATGAGTTTTGTTGTGAAAAAGAGGAAATGATAGTACATCACTGGACTATCACAGCACGCTAAAGAATTGGAAAGTCAAATGTGATAAATGATCTCACTGCGGATATGCCAATAGGTTTTTACTCATTCAGTAGATTGTTTTCGAGATATAAACCTAAAAATCAAACTTGCTTATTTCGTGGGGAACATCTCTCGGATATATAGGTAACCCCTGAAATCTTGTTTGAAGGGCTTTCTATTTCTGACATACTAGGTCTTTGTGCGTGATGATATCTGGGGTATTATACCAGGACTTCTGATTTTGCGGGAGCAATAGCCTAGTCCTCGTATAATACTTTGAATAGCTTTAATTATATAAAGCCCACCCTCAGCATAAAAAATGATGAAACGTTGAAAAATGCTAATCATGTGCTGTTGAAGAAAAGATCCCCAAACGGGACACACCTAAAGACGAGCCATCATCTCTTTGTCTGAACGGAAGTTCTAACCTGAGCTCTCATGGTCTCGCATTACCTGTTTTACAGATATCATTAGTGTACATTCACCTGTAAGACTGAATATAGTAGTCTGGATACGGGAGTATATTCTGAGGTGGTACACGCGAATAAGTTTAAGTGCTTAAAACATTAATTTTTGTATCTCGAAACAGTTGAACTTTGTGTGAAAATTTAAGTGGATCAGTATACTGACAATCTAAGTGAATCGTTTAGAACTTAAAATGTTTAAAGCTTAACGGTGTTGGTGATTTGTCTCATAAACTAAACTGATATGATCCTCTTACACAAACTCATAAAAATATTGTCTGTAAATATTTCTTTACTACTTTTCAAAATTCCAAAAAGATTTGAAGTGTGTTTTAGCATAAAATTTTGAAAAATCTAAAAAGATTTTATTTCATCTTATTTTAGACAACTGATATTGAAAAGCTGATTTTCAAAATTCCAAGTGCTAAACATGATGGACAATGGGTTGGGAAAGTTTGTTAAATGATATTTCCTGCAAGTGGTTCATCAGAGATTAAAATTGTAAAATCATGTTTTGTTTGTTTGATTCTTACAATATGGCTTATAAATTTGTCAAATTTTAAATTTATGAAATTTATTATGAGGTAGAAGATGTGCAGGTTAGCCAGGTTTCTGATTCTGAGTGAGATAGAGAGTCAGGTTACGGTTCTGATTCTATGAAAGCCAGACTACAATCCCAAGCACAACTTAAGGGGGAGTCTGCTAGCAAACGGGAGTCTGAAGTAAGAAGAACCAGATGCTAACTGTTGATACTGATGAACTGAACGAATCAAGAGACCTGATCAAGAGAATTAGAAAGATCGAGAGTCAGATTGCGATTCTAAGGCAATGGAGATGATAGATCAACATCCAAAGGGGAGATTAGTTGATAAAGAGAAGAGAGAGATTGAGGATGCTATACAGTGTCAAATATTTCAGAGAGAACAAGAAGACTGATAAAGACTGAAGATTGAAGACTCGACACTGAAGACTTCGTCAACATCCAAGGGGGAGTCTGTTGGTGCATATGTCTGTCGACTTCGTCTTGTATCGAGTCTTGTATTAGAATAGATAGATCAGGGCACGAAAAACGAGAAAACATGTTAAAAGGTTCATTTCGTACGAAATGAGCTTATCCATTTCGCTTGAATGATTTCGTGCAGAATACCCTGCCTATAAATAGTAGTTAGTGTCTTGATCCTCAATTGTAACTTTTCGATTCCAGAGCCGAAGTGCTGCTGAAGAGTCTACTCACTGTAAAAAGTTGTTATATCAATCAAAAAGACATTTAAAGTGAATATCAAGCTGTTTCTACTCCAATACGTCTGTTTCCGCCTTTCGTATTGGACAAAAACTCTTCTGAACGACTCGTTTGGTCGTGTAAACTCTTAGCTTTAAATTTATAAACTTAGGCTCGATTTAAACCTAAACCACACAACCGGCAAGTGTACCGGTCAATGCAGTATACCTAAGTAAGTCCGAGTATCGAACCCATGAGACTATACTAACTATGTATACTAGACTCTGACTATACTGACTTTAACCTAACTGTACTTAACTGTTTTGTTATTTGGGGGGTGTAACACCCCGACTGCGTAAAACAACAAACCACAACAGAAACTTTAGGGAGTCACATCACAGGATAAATAGTTTCACAACACAAGGCATTTAAAGTTTGCGTTTTATTGAATTGATAAGTGTTTTACATTGTCTTAGAATAAAAAGAAACAAGTTCAAACATATTGTATTTCAAGTTTTAAGTCACTAAAGCTCGCGTCCATCCTATGTTATGCATCATATCATCAAACAACAGCTCCTGAAACATATGTGAAAAGAGAGTCAGCATAAAAAGCTGGCGAGTACATAGGTTTTGTGAGTGTGTCAAATTCATGGCTTGTGCACATATTGCAATACCTCGTCCGACTACTAGAGTTGATAAGTGAAAATCTTGTGTCAAAAAGTGTTTGATATCTATTATATATAATAAATGTGTTAAATTTTGCTGATGTGTCATGCTAGGAGGGCTCTAAATTTTGCTTTTTGGCGGGAAAACTTCTTGGGTCAAGATATGGGACGCGGAGCATGATTTGAGCTACCCGACCCAATGTTTTCGGATCCTATTTAAACATCACGCTCCTTCACTTCTTCAATGCTCTCAAACCCTACACCCACATCTTTTCCTTCACGATTCTTCCTTCTACTTCAAGCCAAACCTTCAAACCCTAATCCACCATGAACACACCAAAACACACCTGCTTAAAACTCCAAATCCCTTAACATCCCCAACCAATCTTCATCAAAGGCACCTGGTTTTCTTCTCACTTCAGCCTCCTCCTTCTCCTTCGTGTCCAATGAAGGTACCTATATCTCTATCCTTAATTTCATCAAATTCATTATCACGTGTTCATATTCTCATACTTATATTTGTTATTTGTGTAGTTTAATATATGCAAATCTGACATCTGGATGCAATGAAGCCCTATTTCGCATTACCAGATCCAACTACAATCGGATCCATATAAATACTCATAACCCGTCTATAGTTTTCATTATTTCTTCAAATCGATTAGGGTTTCTGCAACTCCAACCCGCCGTTCTCTGCCTCCCGTCCATTCTTTGTGAAATTGATTATCTTCATCTTCAAGGTATGATTTCATCTTATAATCCAATCTCTTTCTTTATTTTGTTAGATTTCATAACGAATTTTTGTTTTTGATTCATATATCTCCTCTGCGTTCAGATCCATCTCTTATCCTTCCATCTTGATTTTGATTTTCAAATGATTTTTCCTAGGGTTTCTGCGTATTGGATCTTTTTACTGCTCCAGCACACAAATGTCGTCTCCATCAAGGCATGATTCATATATAGTGAGGCTGTTGTGTATGATAATTGTTTAATTTCGTGTAAAATGATTTGTATATGTACTGGATCTGTTGTTTAGGTACAAATTGGTTCGCATACGTTTACCTTTGATTATGTTTACAGGAGTACCGGTTCGCCATGGGTATAATGCATCAGTTTTAGCTTATGGACAAGTATATTTTTTTTTACAATTCCTTGTGCATTATCTGTTTATTTATGGTAAATTATGTAGGTTAAGCTTTTTAGCATTTTTATTACTAGATAAGTACTTGTGTTACAAAATTGAAGATTGTTTTTTTCTACTGTTTATTTGTTTTTATATACTGGATCCGGTAAAATTTATACAATGGGCACAAACTACAATGGGGAATGCAACGGGATCATTCCTAAGGTTATGCACACAATTTTCAAACGGAACTGCATTTGAATTCTATTCTTAGTCTGGCTATTGAACTTTCTTAATCTGGTGTGGTTCTGTTCTTAGTTTACAAACATGATCATGTGTGATTTCATTCTTCATTAGGGTTTGTAAGTCACAATGATACGTGTTTAATTATCATATGTTTTCGCAAGTGCTTATTGTCATACCCTGATAGAGAAATTGATAGATTTGTGTTTTCGCTTATGTTCTTGAATGGGATCATTCCTGAAGTTCTTTTGGGTAGATTGACTATTGAAATGTGTTTAATGATGTTATTTCTTGTATTGACTTAATCTGTTAATGATGACAGAAATACATCAAGCGTTACAACAACGTCAAGCTCACAGCCTTGGGGATGGGTTAGATGCAATAATTCATTTCTCTATTTTTTTGCTAATAGTCATCAAGAACATAATGCACACTTAAACACATGAGTTTAACGATTGCTGTTGATGTAACACATGCAGCCACACCAACTGTTGTTTTAATCTCCGAGATTCTAATGGAATGTTACACCCTGGCTTTGCGGAAGCGTGGGTTTATTTGGTGTGACTTCTTAATACCATAGCTTAATCACAACAACGCTATATAAAAATAAAACCGAGATAATCATCCATTACTCCAAGTTTTAAAAGTAAAATACCACAACATTGTTCTCAAACGTCGACACATGCAACGAAAATACAACACAACAAAATGAAATCTTGTTCGAAAGACACAACCACAAACATGAAATAAACACAACTTAAGACTTATGACTCGTCCAGGTAAAAGCCACAACCCCTAAACTTGGATGACATCACCCTTCTTACGCAGCTCGAAAACATAGCATACCTCGCCAGATCCCTAATTCCCTGAAATACATGTAAGTTGAAAAATCAACAAAAGTTGAGCGAGTTCATGTAAAGTGAGTATGTAAAACCTTTGTAATACATTTGTAGGTATAAAAATCCCTAGTATGTAGCAAATAAGGAAAAATGCGATCACCATTGGTTTGCAAGGCCAATGATATGTGTGAAGTGCAGTAGGAAGACTCAAACCAAGATAGATCTACCGCTAATGACCCTCGGTCCGTTCTGTTGGGCCTGGAGTTGGGCTCGCTACACCCAGATAGATCTACCGCTAATGACCCTCGGTCCTACAATGAGGATTAATGGCCTCCAGTTTCCGCCTACTCACTCACATGATCTAAGTAGTAACCCTCCTTACGCTAACCATACCATGTAAAAAGTCACTACAAGAAAACTGGGTTTTTAGTACACGTAAAAGCGTCATAAAATGTTATTTTATAGGACCTTTCATTTAATAGGACCAATGGTAAAAGCGTTTCATGTAAAGGGGTCGTAAAAAGTCTCGGAACTAAAAAAACGTCCTAACATCTCAAATAAGATTATGAAACTAATTTTATGGTCGCATAATATGTCTTTGAACAACCAAAATAGTGTCCTAACAAAAACATATTAGGACACTTTTACGATGTTCTAACATGTGCTTACATACTTTTAATCTTTTGATACACTTACAAGCGTCCTTAGAAATTAATTAATAGGACCCTTAAGATGTAACATTATAGCTAATTTAGTACCTAGAAAAGGGTCCTAATATACCAAATAAGATCATGAAACCAATTTTACGGTCGCATAATATGTATATAGACAACTTAAATAGCGTCCAAAAAGGAACATATTAGGACACTTTTACAATGTTCTAATATGTGATTACCTACTTTTAATCTTTTGATACACATACAAGCGTCCTTAAAAATTAATTTATAGGACCCTTATGATGTAACGTTATAGCTACTTTAATATCAAGAAAATGGTCCTAATATCACAAATGAGATTATAAAACCAATTTTATAAACAGACCATCAACATATGACATCCTAATAGTTATTGTATAAAATCAACTAATGAAAGAAATAAAACTTCATTATATTTCAAAAAAGCATGTTCATAACAAAAACACTAACCATAAATAAATTATAACATTATCTAACATAAAGTCTTAACATTTAACAAAGAAATTAAAAGCAATTAAATGAAATAAGAAGCATAAAATCTTGAGTCATCATGCGTCCTCAATCCTCATGGACTACCTACAAATAAACCATCCATGTATAAGCATTAAGTTCCATGATATTAAAATGATTTGTATCACAAATTTAACAAATGCATACCGAGATGAATGGATACGGCCATGCGATGGATGCGCCAATACAATCTTGAATTGTAGAAAATAAACCATATGGTCTTACCAAGTTTTCATCTTTTTTTATTGGTACTTGAACGTTTACCTCACACCATTCTGGTCCAATCTCTGTACCACCAACTAGGTCATTTGGGTCCAAGCTCTGGATTCTTCCTCTTGCTACAATCTCGGTAGAGTTTAGAATGCTTTTGAGGAAAACTTCATCTCCGACCTAGATTTTAGTTTTCAACAAATATTTATTAAACTCTAGTCATAATAGTGCAAAAAATCATTTTACAAAAAATTAATAAAGTTTTACACTAGCAGGCTAAAATTTTTATAGAAAAACTAAGGAAAATTGATTTTTAAAGATTTATATAGAAAAATACCCGTAAACGTTGATGTCCATTGGTTACATTGGGGAAATGTTGTGATGCAAGAGGTTGAACACTGGAACCACCCCTCGACCCTTCCATCTCTGATACTTGGGCTCGTAACTGGACCACAATACTAGTAAGTTCTTCACATTGAGACTTCAATTGGATGTTTTCTCTATGACATGCTGAACGACTTGGTATTACACCCCAAACATCAGCAGCACGAACACCCAGACCATACATAACCGCATCACCATTTCGATCATTACCCATTACTTTAGAAAAAACATCATCTGGTCCAGGCTTATCGATCGAGCCCTCGGGAAGATTAGAACTAAGTTGTTGCATCTGTGCCTATATTAGGCATAGTCACAAAAATAAGGTATGTATTTTTAACAGCATCAAGAACACATAGAAAAAATATGTGTATGAATATATAAGCATATTACTTACAATTGCATTTGAAGCTTCCAAATTTTTGGTAGTTCCATCTTTGGAGAAACATGCACGAAACATTTCCAATCGACTTGGATCTTGTCCCTTAGATGCCTGTTTGAATAAAAAGAAAATAAGTATTAACAATGGATATCGACATGCTACATTAATAATTGCACTATCTCATACAATCACCTTTAGCTCTTCGCGGACTCGAGCATAACTTTTTTTACCCGTTACTTGAAACATCTTCTTCTTTGCCCGATTCGCCTTGTTTTTTTCACTTACGAGCTTCAGTAGACAAGTGAAATTTCAGAATGGGAAATAAACTAATGTTATTTAAAGTGGTAGGCTATTTCATACCTTAGACTTTTCTTTATTCCAATACTTCACAAGTTTCTTCCATTGTTTTTTTTGCACTTGTTTTGGCCTAGAACTTATTTGTTCCTTCAGTGACAAAGACGGATCATGGTATAGTTCCTTAATTCTTGCCCTCCAGTTCTTCACCTTCCGCCCAAATGATTGCAATATCCAGCCTTTAGCAACTTCAGGAATATCAAATTTTGTCTAAAAATGAAACAGGTTACATGAGAAAACAAATACTTAAGTCATTAACATACATATTTTTAATTATGTACCTTTAAGAGTGCAACCAACGCTTCTTTTTTGGCGGCCTTAACTTTATTCCATGGTTTATAAATCGGACAATACTTTCCACTCCTTGAGAGGGTTCCCATGAAATGGGTCAGTTGACTACTTTTGTCATTAATAGGTTGTCCGTGTGCATTAACTAAAATAGGAATTCTATCCCCTTTTTCTTGGGCCCAAACCTTTGGCATACGCGTTGGTCCTCTCACTCTTTTACGTACATTCCGAACTACAAAAAGTGAAAATGATTTACATTGTACATGTATACATTAAAAATACTAAATATATGATTTAACAAAAAAAATGAAGCAAACAAGTATATCAAATAAACCTGCTTCAATTTCTTGTTGTGAAACTTCATGCTCATCTTCATTTTCTGGAACTTCACGTTCTTCTTCAACCAGTACTTCATCGTTCTGATTTTCTAAATCATTCACCTTTTCTAAATCTTCCGTGTCTTTATCTCCATCATCTTTAAAACTATCTTGTTCTTCATAATCTTCATTCATATCTATATCTTCAATATCATCAGATTCAACATCATCTTGTTCTTCATTGATATCTATAGTTACAAAAAAAAGTAAGCATCAAAAACAGTTAATTGAATCTAGACATAATATTAATTAAATTTCATACATAAAATATTTGAAAAACAAACATAGGTACCATGAAATCTCATGTCACGCTCCCCGTGGTCATCATCGTTGTCAACTGCTAATAACTTTCTCTTAGCTACAATTGATCTCCCTCTTGTATCAACTACTTGTCCCTTTTGCATATGAGATTCTGAAGTTAGCACACGGGAGACAGTCGGAGCAATGAATCGTTTCTGTGCTAAATTAGTATATCTTTTCAGGGACTGCGGAGCAATGTATGTTCGACGTTGTTTCTGTAAGTCGAATTGTTAGAGAAGAAACCGAAAGAAATTATATTATGAGTATTTGATATTAGTACCTTTTTAGAGATTTTTGTAGCAGCTTCTTGATAATCTTGCTCAACATCAACATCAGAACCAGGCATATACTCTACATCTATATCTTTCTCGCTCGTATCCATTGATTTCTTTTTCTTTTTCTTTGTTTTGTCACTCTCTACTAGACTTGTCAAAGAATTAGCAATATTTTTCAATCCCAAAGCTTGTAATTTTTTTTGGTTCTCTTGAACCCTTGACATTCTACTCTTTTCATAAGGATTCATCTGTCTTTTGGAGCTTTGTCCTTGCATACTTTTATCTTCCATTACTGGTGTACACAAAAAAAGAAAAATCTCATTAAATAATTCATAAAAGGCCCAAATAAATAAGAAATAAAGATTTATAAAAAGAAAGATAAAAGAATAAAAACTAAAAATAAAATACATATCTAGCTTTCATAAAAATATTTACAGTCATAGATATTTACAGTCAACGTAAATACTAGCTTTCATAAAAATATTTACGGTTATAGATCTGCTTATTCTATAGAATTTGCTAAATCACTGCAAACACCTAGTGTTTGGGTTTCTTTAATATTATTTGCAACCATCAGAATGTAAATCAACCCTAAGAATACAAGTATCGATACTATTGGATTATATATGAATTATATATGAACTAGGGTATTAGGGTTGTAAACGAGCCGGGCCGAACCGAGCCCGAGTGGGCTTGGGCTCAATTCGATAATTTTAGCGAGCTGAAAATATGGGCTCGATGTTGGGTCGAAAAAAGTTCGTTCGCTTTATAGGCAGAGAGACCGTAGCAGAAGCCGGGACCGATATGATGAGAGATATCGAGGTAGGGACAGGGATCGTTACAGAAGCAGAAGTCGCAGCAGAAGTCCTGATTATCGCAGAGAACGTAGAAGAGGGAGATACGATGATGATAAGGGCAGAAGTTCGTCTCCTAACAGGTACACCCACACACACTTGCATATACACATTGGTATCTGTATGAATGAATGCTTCATGATACTCTGTTGAACTGTGTAGGAGTGTTTCTCCTCCTGCTCGGGGCAGTGCTAGCCCGCGGAAGAGCGTGTCTCCGCGCAGGTCACCTTCTAGAAGCAGAAGTCCCGTAGCTCGTGATGAAAAGGAGCGGTCGCCTACTCCAAAAAGTGTTTCACCCCGTGGCAGGTCTGACTCTCGAAGCCCATCACCACAACGATCTGATGCTGACGTGAGTATTTTTTATATATGTATTGTTATCATTTTTCAAAACATATAGTAGGCTGTAGCTTATAAGTTATATTCATGAGGTCTTGATAATCGAACTTTGTTTTACAGGAGTGAAAAGTGAAGTAAATCGTTGAAGACTGCATGAATTAAAAGCGATGTTCCTTTTTCTGATGAGCTGGATGAATTCTTGAACTCATATGCGTATTTCTAAGGTTAAACCTTTTTCCGTTGTACTCTTTGCGTATGTAGTTTTTTATGTTCTGCAGTCTGGATTTCTTTCTTTATTTGTGTTAAAGAGTTATCCTTTTGGATATTTGTGAGTGTCTGGTTTCATGTTTGCATGCATATTACTGAAGTTTTTTGAAATGTACTATAGTTGCTGTATGCTGTTGGTGAGAACCGGTCCAGCTTGCAGCGGTTAAGCTGTTGGTTGATGTCTTTTGAGGTAAAAAGGGGGACATCTGAGGTAAAAAGTACACCTGTGGTTGTATTACCGATCACGTTTTGGAAGTTATTTGTATTACCGAAAGTTGATTCTGAAATGGTGATTGAAGATGAACGGGTCATCTGAGGTAAAAAGTACACCTGTGGTTGTAGATATCACTAAAGGGGGACATTCAGTGTCAAATAAGGGTTGTCAAATAAGGGTTCTGTTGCTTCTATACAAACTAATGCAGAGTGGGTATCTGCACCATTAACTGGGAAGCATGTTGTTAAAAAATGGAAAATAAAAGAAAAAAAATTATCTACACAAAGGAGTTTATGATTTTAAAATTTAAACATGGCCCGCTATGACCTATCCAACAAGCGAATAAGAGCTGGCCACGTAGGACCGCTAGGCATGCCCAACGCCCGGACTGAAACTCCCGCCCAAGGGGCCACGCCCAAACAGAAGCCCACCCGGAGCGGTGACTTGGGCGTTTTCAGCCAACCCACGCCCCAACCCCCACCCCATAACCCATAGTCTAAGATGGTCATTGGATAAATGCTCAACCTTTTCATTAAATGAATCTTCATCAATCGCAGACTCAACTAAAGCTTGAAAACTTAGGGGTTATACTATTGTATTCTGTAATTAACATGATGGTTCATATAAATTGACTTAAGAAGGGAATTCAAAGAATGAAAACCTAGGGTTATACTAAAGCTTGAAAGCCTAGGGTTATACTATTCTCTTCAGTTAATACACACAATACATAAATCAAACTATAGAATGGAGGTGATGAAATAGACTGTTAAAACTGAAAAATACCTTAGCCGAAGAAGATTATTCAGTGTTTGATGCTTTTGATTTTCCTTGAGCTTTTCCACAAGGGTTAAACGAAATTGAGTGCAAGTTTGAGATCCTATTAAGACGGGAATTAAAAGAATGAAAATGGAGGGAGTTTCTAATTTTTTTACTCAATATCGCAAATATGGTGTTTTCCTTGAATAGACTCACGTGATCTCAGTCAGTCACTGGTAGAGTCAAATAAATATCTACTAAAATCATATCATAATACTCATGAATGTCTTTTCAAAAAAAATACTCATGAATAATATTTTTCCTATTTATTAAATATCTACTAAAATCACATCATAATACTCATAAATAGTATTAACATTACTCTTTTCTTTGTACTATAAAATTCTCTTGTGTAGTGCGAATGAAATTCGGTATATGCATAAACCAGTCGGGTAACGGTAATGAAAGTTGTCAAAAAATAACTAAATTGATTCGTATTGAAACCAAAAACACTAATAAATGAATACGGCACTAGTAACAATGTTGTTCGGTTGGAGCCAGTTAGTTTGATACGTTAACGATACGCTATTGGTACATCACTAGTAGTGGCATGGTATTGATACGTTACCAGTACTTGGTATAATTTATGATACGAAAATATTTTTTAAATACAACTCTATATTCAATAAAATTTATATCGAAACGTATACAACTCTTTTATATTTAATTGCAAAATTTGAAATTCACTATTTTTTTAAATGGTTTGGGTTAAACCACCCACTGTGATTAAAGGCAAGAGGGGAGTTGAAGAGGGAAATTGAGAAAAAAAGTTGATGTGTCACTTAGGTGGAGTTAAGTTAGGTTAAAGTATACCCAAGGGCCTTATTGACTTTTCACACCACATAAGTTAATCGAAACATTTTTTTTTTGAAAACTCATTTTGGATAAGTTATAAGGATGTCCGGAGTGGGGGCGGCAAACCCACCCGGCACCGATCGGCAAACCCACGACAACCAATGCCAACACCTTTGCCGCATGGGTGCTTGACGAAATGGGCACAGATTCGGTGAGGCATAACCTACGCGGGGAAGGGAGGAAGGAGAAGGAGAGGGGGTGTGGGGTGGGATCCATTCCAATCTCAACCAATCACAGCTTTTTCTTTTTTTTTATTTAAAAAGTTTACCACTTCACCAGATGTCTATACCATTGCCAACACTTTTCACCAAAGTTTAAACACTTTTCACTCATTGACGTGGCGCACTCTGATTGGTCGATTTTTTAGTTTGCCACTCTCAAGTGTTTAACCACTCCTAACACCCTAAGTTGATAAGTCCTAATAAGTCATAAGGGTATACGGTGTAGTGCGGGAAACGAATGCGGAAAGGGGGTTTGCCGCCAACACCCTTTGCCGCTCGGTTTCGTTGTCGCTCGGTAACTAAACGCCGATCGGTGAGAAGGGAAGGGAAAGAGAGAGGGGGTAGTGTGGGGTGGGGTCCATTCCAATCTCAACCAATCACATATTTTTTCTTTTTTTATATTGTTTACCACTTTACCAAGTGTCTAACCATTGCCAATCACACCTTTTCGATTCTTTTAGAGTGAATTTCAAATTTTGTCCTTTATCTTTATAGTGAATTTTAGACGGTGTCCTTTATCTTTCAAATTGACGAGTCTTGTACTTAATGTTTTAAAATCTTGCACGTTATGTCCTTTAGCCCTAACCCAGTTAGATGTTTCAGTTAAATCTGGTCATGTGCCTTGCAGATGAGTGCATTTTTGTCAATTCACTTTGCACGGACTAATTGTGTAATAACATAAATATCCAACCTTTTTAAAAAATTAAAAAAAGGACTTTAAACAAAAGTTTTAAAAAATAAAAAGATTATATATACTTACATAAATAAACAAACATTCCATGTTTGCACTTTTAAAAAAAAAAAAACCTAAATAAATGCATTAGGGCTTTTGACTTTTTGTATTCATGTTCAATTCATTGGTTCCTTTCCTTGGTTTCCCTGTCCATCGAAGAAACAAAACCAAAACCACACCATTACTCCAAAATCAACAGCCCCTTCGTCATCGAGACCTCCCCCGTTCGTCCAACTCCTGCAGCCACCGCCCACCTGCCCTTGAATTCTCTCACTCTCAGGTGTTTTTTCTATAACTTTTTTCACTCAATTTGCTAAAATTGTTGTTTGATTTGTTGATTATTGTGTCTAAATTCTTGAAAGTTGCTATATGATTATGAGATATGGTATTTAGGTATTATAAATTTGAACTTAGTCTTACTTTGTAGTTGATTTTTGTTATTACTTGCAAAACTATTTTGATTATAAGAGTTCTTAACTTCAGTAGATCGTGACTTAGAAGTTTTGTTATTTGCTTGGAATGTCTTATTAGTTCTTCTTTTTGGTTTGAGATCACAAGCTTTGGTATGAATTTGTATATTGGTGGAAGAGTGAAAGGCTTAGAGCATGTGTAATGGGGCTCCATATACCGCCCTTTTCCTTCATAAAGCCCCCATAGCGCCCCGAACACCAAAACGAGGGGCGCCATGTTTCAGAAATTTGGGGGAGGCGCCATTATTATCACGGCGTTTTGGAGATGCTTTTCAAAATTAGACCAATCACAAAAAAACATGGGTGTTTATAATTAATTAATAAAAACGAAAATTATGATGGGTAGGGGCTTTATGACTACGGGCTCTAGTGATATAACGCCCCATAAAGCCCCTGTGTGACGTGGCACGACACGTGTCGCATAACGCCCCACAAAGGAGTTTATGACTACGGATGGCCTTAAAGTGGATCTTGTGGGCGCAATAGGTTCTGACACAGACCGGTCTTGACTCGAATTCGTTAGGTAAAAGTTTATCACAAATTAATTTAGTCATAAAGTTAGAGAAATGTGTTTTTTAGGATGAGGTAAATGCATTCAGATAGGCAAAACAGTTGCATTTTGAATTATATAAAACTAGATAGCTGTGATTTGTTAGTTGTCCATTATTACCTGCTGCAAAGCACCAGATGGAGGGACGGTGGCATGCTACCCCAATTCTTGACCACAGTTAGTATTTAAGACTGTAGACTCACATAACTAGATTCTTTATGTTGCCTAGTCTAAAGTAGTAATGTGTTCATCACACCACAAATTGAGAAATTCACTACAGATTAGTGAAGTTTCAACTCATCAATATTTGTAACATTCCTCGATACTCTGTCAGTGCAAACACTTGTGAGAAATTCAGCTATAGGTAAAGACTTCACTCAAATATCACCGATAAATTACTGTTACCAACGGATCATCTATGGCCACTTCACTAAACATCGACAGATTTTATCCACTGGTTACCGACTATATAGCACCGGAACGGGTACGGGACCGGTGTACAGGACTAGGACTGGGATACGGGGACGATTTTACCCACTTGTTACCGACTATGTAGCATTGGAACGGGTACGGAACCGGGGTACGTTGACGATACGGAAACGGGGGAACGGAAAAACTAATATAATATAATTTAATATTTAGTAATTTAATTTATTTTCCTAACTTGCAGTGCTATTTTTGTATTAAGTTGACGATACGGACCCGGACCCGTTTCGACCCAAACCAAAACTAGCCTTTTTTTTAGTTGACCCATTTTGACCCGAACTCGTTTTGACCCATGACCCGACCCGACCCGGCCCGTTTGCCAGGTCTACTCAAGAGATTAAGAAGATCAATAGGCAAATGTAGAGGGCAATCTAAAATTTGGTTAGTTTTGATTCATCTTCTCTGATAGTTTGGTTAATTAGTACTTTAAGTGTTATAAATTAAAAGGCAGTTTGCTTAATTGCTAATTCAAGTGTTATAGTTGTGTTAAATAAATTTTTAGTTTACTTGAGGCCACCAAATACATTCTTTAGTTACTTATGAATTGGGTGCATGTATATATGACTTATGAAATAACTAATTGTTTGTTTAATCCAGTTTTAAGATGGATACGAGTTGGATGTCTTTACCAAGAGCTACTACTGAATATGAAAACGGTCTTGACAAATTTCTTGATTTTATCTTTTCTACCGAGGGTAAAAATGGTCAAATATCATGTCCATGCATTGATTGCAGTAATCAAATATGGGTTGATCGGGAGGAGGCTAGAACGCATCTCCAATGTGTCGGGTTTATTAAAGGCTACAGAATTGCACCTTTTATTTCCGAATCATGTGAAACTCTTATGTTGGATGCTGAAGATGACATGCAAGGGTTGGTGCATGATGCATTCAACGGGTTTGGTGAGAACAAACATGAAAATGAAATAGGGACACAAAATGAAAGTCAAAGTATGCCAAACACAAATGCGAAAAAGTTTTATAAAGCGTTAGAAGATGCAAAGAAAGAACTATATCCTGGGTGTAAGAAGTTTTCGGTTCTTTCTTTTATCATTAGACTATTTCATAGTAAGTGTATTGGGAAATGTAATGACAAGGGTTTCAGCATGATGCTTGATACATTGAGGGAAGCCTTCCCTTATGCTTCCATACCGAAGTCATTGTATGACCTAAGGAAGATAATAAGAGAATTAGGACTTAGTTATGATAAAATTGATGCATGTCCTAATGATTGTATGCTGTACTGGAAAGAAAACAGTAAGAAAACAGAATGTGATATATGTCATACGTCAAGGTATAAAGCAAATGAAAATGATCCTGATGATGAGTTAACCATACCTGTTACGGATAAGAAGATTGGAGCAAAGGTTTTACGTCATTTTCCGCTCATACCACGGCTGCAAAGGTTGTTTATGTCATCTAAAACTGCTGCCTCCATGAGATGGCATGAAGAGAGTCGCACGAAAGATGGTTACTTAAGACATCCTGCTGATTCCCCAGCTTGGAAAACATTTGATTTTAATTATCCTGATTTTGCCAGCGAGTCTCGTAATGTCAGGCTTGGTTTAGCGAGTGATGGGTTTAACCCTTTTAGAACAATGAGTGTTTCTCATAGTACATGGCCTGTTGTTTTGATGCCATATAATCTACCTCCTTGGATGTGCATGAAACAACCTTATTTCTTTTTATCTTTACTTATACCTGGCCCATCAGCTCCTGGGAACAATATAGATGTTTATATGGAACCGTTAGTGGCTGAGCTACAGGAGTTATGGGATATTAATGGAGTAGAGACTTATGATGCATCGACAAAGAGTAACTTTAAGATGCGTGCTTCTTTGTTATGGACGATAAGTGACTTTCCCGCTTATGCGAATTTATCCGGATGGAGCACAAAAGGAAAACTTTCATGCCCTTGCTGCCATAAACATACAAAATCACAACGCTTAACTCATGGCAACAAATATTGTTTCATGGGACATCGTCGATATCTTCCAGGTGATCATGCTTTTCGAAAAGATAAGAAGTCTTTTGATGGCACAAAAGAAACGGAGAGGCAACCACGTGGCTTAACAGGATCAGAAGTACTTGATGAGCTAAATGGTTTTGAAATTAAATTTGGAAAACTTGTGAAGACCAACCCTGATCTACCATTTAACTGGAAGAAGAGAAGTATTTTTTTTGAGTTACCATACTGGAAAACTAACTTGCTACGCCATAATCTAGATGTAATGCATATTGAGAAGAATGTTTGTGACAGTGTTGTTGGAACATTAATGAATCTAGATGGAAAGACCAAGGATCATTTAAAAGCACGCCTTGATTTGCAAGAAATGGGTATTAGACCTGAACTTCATCCTAAAGTTCAGAATAACAACAAAGTGTATTTGCCACCTGCTTGTTTCTCAATGGATAAAAAAGAGAAAGATATATTTTGTCGTGTTCTTAAAAAGGTTAAAGTTCCAGATGGTTATGCAGCTAATATATCAAGATGCGTAGAGTTAAAACCTCCAAAACTGTTTGGCCTTAAAAGTCACGATAGCCATATTTTGATGCAACAGTTGCTTCCCATTGCTTTGCGAAATGTGTTACCTAAGCACGTGCGTTATCCTGTGATGAAGCTATGTCGTTACTACAAACAGTTATGCTCAAAAGTTCTTAATCCAAATGATCTGGTTCAAATGGAAAATGAGATTGGAAAAATCCTTTGTGATTTAGAAAGGATTTTTCCACCATCATTCTTTGATGTCATGGTTCATCTTTCGGTTCATCTTGCTTCAGAGGCCAAATTAGGAGGGACAGTTCATTACCGTTGGATGTATCCAATCGAGAGGTGTGCGTTTATATTTTAGTAAATACTTTTTTTAAAGATAATATTGAATCTGATCTTAATATTTTTTTTATCACTCAGGTATTTATCTACATTAAAATCTTACCTCAAAAATAGGAGTAAACCCGAGGGTTCCATTGCAGAAGGATATTTAGCTGAAGAATGTTTGTCATTTTGTTCATTGTACATATCAAGTGATGTCGAGACCATACATAATAAGACAAGCCGGAATTATGATGACGGTGGTTTCGAGGATATTTTGCCTATCTTTTCTATGTCGGGTCGGCCGATTGGTGCTACAGTGGTAGAGATACTTGACCTTGACATTTTGGCTAAAGCACATTCATATGTGTTATTCAATTGTAGTGAAGTTGATGAATTTCGAATGTAAGTTCTTATTTAGAAGTTGTGAGTTCCGTTTATTATATTATATTTAAAATTGTTTTTGTTGTTATCATCATTATCATCTTTTGACGTTGCAGAGAACATCTGACGAATGTTCGTCATGAAAATCGGAAATTACGTGAGCGTGAGATTCAGCGTTTGCATAGTGAGACTTTTGAGTCGTGGTTTCAAGATCATGTACGGAATAGACATAGATGTATTACTTTAAAAATTCAATTTTAATGATATAACGTTTTCAAGCTTCTAATCGCTAAATGTATAACGTAAAATTTCACACATCTTGCCTTAATTCAGGTTGAGGAGCTGCATACCAGAGGGGATCATAGAATCACAGAAGATCTAAGAAACTTGGCAAGTGGCCCAGCTGAGTTTGTGAAAAAATATAAGGGATTTATCATAAATGGTTTCCGATTTCACACAAAAGATCTGGAACAGAATAGGAAAACACAAAATAGTGGAGTTATGCTTGAGGCCATGACTAATAGCTTCTCAAGTGCTAAAGATAACAATCCTGTCATGGGAGATGTAACATACTATGGGGTTTTGAATGATATCATTGAGTTGGAATATGCTGTTGACAGGAAAGTAGTTTTGTTCCATTGTGATTGGATCTCGAATGGTTCAAGGAAAAAGCAAGATGAGAATGGGTTTACTCTACTCAATTTTGAAGGTTTGAACCCTCATAACGACCCTTTTATACTAGCTTGTCAAGCACAACAAGTATTTTATGTTGCAGATCGTGTTGACAAAGGATGGAAAGTTGTGATCAAGACAACGCCTAGAGATTCTTATGACATGAATGAACAAACATGTCTTGAGAATGTCGAAACACATTTGCAGAGTGACACATCTACGGGTCCTCAACTTGATGAAAATATGAATATTGAATTGGTTAGAAGGGGTTTAAATGGGACCGTTGTTGACAAAAATACCTTAGTTTTTGACGGAGATGAAGATCTATTTGAAGCTGCTTCATGATTTCAATTAGTTATTTAGTAATATGATTTCTTTCATCGCATATTCAATACTTGTATTTGATTTTTTTTTCTGCATCGCTGATAATAATTATTTTTTCATCGCTATTGCTTGTTTTTTAATAGTTATGTCTATGTGAACAGATATGTTCATAACTAGTACATCTGCTGGGTTAGATCAGATCTTGCCTTGGATGTTCTATCATAAAGTACTTGGGGTTGGAACTCACTTGGAATAGATGGAGTAGTTTTGACTTGTCATGTTTGGGCTAGACAAAAATTCTTATGTACTTTAATGTAATGGTGTAACCGTGGGGTTTAGATGGTGTATACCCCAACACCTTGCTCGGTTTTAATTTATGAATGAAAGTTTGAGTTGGCCATTCAAACAAAATTTGATTGAGTTTGTGTCGCACTTTCAACCATAGAAAACCACAACCTAGGGTGGAAATGAATGTAGCAGGATGAATGATGAAACTTTAGTTTCAAAATTATTGTTTGTTTACTACCATCTCGTGTAATCACGGGTCAATAACCTACTGTTATTATAAAACTCTAGCGAATAAACGTCCTATAAAACTTATGTTTTACGACTCATATATCAAATATCCTATTACGGTGTATTATAATAACACCATAATGATTAAGCGTCCTATAGCGGTAAAAGTTATAAGACCCTAGTGTCAAGTGTCATATTAAGTTATGTTATAATAGAACTCTAGCGAATAAGCGTCCTATAAAACTGATGTTTTATGACTCAAATATCAGGTGTCCTATTATAGTGTATTATAATAACACCACAATGATTAAGCGTCCTATAAAGGTTAAATTTAAAAGACCCAAGTGTCAAGTGTCTTTTGAAATTATATTATAATAAAACTCTAGTGAATAAGCGTCCTATAAAACATTAGTTTTATGACTCAAATAGCAAGTGTCCTATTACGGTGTATTATAATAACACCACAATGATTAAGCGTCCTACAAAGTTTAAAGTTATAAGACCCAAGTGTTAACTGTCCTATTAAGTTAAGTTGTAATATGACTTCGACCAGAAAGGGTCCTATAACACTGAACATTTATGACTTAACTACAACTTGTCCTATTAAGTTATGTTATAATAGGACCCCAGTGATCAAGTGTCCTAATACAATACCACATAATGGGACACTAATAATTAAATGTCTTATAAAGTACTTTATTAGGATCTACATTTTAAGTGTCCTATTAAATTATATGATAATAGGACCCTAAAAAATCATCCATCCTATTAAATAGTTTTTTAGGACACCAATTTAGTATAGTATATTATAAAAGGACCCCAAAAGTTCATTTGTCCTATTAAATAGTTTTTTAGGACCCTTTTTTACAAGCGTCCCACATAAAAGGTCCTAAAAAGCCATTTTTGTTGTAGTGAGTATTCGTAATCATAGTAACATGTATTTCACCCCCGAAGTATAAAAGCTGAAAACAGTTAAGAGAAAAGGGGGACATGAACTCACTGAAGCGCGTCTCGAAATAGTAAATCTCAATCAACCTGCTGCGTGACGACCTACACGTACTAACTTCTATTAGGCGGACGGTCGTGCCTTGGCTTAATGTTTAATGTCTTTGGGAAATAGTTAGGAAACTATTTCGTATTTGAACTTCTTAATTATTTAATAATTATAGACTTCCCAATGATGGGGGTTTTAATACATGTGCGTTTTTATAATTTCAAGAATATATTATTAAGTCTCACTTAATAAAATATATTTTAATTCATTTGTCTAAAATATAATATCTCCAAAATATACATATTTTTTCCCAAAAATAATATATTTTACTTCATATAATTTCCAAGATAATACTTTATCAAAATACACATTTAAGGGTATTTTTCGAAAATACATAAGTTACATTTTAGCGTTCGTGTGGTAACAATAATAATACCGGTGTAACTTAAATATTTATTGTGAGGGCGTTGGTATTATTTTGGAAGTCGTAACTTCATAATATTTTTCAAGTTATATTATTTTTACTCTAAAAATAATATATACATAGTTCACAAAATAATCATAAAATCACACAAGCGTTTTACTATGAAATATATATTCCAAATATATATTTAACAGGTTTTATTTACGAAAATCCACCTCCGACACTTGGTTATTTTGTAATAAAAATTATGGCGAATTTTGTTTGGAAAAACAAGTTAAAAATATATTTATAAACACTTGTCAAAAATATTTCTAAGTGTTATTTTCTGGAAAAATTTCGCTAGAATTTCCCCTGTAGATGGAGGTGGCCACGCTTACTAGCGTATCATTTTCTTTTAAAGTTCAATCAAACAATTTTCCAACCATCAATATTCAGTCTTCAAACATCAAACTAGTAAAAAATGAGCATAAATCGCAAACTCATGAACTTGTAGGTTGTGTAAAAATATGTAGTAATTTCCTAACATGTTTAGTGAATCTTTCCATCTTTAAAAATAAAATCAGTTTCTTGAAAACTTTATTTTTAAAGAATATGTAATTTTACATCTTCTAGTCCAAAAATTACGAAAATATTTCTTTGTTAAATCTTTTGTTACACAAGTGTTTACACACTTGCTTTTTCACTAAAATATCTTTAGTTTACGATAGATCTGGCTTTTTAACAAGACATGTATATTACACTTGGTTCTTCCGAAAAACCACTTGTAGATCTTTAGATCTACTAGTTTAGAATTCTATTTTACAAGGAAAATCACTTTTATACAAGTTCATGTTTATGTGTGGAAGGGTTCGTCATCTTGCATCTTTTACACTTAACATATTGCTACCTCATGTTCCATGAACATGATCTAGCATGGTTAGATGACGATCCGTTCCACTACTAGCAACAAACAACATAAAATAATCATATCAAAACAAGATTCACAAGATTTACACCATTTGTTTCTCTTTAACCAACTAGTTCATCTTTCATTCAAGACTTTTAGTTGGATCTTTAGTGTTCTTGATTTTTATTCGTTAAATCTCTTATTAACCACTTTACTACTAGATCGAGGCTAGGGAAGAATCAAAGCGTAAACAAGGTGGATAAAAGCAATGTAGTGAGGTTCTTGAGATTCCGAAAGCACTGGGTCTCCTCGTATGTCACCTTTCACCTTTGTGTGTATGTGGAATAGCTAGAACAAACTTGAATGATGGTGAGATGGTGGGTGTTGGTTTCGGCCGATCACAAGGAGATGGAAAAGAGAGAGCAATTTTGTGGTGGTGTTTTGTGAATGAAGGTGTTTATCCTATAAGCTTATTAATAAACCATTTAACTCTATTAACCATTATATAATATGTTCACAAGATATTAGACATAATCAAATAAAATATTAAAAAATGTGAGGGGTGTGTCCCCTTTGGGGAACCGATCGGTTGAGGGGGGGGGTTATGGTTTGATTTCAACCAAATAGTTAAGTGATTAGTTATGTTAGTTAGGAATTTAAATTAGTTACTAGTGTGTTATGTAATATAACGGGTGTTAGGGTGTTCGGGGACCCTAACTAGCTCAGAAAAGCAAAAACAATGTCATTGACAATATTTTTATGTTCCGGGTAAAGTCCGGTTGTTCGGTTGGATATTGATCCGTTAAAGTGTAAAGTAAAGCTTTAAAGTGCTTTTTATAGTGTTTTTAGTGACACACTGAATTCCCGACACTTTGGAAAGTGTCTAGTATTATTTTCCCATGTTTTTGCACTTTACTAGTTAAATAAAATGCTGAATTTTGTAATAGAGTGCAGAATTTTGTAATTAGAGGATGTTTTAGGCACATCCGGTCACTATAACTATCACCTAGTGACGCAGTTTTACAATCCTCACCTCCCTACACTCCCTACTAGTGTAGTAAGCTATTCCCGGCTCATACTAGCCTTAGAGACAGTGTCTATCTAGTGCTGGCTATATCAGCATGCTTACTGGGTTATCCGTTCATTGTGCTAACTATGCCTTTGTGCATCAAGTTTGTCACTATAGTTTTGTGTGTAAATAATGCAGTGACAGTAATAAAGTATCATGCATGGTTATGTATGTATCAGAAATCATGTCGCAGTTTAACCACAATTGTAAGCGAGCACAGTATTTAAGCATTAATTAAATATTAATTAATTCGTACGGATACCTGATTTGGTGAGGGTCGTCACATTCTCCCCCTGTTAAGAAAATTTCGTCCCGAAATTTTAGGTTCTGGTTCTAGTTGCAGGGGTCTTTGGAAATAAGTCGGGGTACTTTTCTTTCATTCGGTCCTCACGCTCCCAGGTGTATTCTGGACCATGTCTTGCATTCCAACGAACTTTGACGAGTTTGACACTGCTCCTGCGGGTTTTGTTGATCTTCCAATCTGTAACTTCAACCGATTCTTTGACAAAATGGAGCGTGTCGTCAATATGAATCTCGTCTGCGGGAATGACAACAGTATCTTGCGTTGGACTCTTTTTCAAATTTGATACATGGAATGTATCGTGAACACCATTCAGTTCGGCAGGTAAGTCCAACTTGTATGCTACTAAACCGATTCTCTCCAGAATCTTGAATGGACCAATATATCACGGATTTAACTTTCCACGCTTTCCGAAGCGTGCCACACCCTTCCAGGGTGATACCTTCAACAGTACCATGTCTCCTACCTCAAACTCCAGAGGTTTTCTTCTTCGGTCCGCATAGCATTTTTTGTCGATCGCGAGCCGCCTTGATGTGATCTCGGATCTGTGCAATTTTATCTGTGGTTTCCTGGACCACAGCAGGATCAACCAATTGTCTATCACCTGCATCAGACCAACAAAGCGGTGATCTGCACTTGCGGCCATATAGAGCTTCAAATGGCGCGACTCCAATACTGATGTGGTAGTTGTTGTTGTATGAAAATTCGACAAATGGTAAATGTTTATCCCAGCTACCACCTAGATCCATAACACATGCTCTCAGTATATCTTCCAATGTTTGTATCGTCTGTTCGCTCTGTCCATCGGTCTGTGGGTGAAACGCAGTGCTCAGGTTCAATTGTGAGCCAAAAGCTTCTTGAAAAGACTGCCAAATCCTTGACACAAACCTTTCGTCTCTATCAGAGATGATCGAGAGAGGCACTCCATGGCGTGCAACGATTTCTCTCATGTATATTTCGGCCAACTTGCTCGTGGTATCTTTCTCTCTGATAGGTAAGAAGTGCGCAGATTTTGTTAATCGGTCCATATTACCCAAATAATGTCATGACCTCTTGGCGTTCTTGGCAACTTTGTTATAAAATCCATTGAAATTTGTTCCCATTTCCACTTGGGAATCTCAGGTTGTTGCAGAAGTCCTGAAGACTTCTGGTATTCAGCTTTCACCCTGGCGCACATCAAACACTTGCTAACATAAACAGCAACATCGCCTTTCATCCTAGGCCACCAATAATAATCCTTGAGATCCTGGTACATCTTATCCGCTCCTGGATGGATAGAGTACCGTGATTTGTGAGCTTCATCAAAAATAACTTTTCGCAAACCACCAAACAGAGGAACCCAAATCCTTTTCATGAAACATAACATTCCTTTCTCGTTTGGCACTAACTGCTTCTCCATCCCACGGAGATATTCCTCCTCAATGTTCCTTTCTTTTAGAGCCTCTTTCTGCGCGGCACGAATGCGCAGGGAAAGATCTGTCTGGATAATCATCTCTAAAGCCCTAACCCTTATGGGCTTGATCCTTTCTTTCCGACTTAGGGCATCGGCGACCACATTCGCCTTCCCTGGATGATACTTGATCTCGCAGTCGTAATCGTTCAACAATTCGACCCAACGTCTTTGTCTCATATTCAGCTCTTTCTGGTCGAATATGTGCTGCAGACTTTTATGATCTGTAAAGATTGTACACTTTGTACCATATAAATAATGTCTCCAAATCTTCAACGCAAATACCACTGCGCCTAGTTCCAAGTCATGCGTGGTATAATTCTTCTCATGAACTTTCAACTGGCGTGACGCGTAAGCTATAACTTTCTGGCGTTGCATCAACACGCAACCCAAACCTTGACGTGAGGCGTCACAATATACCACGAAACCATCCGTTCCTTCCAGTAGTGATAAAATCGGCGCGTTGCAAAGTTTGTCTTTCAGTAGCTGGAATGCTTCTTCCTGTTTGATTCCCCAATCAAACTTCTTATCCTTCTGCGTAAGTTAATGGTTGAGCGATCTTTGAAAGATCCTCAATAAACCTTCGATAGTACCCAGCCAAACATAAGAATTGTCGAATCTCGGTTGGAGTCTTTGGAGTCTCCCAATTCTTGATTGCTTCGATCTTTGTTGAGTTTCCGAGATTCCACTTTCGCATTTATTGCACGTTCACTGTCTGTTGAGTTGCTTACATACAATTTGTTTGCTTGTAACTGTATATGTTGTGATATGATAAAGTGTATTGTGATTGTTGCATGGTTATGTGTTATTTGACAAATACATGAACTTGGTGATGTAACTGTAAATCATATGTGGTGTGGGTGTTGATGATACTTAGGGGTGTTTAGTGGTAATAGTGAAAATAAAAACAAAACCCCTTAACCCTAATCATTCTCACTAGTTTTCATCATACGTCACTTCAAATCATTCTCTCTACAATCATTCTCACATCATTCTTGGCTATCAGTCTTGGCTACATAAGTTCTCTTGCATCAATCTTGATCTTCCAATCCATCTAGAATCAATCTAAGGTAAACGTTTAATGATTGTTTGTTGTTAATCCTTGATTATATGATTCATGTAAAACCCTAGTTCTACATACAATAGTTCTGTGTTTATTGATTGATTCTGATTATTGTGAAATGGATATGATTGGTTGTGTAATCATTTGCCTGATGTTAAGATGCATGATATGTTAGAATAATTGGATTACAGCACTGGCCAATGTATGAAATTAGGGTTTCTTAATCGTAGAACGTAACTGTTACACTGCATATGAATGTTCGCATGATTGATGTTTGGCCCGAGTTTTGATGATTACTCATGAAGTCCGACTTTTGCTTGTTATATGGTCCGACTTTTGTTATCATGAATGATCCGAGTTTATTTCAAGTATGTAGTCTGACTTTTAATGAGAGATGAAGTCTGAGTTTCATGTTTTATATGAGTCCAAATTTTATTAACATAAATATATGGTCCGAGTTTTTAAGAGTAATTTCCTTGTCCGAGTTTTTTGGCTTGGTGCATAAAAGTCCGAACTTTATACATCTTCATGTGGTCCGAACTTTGATTCAATATACATGAAGTTCAAACTTTTTATCTTATGTCCAAACTTTAATCTAGTAGATGGGGTCCGACCTTTTACATAAGGGTAAAGGGGTCCGACTTTTATCAAGTGTGTAATGGTCCGATTTTTAGAATGATTATAAAGGGTCCAAATTTTTAACTAGGATGCCTTGTCCGACTTTTGATGTTAATAGGCATGATCCGACCTTTTTGATGATGATACACATGTCCGAGTTTTTAAGGGGGGTGATGATGGTCCGAGCTTTTGTAATTTTGTAAGGTCCGAACTTTATAAGGGTCATGGTCCGAAATTTTGGTCATTATACTTGGTTCGAATTTTATGAATAATATAGTATGAGTTTTGACAGAAGGCATGATTATACTATCTCGAATTGTACCTAATTATATGTAAGATCTCAATTTGATAACTGTACATGTACATGTGGTCAAGGGTAAAAGAGTTATGTGTGTGAACATAAATCTGATTATGAGTTGAATGCTTATTAAATGATTATCTTTGGGCATTAAATTGCTAGCTCAAACGAACAACTTGAACTACATGCTACACGTTTGGTAAATGAGTAATATGTGAACATGATGTACGTGAACAAATGGTGCATGGGATGTGTGAATTATGTGCGTATATAACTGATCATTATTAATAATCACAATAGGGATTGGTTGTCTTCCTGTAATCAAGTAATTTAACATACCGAGAAAACCAAGGTGAGTTCACACTCCTTACCAAGGCATGGGATTCCCGGGGATAGGGAATGGGTTGAATGATGGGATTGAACAATTTCTCGTACTTACACGGTTACTAGACTATCTACCATGGTCCTCGGGTTAAGCAGGACACTTACGTAAAACCTACGTAAACAAGTACATACTACTGTCTTCCGGAGTCAGGAAGGACACTTACGTAAAACCTACGTAAACTCACACATGCTACTGTCTTCCGGAGTCAGGAAGGACACTTACGTAAAACCTACGTAAACCCCACGCGTACCACTGTCCTCGGGTAAAGAAGGACACTTACGTAAAACCTACGTAAAGCTTGTACGTACTACTGTTCTCGGGTTAAGAAGAACACTTATGGTTACGAATAGTCTAGTGTATATGCAAACATGGGAAGCCCCCACTAATAGAACATACAACATGGGAAGCCCCCACTAAATATCGTAAAAAGGTTTGGGAAACAGGGTAAACGGATTTATCATGTTTTTCACTATGGGAAACCCCCACCATCTATGGATACGTTTTGGGAAATAAGATAAACTGGTTAAACATATTTTCAACATGGGAAACCCCCACGGCAAGTGAGCCAGCTAAAGACAAAATACGTTTTCGTAGAACACTTAAAACGTACACCCAACTGTGAACTCGCTGAACATTGTTGTTGACTGGTTGTTACATGCCTTGCAGGCCTTTAGGTGCGTGTCAAAGGAACTTGCTGTCTGGGAAACTGGAGTGGTCATGGGTCGGGACACAAGGAAACGCAACACAAGACTAAGAGCTTACATGTGATTTTATAAACACTTAATGAGTTAAATATGCTTCCGCTGTAAACTGGGAAATATTGTACACTATTGTTAATAAATGAAAGTTTATTTAAATATACTTATGATGTTCAATGTGATTGGTGGTTAAGATCCTGGTCAGTCACGCCTCCAAGCGGTTGTACTCCGCATGTGGATTTTGGGGGTGTGACAGATTGGTATCAGAGCCATTGGTTATAGTGAACTTGGTTTTAAAAAGGGGAAACTGTTTTTGTAAAACCAGACTATAACCGAACAGATTCTGAAAACGGGAATACGACCATGACACTCAGCTCCAGATTGCAAGGTTCGTCTCTCTTATACTCAATGTACTACATAACTAGTGAATACCTACATACGATATTGCATGTGATTGCACGTTTAGCACACCGATATGAATTCATGAACACTTTCACGTAATAAGTGACCGATAGGGTGGTCTTTCCCTAAACCTTCATAACCTACGCTATGTGATACTCTTTGATTCTTACTTGAGTGTGGGGAACCATTTGACATGAGTTAAGAGGAGCTGGGATGAACATGCAAATCACAATATTATTGTGGGTGCACACATAATAATAATGTGGGGCGCATGTGAGTCCCAGTTAGGCTTAACAAGTGGAAAAGGGGTTTTGTCCTGTTATTCGATCCGTATGAAACATAACCAACCTATAGGGGCCATAGTAGTAATTGTCCCCTACTTAAACTCAAACGTGAACTTCTTATTTATAGCTGGATGCTTTCGAAACTCGATGCTGTCGAGTGTTACCTGAACACCCATCAGAACACCTAGCGAACCACGTAGAATGTTAGGTGCTTATACAAACGTCCCTGAGTTGGATGTCCCTGCGTAGAATGATTGAACGATACCTTTTCCTACTTCTCCTCGTCTCCTGAAACTCATGGATTGACGTCACCGATCCCGAAGTCTGATCACTTCCGCAACACTCTCGTATCAGATAGCGAACTACTTGAACCACTCGTAATGACGACGGACAGGAGGATGAGCGTAGCACCTTACCGACCTCTGTACGGGTTAAGTTAAAACATCATCAACCCAAAGAACAATGACAGTTTTGGGAGCTCTAGTAGCAGTAGCAACAACACTGGATGCGGTACTCGCGATGGGCAATCAGGATTGGTTTGGACAACACCAAGATTGTAACAACATGGTGGCGTTCGTAATAAATTACTTCGTCACTGTTCGGCTCAACTCTGGTACATCTCGAAACCGAACCTGCTATGGAAACGGCAGATGGCAAGCCTATTGAAAACTCATATGGGTGTAGGAATGCAAACTCGACCTTGTGGGACAAATGATCAACGTCGACCATCCTTCTGCTACCCTTGATAGATTTGATGCAGTAGCCGTGTGGATTGGCTACCTAGATATCATATGCATACACCCAGTGAGGGGGAAAACTTTGTGCGGAGAAATGTTACCTACTGCAGCGTGTCAGAGTGGCACAACGATTAACTTCATTTCAGCAAGAAAGGCCAAGAGTGTCTACAGAAGGATTACCCCGCAATGTTAACCCTCAACACAGATGTCAAGACTTAGGAAAGGAGGATCGAGGATCCACCAATTATTCGTGACTTCTCCCTAAGTGTTACCCGAAGAACTGTCAGGTTTATCTACACATCGACAGGTGGGATGTCAGACCTGTATCATGCAAGAAGTAACCCTCGTTATTGGTATACCTTACTACCTTACACCAGGAAGGTTACAGGAACTGTCTAATCAACTCCAGGAATTATTGGACTCGAGCTTCGTCAGACCTAGTTTTCGCTTTAAGGAGCCCCGTTATACTCAAGAAGAGAAGTTGTTCCACATGTGTAACGATTATCGAGAACTCAACAAAGTGATAGTGAAGAACCGCTATCCTCTTCCATGAATTGATGATTTATCCGACCGGTTGCAAGGGTCGAGCTACTACTCAAGGGTAGATCTGAGGTCAGGTTACCATCAGCTGAGAGTCCGGGATGAGGACGTCTCCAAGACAGCATTCAGAACTCGCTACGGCCACTACGAGTTTCTAGTCATGCCGCGCCTGCAGTTTTCGTGGATCTTATGAAAAGGGTGTGCAAGCCCTATTTAGACAAGTTCGTGATTGTTTTCATCGACGACATCCTGATCTACTCCAAGAGTCAAGAGGAACACGAGCAGCACCTGCGTCTTATCTTGGAACTTCTTCGAAAGGAACAACTGTACGCCAAGTTTTCAAAATGCGACTTCTGGCTTCGTGAAGTCCAATTTTCTAGGCCATGTGGTAAACAAGGATGGGATTCATGTTGATCCATCAAAGGTAGATTCGATCAGGAACTGGCCTGCACCGCGTCCACCAACGGAAATACGCCAATTCTTGGGTTTGGCGGGTTACTACAGGCGATTTATTAAAGACTTCTCATAAATGGCGCAGCCGCTTACATTGCTGACACAGAAGGGTGTCACCTATCGTTGGGGTAATCCCCAGGAAACCGCTTTTCAGCACCTAAAGAGTAGACTTTGCAGTGCACCTATCCTCTCATTGCCAGAGGACACGGACGATTTTGTGGTCTATTGTGACGCACCGATACAGGGGCTTGGTTGTGTATTGATGCAGCGGGATAAAGTTATTGCTTATGCTTCACGCCAACTCAAGATTCACGAGCGGAACTACACGACGCATGATTTAGAGCTGGGGGCTGTTGCGTTCGCGCTTAAGATATGGCGACACTACCTGTACGGTACCAAGTGCACTATTTACACCGATCATAGGAGTCTCGAGCATATCTTCAAGCAGAAGGAATTAAATATGCGTTAACGTCGATGGGTTGAACTACTGAACGATTACGAATGCGCCATCAAGTACCATCCAGGCAAAGCCAATGTTGTGGCTGATGCCCTCAGTCGGAAAGATACTACACCTAGCGTGTACGAGCCTTGCAGCTTACTATTCAGTCTAGTCTTCCTGCTCAGATACGAGATGCTCAGGTAGAAGCATTGAAATCAGAAATTGTCAAGGCTGAAGCCTTACGCAATTAAAGGCAGCGATTAGAACAAAAGGAAGACGGCGCCTACTATGTAACGGGGCGTATTTGGGTCCCACTATATGGCGGTTTACGAGAACTTGTGATAGATGAAGCGCACAAGTCTCGCTACTCGGTACATCCATGTTCGGATAAGATGTACCACGATCTTAACACTACGTATTGGTGGCCAAGCATGAAAGCCCTCATCGCAACCTACATCAGCAAATATTTGACCTGTGCAAGGGTTAAAGTTGAATATCAGAAACCATCAAGCCTACCTCAGCAACCTAAGATACCGCAATGGAAATGGGAAGAAATTTCCATGGATTTTGTCACTGGCCTACCTATATCTCAGCGTGGGAACGATACCATTTGGGTGATCGTGGATCGACTCACAAAGTCTGCACACTTCCTAGCTATTAAGGAAACGGATAAGTTCTCCACTCTCGCAGACGTATATCTTAAAGAAGTTGTTTCGAGGCACGGAGTGTCAACCTCTATTATCTCGAATCGGGATGCACGATTCACTTCAGAACTATGGCAAGCAATGCACAAATCTTTTGGCTCTCGATTAGACATGAGCACAGCATATCACCCTCAGACGGATGGGCAGTCTGAGTGCACGATCCAAACCTTAGAAGACATGCTTCGGGCATGTGTTATCGATTTTGGAAACAGCTGGGAAAAGCATCTTCTGTAGTGGAGTTTTAGTGCAATAACAGTTACCACACCAGCATTCAAGCCGCTCCATTCGAGGCATTGTACGGACGTAAATGCCGGTCACCTCTCTGTTGGGCAGAGGTGGGGGATAGTCAAATCACAGGTCCAGAACTTGTAGTTGATGCTACTGAACAAATTGCACAGATACGACAACGCATGGCGGCAGCTCACGACCGTCAGAAAAGTTGCGCTGATAAGAGCAGGAAACCGCTCGAGTTCCAAGTTGGGGATCGAGTGCTACTCAAAGTCTCACCCTGGAAGGGTGTGGTTCGTTTTGGTAAATGAGGCAAGCTCAATCCGCGGTATGTTGGACCGTTCGAAATCATTGAAAGAATAGGCAGAGTGGCCTACAAACTGAACCTACCAGCTGAACTCGGTGCAGTTCACAATGTTTTCCACGTGTCGAATCTGAAGAAGTGTCTGTCAGATGAGACCCTCATAGTTCCTTTGAAGGAACTCACTATCGACGAGCGGTTGCAGTTCGTTGAGGAACCAGTTGAAATCACGGACCGGGATGTTAAGGTCCTCAAGCACACTAGAATACCTCTTGTACGAGTTCGTTAGAACTCCCGTCGTGGCCCAGAGTTCACCTAGGAACGAGAAGACCAAATGAAACTCAAGTATCCCCAGTTATTCGAAAACCGTGCAACCACTACTGAGGCTGAAGCTACTACAAAATTTTGGGACGAAATTCCAAATCAACGGGGGGATGATGTGACACCACAGGAAAACTAGTAAACGATACAACTTAACTAGCTTCCTCAGTAACCGCATGCTAAATTTCGGGACGAAATTTCTTTCAAGTTGGGGATAATGTGACAACTCGAGTTTCCGAGATTCCACTTTCGCATTTATTGCACGTTCACTGTCTGTTGAGTTGCTTACTTACAATTTGTTTGCTTGTAACTGTATATGTTGCGATATGATAAAGTGTATTGTGATTGTTGCATGGTTATGTGTTATTTGACAAATACATGAACTTGGTGATGTAACTGTAAATCATATGTGGTGTGGGTGTTTATGTAAATGATGATACTTAGGGGTGTTTAGTGGTAATAGTGAAAATAAAAACAAAACCCCTTAACCCTAATCATTCTCACTAGTTTTCATCATACGTCACTTCAAATCATTCTCTCTACAATCATTCTCACATCATTCTTGGCTATCAATCTTGGCTACACAAGTTCTCTTGCATCAATCTTGATCTTCCAATCCATCTAGAATCAATCTAAGGTAAACTTTTAATGATTGTTTGTTGTTAATCCTTGATTATGTGATTCATGAAAAACCCTAGTTCTACATACAATAGTTCTGTGTTTATTGATTGATTCTGATTATTGTGAAATGGATATGATTGGTTGTGTAATCATTTGCCTGATGTTAAGATGCATGATATGTTAGAATAATTGGATTACAGCACTGGCCAATGTATGAAATTAGGGTTTCTTAATCGTAGAACGTAACTGTTACACTGCATATGAATGTGCGCATGATTGATGTTTGGCCCGAGTTTTGATGATTACTCATGAAGTCCGACTTTTGTTTGTTATATTGTCCGACTTTTGTTATCATGAATGATCCGAGTTTATTTCAAGTATGTAGTCCGACTTTTAATGAGAGATGAAGTCTGAGTTTCATGTTTTATATGAGTCCGAATTTTATTAACATAAATATATGGTCCGAGTTTTTAAGAGTAATTGCCTTGTCCGAGTTTTTTGGCTTGGTGCATAAAAGTCCGAACTTTATACATCTTCATGTGGTCCGAACTTTGATTCAATATACATGAGGTTCAAACTTTTTATCTTATGTCCAAACTTTAATCTAGTAGATGGGGTCCGACCTTTTACATAAGGGTAAAGGGGTCCGACTTTTATCAAGTGTGTAATGGTCCGATTTTTAGAATGATTATAAAGGGTCCGAATTTTTAACTAGGATGCCTTGTCCGACTTTTGATGTTAATAGGCATGATCCGACCTTTTTGATGATGATACACATGTCCGAGTTTTTAAGGGGGGTGATGATGGTCCGAGCTTTTGTAATTTTGTATGGTCCGAACTTTATAAGGGTCATGGTCCGAAATTTTGGTCATTATACTTGGTTCGAATTTTATGAATAATATAGTATGAGTTTTGACAGAAGGCATGATTATACTATCTCGAATTGTACCTAATTATATGTAAGATCTCAATTTGATAACTATACATGTACATGTGGTCAAGGGTAAAAGAGTTATGTGTGTGAACATAAATCTGATTATGATTTGAATGCTTATTAAATGATTATCTTTGGGCATTAAATTGCTAGCTCGAACGAACAACTTGAACTACATGCTACACGTTTGGTAAATGAGTAATATGTGAACATGATGTACGTGAACAAATGGTGCATGGGATGTGTGAATTATGTGCGTATATAACTGATCATTGTTAATAATCACAATAGGGATTGGTTATCTTCCTGTAATCAAGTAATTTAACATACCGAGCAAACCAAGGTGAGTTCACACTCCTTACCAAGGCATGGGATTCCCGGGGATAGGGAATGGGTTGAATGATGGGATTAAACAATTTCTCGTACTTACACGGTTACTAGACTATCTACCATGGTCCTCGGGTTAAGCAGGACACTTACGTAAAACCTACGTAAACAAGTACATACTACTGTCTTCCGGAGTCAGGAAGGACACTTACGTAAAACCTACGTAAACTCACACATGCTACTGTCTTCCGGAGTCAGGAAGGACACTTATGTAAAACCTACGTAAACCCCACGCGTACCACTGTCCTCGGGTAAAGAAGGACACTTACGTAAAACCTACGTAAAGCTTGTACGTACTACTGTTCTCGGGTTAAGAAGAACACTTATGGTTACGAATAGTCTAGTGTATATGCAAACATGGGAAGCCCCCACTAATAGAACATACAACATGGGAAGCCCCCACTAAATATCGTAAAAAGGTTTGGGAAACAGGGTAAACGGATTTATCATGTTTTTAACTATGGGAAACCCCCACCATCTATGGATACGTTTTGGGAAATAAGATAAACTGGTTAAACATATTTTCAACATGGGAAACCCCCACGGCAAGTGAGCCAGCTAAAGACAAACTACGTTTTCGTAAAACACTTAAAACGTACACCCAACTGTGAACTCGCTCAACATTGTTGTTGACTGGTTGTTACATGCCTTGCAGGCCTTTAGGTGCGTGTCAAAGGAACTTGCTATCTGGGAAACTGGAGTGGTCATGGGTCGGGACACAAGGAAACGCAACACAAGACTAAGAGCTAACATGTGATTTTATAAACACTTAATGAGTTAAATATGCTTCCGCTGTAAACTGGGAAATATTGTACACTATTGTTAATAAATGAAAGTTTATTTAAATATACTTATGATGTTCAATGTGATTGGTGGTTAAGATCCTGGTCAGTCACGCCTCCAAGCGGTTGTACTCCGCATGTGGATTTTGGGGATGTGACAGCGCTTTTCTCCATGAACTACGATCGTTTCTCCTTCTTCGGTTGGGATGCGAACGACCTTTTCGTGGCAAACAATCTCAGCCTTGTTGCTCGATAACCAATCCATCCCTACTACCACATCAAAGTTTCCCAACTTGACTGGTAGTAGATCCAAAGTAAACTCACGCTCTCCCAACTCGATTACACAACCTCTGAAAACTTCGTTGGCTTCAACCAGCTTTCCATTAGCCAGTTCAATTGAGTACGGGATATCTAGTTTACTAGCGGCTAACCCAGGCATATTCTTAAATTCTAACGACACGAAGCTATAGTCGGCACCAGTATCAAACAAAACGGATGCAAAGCGTTGGTTTATAGGGAACGTACCAGTAACAACATTGGGATCCTGGCGCGCTTCCATTGCCTCGATGTTAAAGACTCTTCCCCGCGCTTGGTTCAATCCTGGGCAGTCTCTCTTAAAGTGCCCAATGTCACCGCAGTTAAAACAACCCAATTTTTGGCCATTACCTCCTCCGTTCCCAGCTTGATTGTTGTTCTGATTTCGATTCGCGTCCCCAGCTTGATTTGCATTGTTCCCTCGATTTCCATTGCCTCCATTATTCCCTTGTGGACGATTTCCATTACCACCACGATTATTGTTCCTATTACCAAAACCGCCTTGGCCTCCCCGGCCAGCACTAGCCCAGCAATTATCCTTCAAGTGGCCTTTTCCACAAGCTTCACATATTTTTGGCCCACACCGGCCAGAATGATGACGCTGGCAGGTGTTACACTTGGGCAGTGAACCTATATAATCTTTTCCTTTCTTCCCAGCACGGGTTGCAGCTTGGACCAGTGTGCTTGATTCTCCTTTCTTGCCAACACGGCTTGTACCCTGCTTGAAATTTGAGAACTTTTTCCTTTTGTTCTCGCCAGATGACTCTACGTGAGTCTCATTCTTCTTTTGCTCAACATTCGAAAACTTGTTTAAGCGGATAGCTTCCTCAGTAAGAGCCACGCTCAGATCGATGGCCTCTGTGATTGTCGCAGGCTTGGAGGTAGTGACCATACTCATGATCTGAGGAGCTAAACCCCAAATAAAGTGCTCAATTCGCTTGAATTCCGGTGTAACCATATAAGGTACCACATGAGACAAACCGTGGAATCTCTGAACATACTCCGCAATTTTGGGACCTTCCATTTTCAAGTGCCAGAATTCCATCTCCAGCTTCTGAATCTCCGCACGTGAGCAGTACTTTCTTCGCATGAGCTCTTTCAGCTCTGTCCATGTCATCGCATAAGCTGCGGCTTCACCAAGAGTTTGCACTTGTAAGTTCCACCAGGACAGGGCTCCGTCCAAGAATAGCCCAGAAATGTAAGTCACTTGTTGTTCTGGAGTGCACTTGCTCATTCGAAGAACAGACTCAGTCTTTTCGGCCCATCTTACAAAAGCAACAGCACCTCCGGTGCCGTCGAAGTTCATGGGCTTGCAGTCGAGGAACTGCTTGTAAGTGCACCCTGCACATACATTAGGATATACAAATGGTATTAGCGGACGTGCTAAAAATATCCAATTGTATCGTAGTATGTCTCAAACGACTTAACATTACCATGAGGTGGGTTGTTATTGCCGTTGTTATTCGAATTACTTCCGCTGGTTCCTCCTTGTGAGGCTGCTTACTGTGTAATGGCGGCAGCAATGATTTGTTGGAGTTCTGCCTCGTTGACAGGCATACGCGTCTGGCGTCTTGGCGGCATCTTCTAAAAGATGTTTCACGTTGGTCAGGTCATAGTAAGTAAAGTGTACGTATGTAACAACAATATCAACACATAACATCTCATGTTATAAATAAATCAACCACATAACATCTCATGTTATAGAACATAAACAATCAATCAACATCACATATAATGAGAATACTGCGATTGCGCTATCATAGCTCAAGACCACAATGTAAGGTTTACAAGTTTACAACTGTATCGTACATCATCAGTATCTAAGGGTCACATCGCCCTAGTCCAAACTATCAAATCCGTGACAACAACAACCAATATACAAAACATCAAAAATCATGATCATCCAAAATGCGGTCTCCAAAAGGCTGTATAGTCTGCACAATCGCGGTCCTCTCATCAAAAGTCTACCCGTGTTGTACAAAAAGGCCTAAGCTGATGGCGGTGGAGGAGGGGGAAAATGAGAAAAGAGTAAACGTCGCATATAAAGCCAGTCCTCCTCCATAGCGCGATGAGAGCGCAATAAGTATGCTATCTGCTGCTCAGGAGTCCAAAAACGAGCAGCAGAATCGGGAGAAAGTGGACGCGGAGGGTGTGATACTGCAGGTGGAGTCTGGCACTGGCACGGAAGTCGCTGAGCTCTCTCCAGCTCCTGTACGCGACGGGTCAGCGCCTCCTGTTGTATCATGAAAGATCTGAGAATATCCTCCGTAGAATACCCACGTGATATGGGTGATACGGATCAGATGGTGGCATAATGGGGGGCGTAGTTCAAAGGAACGTCTCACCAGATGGAGCGAAGGATGGTACAGTAAATGGTGCAACAGTGGGAACAACAATATGATGAGAAATCTGAGGTACAAACTGATCTCCTCCTGTCATGAAAAGTGTATAACCAAAAGGCTGACGAGATGAACCCTCCCCAGGACGTGGTGGAGGTATGTCCTGAAGAAACGTGACAGGTAAGTCGGTGCGGTGAACATCTGTAGTATGTGTGGGAAGCAAGGGAACATCAATAGGAACTGAAACAGGGGCTGAAACGGGGGCTACAGGGGGCGTAACAGGTACCACGAAAGGTGGGAAATCATCGTCATCATCTATCCACCCATTGCGGGTGTGAGCGTATCGTGGATCAATATGGGTCGCAAAAGGTGCACGGTCGAACATCACCGGCATAGGATCAGGAAGTGGCGCGACAACAAGATCCTCCAATAAAAGTGGAGCATCAACATGAGCATCAGCAGTAACATGATCATCCACCAATGGCGGAGCAACAACAGGATGATCATCAACAGGTATATCATCAATGAAAGGAGCAACAACAGGTGCATCGGCATGAACAGGGTCATGCTCTAATGCGGGGTCAGGAGCAACAACTGGCTCAGGGGCCACAACAGGCTCCGGATCATCAAACTCCATATCTAAGTCAGTTGGATCAGCAAACACAGGATCGACAGGGGCTACAGGATCCTCCAGGGGCTGGTCTAAATGAATAAACTCAATGTCATGGTCTGGATCAAAACCAGGTGGAAAAACAGGATCTGAATCATCATCAACATCATGATCAAACTCAAAGCTATGGGCGGGAACCGGTGCAGCTGATGACGCCATGTCTGGGTCGGCGTCGTGTGAATGGTGTTGCACTCCCTGAGTGTGCGAAGGTGCAGATGCCACAGACTCAAAGGAGTCTGGAACAGGTGAATGAATGGGAGCCTCCTCTGCAGGAGCATCAGCAAGGAGTAGGATATCATCAGCAGCAATATGGGCCTCACCCTCAAGTGGGTCCTCCTCGAATAGATCAACATGGTTGTCAGAGACAACGTCGAGGGGGTATATCAACAACGAGATAAGCTGCAAGGGGCACAGGAGCAGGGATCACCGCGAGTGGCAAGTCCCCAACGAGATGGCCATCAGCAGGCTTTGCTACGACATCAGGCAGCGCAAAGGGCTGGAAGTCGTCATCGTCTGTGCTGGTAGTATCGGAAGTGTACACCTCGTGCTTCGATGAAACTATGTCGTCTGATACTATGGCCATGGGATCTGTAGTGTCCGACTCTCCAGTACCTGATGAAGGCATGACGTCTGTAACACGAACACACATAAACACAAACAATCAATCATATAATCAAACAAGCATGTTAGTCACCAATAAGCAAGCAAGCATTTCATCCTAGTCCCACTAGACTAACCTCCCAGCCTCTCAGACTGAACCTCCTAGTCTCCCAGATTACCCTCCCAGTCTCTCAGACTGAACTTCCTAACCTCCCAGACTACCCTCCCAGTCTCTCAGACTGAACTTCCTAGTCTCTCAGACTAACTCCCAGTTTCTCAGACTGAACTTTCTAGTCTCTTAGACTAACGCCCAGTCTCTCAGACTAAACTTTCTAGTCTCCCAGACTACCCTCCCAGTCTCTCAGACTGACTCCCTGGCCTCTCAGACCAGAACCTCCCCAACCTCTCAGATTGGCCCCTCAGTCTCCCTGACTGAATCCCTAAATTTTGAAAAATGTGCTCATACTTTTTGTTTGTAAAAATCTTTTGTATCCGGGATTTAGATGTAATGTATACAATGTAAAAACATTTTCGTGAGAGCCCTAATGATCATAGTCTAGACTCGAGAAGGAATCCTAGTTCGCTATGATCAAAGCTCTAATACCAAGCTGTCACACCCTGGCTTTGCGGAAGCGTGGGTTTATTTGGTGTGATTTCTTAATACCATAACTTAATCACAACAAAGCTATATGAAAATAAAACCGTGATAATCATCCATTACTCCAAGTTTTAAAAGTAAAATACCACAACATTGTTTTCAAACGTCGACACATGCAACGAAAATACAACACAACAAAATGAAATCTTGTTCGAAAGACACAACCACAGACATGAAATAAACACAGCTTAAGACTTGTGACTCGTCCAGGTAAAAGCCACAACCCCTAAACTTGGATGACATCACCCTTCTTACGCAGCTCGAAAACATAGCATACCTCGCCAGATCCCTAATTCCCTGAAATACATGTAAGTTGAAAAATCAACAAAAGTTGAGCGAGTTCATGTAAAGTGAGTATGTAAAACCTTTGTAATACATTTGTAAGTATAAAAATCCCTGGTATGTAGCAAATAAGGAAAAATGAGATCACCATTGGTTTGCAAGGCCAATGATATGTGTGAAGTGCAGTAGGAAGACTCAAACCTAGCAGATTTTTGCGTCAGGCTCAAAGTCACCCCGAGGTCCGTTGTGTTGGGCCCGGAGTTGGGCTCGCTACACCCAGATAGATCTATCGCTAATGACCCTCGGTCCTACAATGAGGATTAATGGCCTCCAGTTTCCGCCTCTCACTCACATGATCTAAGTAGTAACCCTCCTTACGCTAACCCTACCATGTAAAAAGTATTCGTAATCATAGTAACATGTATTTCACCCCCGAAGAATAAAAGCTGAAAACAGTTAAGAGAAAGGGGGGACATGAACTCACTGAAGTGCGTCTCGAAATAGTAAATCCCAATCAACCTGCTGCGTGACGACCTACACGTACTAACTTCTATTAGACGGACGGCCGTGCCTTGGCTTAAGGTTTAATGTCTTTGGGAAATAGTTAGGAAACTATTTCGTATTTACACTTCTTAATTATTTAATAATTATATTCCTTCCCAAGGATGGGGGTTTTAATACTTGTGCTTTTTTATAATTTCAAAAATATATTATTAAGTCTCACTTAATAAAATATATTTTAATTCATTTGTCTAAAATATTATATCTCCAAAATATACATATTTTTCCCAAAAATATTATATTTTACTTCATATAATTTCCAAAATAATACTTTATCAAAATAAACATTTAAGGGTATTTTCCGAAAATACATAAGTTACATTTTAGCGTTCGTGTGGTAATAATAATACTGGTGTAACTTAAAATATTTATTTTGAGGGCGTTGGTATTATTTTGGAAGTCCTAACTTCATAATATTTTTCAAGTTATATTATTTTTATTCTAAAAATAATATATACATAGTTCACAAAATAATCATAAAATCACATAAGCATTTTACTATGAAATATATATTCCAAATATATATTTAATAGGTTTTATTTATGAAAATCCACCTCCGACATTTGTTTATTTTGTAATAAAAATTATGGCGAATTTTGTTTGGAAAAACAAGTTAAAAATATATTTATAAACACTTGTCAAAAATATTTCTAAGTGTTATTTTCTGGAAAAATTTCGCCACAGTTTCCCCTGTAGCTGGAGGTGGCCACGCTTACTAGCGTATCATTTTCTTTTAAAGATTCAATCAAACAATTTTCCAACCATCAATATTCAGTCTTCAAACATCAAACTAGTCAAAAATGAGCATAAATCGCAAACACATGAACTTGTAGGTTGTGTAAAAATATGTAGTAATTTTCTAACATGTTTAGTGAATCTTTCCATCTTTAAAAATAAAATCAGTTTCTTGAAAACTTTATTTTTAAAGAATATGTAATTTTACATCTTCTAGTCCAAAAATTATGAAAATATTTCTTTGTTAAATCTTTTGTTACACAAGTGTTTACACACTTGCTTTTTCACTAAAATATCTTTAGTTTATGAAAGATCCGGCTTTTTAACAAGACTTGTATATTACACTTGGTTCTTCCGAAAAATCACTTATAAATCTTTAGATCTACTAGTTTAGAATTCTATTTTATAAGGAAAATCACTTTTACACAAGTTCATGTTTATGTGTGGAAGGGTTCGTCATCTTGCATCTTTTACACTTAACATATTGCTAGCTCATGTTCCATGAACATGATCTAGCATGGTTAGATGACGATCCGTTCCACTCCTAGCAACAAACAACATAAAATAATCATATCTAAACAAGATTAACAAGATTTACACCATTTGTTTCTCTTTAACCAACTAGTTCATCTTTCATTCAAGACTTTTAGTTTGGATCTTTAGTGTACTTGATTTTTATTCGTTAAATCTCTTATTAACCACTTTAAACATGAACAAGAGAGTGTTTAGAATCACTTACTACTAGCTCGAGGCTAGGGAAGAATCAAAGTGTAAACAAGGTGGATAAAAGCAATGTAGTGAGGTTCTTGAGATTTCGAAAGCACCGGGTCTCCTCGTATGTCACCTTTCACCTTTGTGTGTATGTGGAATAACTAGAACAAACTTGAATGATGGTGAGATGGTGGGTGTTGGTTTCGGCCGATCACAAGGAGAGGGAAGAGAGAGAGCAATTTTGTGGTGGTGTTTTGTGAATGAAGGTGTTTATCCTATAAGCTTATTTATAAACCATTTAACTCTATTAACCATTATATAATATGTTCACAAGATATTAGACATAATCAAATAAAATATTAAAAAATGTGAGGGGTGTGTCCCCTTTGGGGAACCGATCGGTTGAGGGGGGGGGTTATGGTTTGATTTCAACCAAATAGTTAAGTGATTAGTTATGTTAGTTAGGAATTTAAATTAGTTACTAGTGTGTTATGTAATATAACGGGTGTTCGGGGACCCTAACTAGCTCAGAAAAGCAAAAACAATGTCATTGACAATATTTTTATGTTTCAAGTAAAGTCCGGTTGTTCGGTTGGATATTGATCCGTTAAAGTGTAAAGTAAAGCTTTAAAGTGCTTTTTATAGTGTTTTTAGTGACACACTGAATTCCCGACACTTTGGAAAGTGTCTAGTATTATTTTCCCATGTTTTTGCACTTTACTAGTTAAATAAAATGCTGAATTTTGTAATAGAGTGCAGAATTTTGTAATTAGAGCATGTTTTAGTCACATCCGGTCACTATAACTATCACCTAGTGACGCAGTTTTACAATCCTCACCTCCCTACACTCCCTACTAGTGTAGTAAACTATTCCCGGCTCATACTGGCCTTAGAGACAGTGTCTGTCTAGTGCTGGCTATATCATCATGCTTACTGGGTTATCCGTTCATTGTGCTAACTGTGCCTTTGTGCATCAAGTTTGTCACTATAGTTTTGTGTTTAAATAATGGAGTGACAGTAATAAAGTATGATGCATGGTTATGTATGTATCAGAAATCATGTAGCAGTTTAACCACAATTGTAAGCGAGCACAGTATTTAAGCATTAAATAAATATTAATTAATTCGTACGGATACTTGATTTGGTGAGGGTTGTCACATGGAAGCTTGCAAGATTTGCTGCATTTTGCTGAGGATAGTAGCAAAACGTTGACGTGGAATGCACGTGTTCGGGTTGCACTCGGAACTGCGCGAGCTCTAGAGTATGTCACCGCATATTAAATTTTTTAATTATTATTCCTCTTTTTGTTCCGGATTTTTCTGAAGCCGTTTTAAATGTCAGGTACTTGCATGAAGTTTGCCTACCTTCTGTGATACATAGAAACTTAAAGTCAGTAAACATTTTACTCGATGAAGAGCTGAATCCTCATTTATCAGACTGTGGTTTAGTCGCCCTTACACCCAACACAGAGCGAGAGTTAAATTTAGTAAATCTGGCATATGTATCTTCAATAGGTATTTGAACAAGTTTGTTCAAATTTGTACAGGTGGCTACACAGTTAGTTGGTTAGTTTGGTTATATCGCCCCTGAATTTGCATTGTTCGGCATATACACCGTAAAAAGTGACGTTTATAGCTTTGGAGTGGTGACGTTGGAGTTGTTGACTGGTCGGAAACCACTGGATAGGTAAATCCTCAATTAACGATATAAAGATATACCATTTTCAATTTTTTTATTTTTTTTATTTTGACATCAATTTCTTGCATCTTCTGTTCGTGATATGTATACAGTTCAAGACCACGGTCAGTAGAAATAACGGAGACGATGATAATCCGCTTCGGTATCCGTATGCTTGTAGTGGTAGTATTAAGTTTGTACATCAGGATTGTCTTCTTCAGTGGCTGAATCATAGCAACGCTCACCAGTGTGAGGTTCGATTATGTTATAATATTATTTGTTAGTATTGTTTGAGTTTGTTGTGTTTTTTTTAGGTTTAGCTGGTTGATTATGGTTTAGTGATGGTTATTAGGTGTTGTAAACGTGTTATGTGAGTTCTGAAAACTATCTTTTTGAGAGATTATGCTTCTTTTCGTTTGTTTTGTCTGAATTGTTATGTTTTCTAGGTTTCGCTGGTTGATTATGGTTTAGTGATGGTTATTAAGTGTTTTGAATATGTCATGTGAGTTGTGGAAACTGGTATTGAGCGTATTTAGTGATTGGTGGAAGATAGGGTTATTGTTGTTGAATAAGTTTTTAGGGCATATAACATGTAGTTGATGTTGCAGACTTGGTGAAGTAGTGGTAATTGGGGAGGTGTTGTTGTTTGATCATTTATATTATAGTGGGTGGAGGTATTAATGGCTGGTGTTGTAGTTTCACCAGCCACTAACAGATTGATGGGTACTGACTTTTGAGGTTCTATGCATATGGGGTAAATGTGCACATAAAAGTTTTGATGGGTATTGACTTTCGACGCGTACCGTTTCGACGGGAACCGTACGTCGAAACGGTTCGACCCGCACCGCTTCTACACGTACCGTTTCTACCTGTACCGTTTCGAATCGAACTGTTTCGACATGAACCATTTCGACCCGTACCGTTTCATAAGTAACTGGCTTGAAATTGGCAAATTCGTATCTTTCCATTCGTATATTCAGTTTATGATCAATTGGAGAATGTTTTTTCTTTATTTTGTAACAGGTGCATTATTGGAATTCATGAAGTTCCGAAAGATTCGGCTTTAGGCAGATTGAAAGGAAGCGACAATGCGGTAATTAAGTTCTTACATTGTTACAATTCCATGTAAACTTTCAGTAACCTTTTTTATAGCGACTGTATCAATTACCTACCGTGGTCGGCCCTTTTACAAACGAACAAATTTCGAGCGAGCCGCGAGCTTTTTGAACAACCCTTACTTTTTTGCCTTTTTGCAGCGCTTAACGGTTGAATGACTTGGGTGAAGAATCAACCAGACTTCATCCCTTCCTCTCTCTCTGGAGGTAGGTAAGTATTGCTTACATTAATAGAAATCATGGATCTACCATTGCCGAAACCAGAGTTGACAAATTGTGCGGGATGGGTCAAAATGGGTCGGGCCGGTTTAAGCCCATCAATACTTTTTATGTCCATTTTGTATATACTTTAGACTACTATTTCTTTTTAGCTAATTTTCCTTCCACATTTGACCCGTTATTAATGAGATACATTTTGACCCGTTATCAAAATGGGTCAGACTTTTATAGTCTGTTAAAAGTTGCAGAAAAAACACTATTAGTGCAGAATGTCTATCGCCTTCGTCAATCGGAACCGTAGCTGAAATAGAAGTAAAATAGGCTTTATATTGTAATTTGTTAGCAATAGGCAAGGTGGCATTATTGTAAATAAGGGGAAATCCCTTATAATCTTGTGCCTATAAATAGGAGCCTTAGGGTTTAGATTTAGAACTTTTGCCACATTAGAGCTTGGAGAGCTAGGTGCTTAGAGAGAGAAACTAGAGAGAGAAAGTGGCAAAACGTGATTCACGGAGCTTGTATTCGTTACATCATAAATAGAATCACCGATTAGTGTACATTATTGTGTGTTCGGTCACGCACGTTCACGGATTCCGCACGTCGAACGTTCGTTACGCAATCGAACGGTGTCGAAACCGATCCTACAAGTGGTATCAGAGCTAGGAGCTCGATTGCACGATCAAACACATCATTTTCGTACCATATTTCAGCCGATTCAGATCCAATTTCATCAATTTCTTCATCTTCTACCTACTTTTCACATTTTTACTGAAAAACGTCAAATTGAACAGGTTTTCACGGTCCGATTCGTTTGAATTTTTGACATATTGTGCAAAAATCATTGATTTACAACCCTACCAAGTTTCGGTTCAAAACTCCTAGCCGTTTAGGAGAAATCGAGGTTTTTAGGTTCGAATTCGCGTCAAAAACCAGATAGGTTCGCTTTTAGTGTATTATTAGGTTCGCTTATACATTCAAAATACAGGTTCGCTTATAGGTTGACGAGATTCGCTCATAGTGTTCGTTATTTGTGATGGTTCGCTTATAGGTAAACAGTCAGGTTCGCTCATTGTGCTTTAATCAGTGGTCCGCTTATTGTTACATATTTGGTTCGCTCATAATGTCATAGTGTGGTCCGCTCTTCATTCAGAATAGTAAATTCGTTCATCTGTCATCTTCATCGCCAATTGAATGTTTGATTAATTGAGTGTGTCGGCTAAGTGATTAATGTGGTCCAATTAAAAAGTGTGATCGTTGTCGGCTGCATGTGAAGGTTGTCGGTTACTTGAATATAGCGGCCCAATCATAGGTTGTAATACTAAATGTTCACCGCCCCACTTATGAAATTGTAAATGATCAATTTTTAGTGGATATTATCGGCCCAATCACATAAAGATCAACATAAATTGTCTGCTGATTGTTTTTGTCTGCACGTGAATTCACTAAACAAGAGGCCCAATCATTGTTTGAGTACATGTGAACACCGGCCCATTTGTAAGGATAAGTGATTTGTGAGGCCCAATCAAAGGAATGAGGCCACTGTTAAAAAATTGATATCACATGTGAAAACACTTATAGTTGTCGGCTAAGTGAACAATTTAGAGGCCCAATGAACTGAATGTTGATTAAATGAACTTTGTTCTTGTTTGCTTGACATAAAGTGACCCACACTGTTTAATATTCATAAGAGTTTGTCGGTTTAGTGATCATAGAGGCCCAATCAGTGATCTTATAACATACTGCCATTTTGTTTGCATGTAATCCAAGTGTGCATGTGTTAAATCTGCATGTTCTAGATATAAGTGTTGTCGGGTTTTATTTCAACTCATGTGTTTCAATTGATCATTATATGCGGTCCAATCGGGTTGAAGTAAAATTCATAGTTGATGGATATTAGTAGATTCGCTCGAGTGGTTCGCTTTTAGGCATTCGCTTATACAAACATTGTCTGGTTCGCTCTTTGACATTGTAGATCCGCTCGAACGACATTTGACAGGTCCGCTTGAACGGACAAAATCTGATTCGCTCTTTTGTTCATAACCTGGTCCGCTTATTTGGACATAACTTGGTTCGCTTATTTGATCAAATCTGTTTCGCTTATTTGTCAAAATTGCTGATAGATTTGATTTCACTTGAGTGTTCAGTGTGATTGTTCTTTTAAGTGATCTTGTTTGATTATTCAAAACTTGGCAAAAATGTTTGATGAACAAGAAAACAAGAATCTTAAAAATTTGAATAACTGGACTAAGGAAGCTTGGTATGAGATGAAATATGGTGTGGATGTTTATGTTCAAAGATACGAAAATTTCTTATGTATGGAGAATGAATCAATGGAGATGTTAAAGGAAAGGTTTTATGAATTAATCACCAAGTTAGAGAAACACAAGATCTATCATTCAAGTGATGAAAGAATTTTGAAATTTGTTGATGCTTTACCTTTGGAGTGGGATAAATTTGTGAATGGACTGAAATGGGATTCTAGTTTATCACGCTTTGATTTAAGAAGCTTCATCAATACAATAACAAATCATAGGTTTCATGAAAATCAGATAAAAGGAAATTATTGGATGAAATAAAAGAAGAATCAGGAAAGATAGATTTGAATGTAATCATTGAAATGAGAAAACGAATTGATGTGTGTCTTGCAGCAAAAAAGAATATGAGATACGATATTAAGAGGGGTTGTTATATTGATAAAAGTTCGAATCCTCTTGATTTTGTTAAAATTTTTTGTGCAGGTACATACATGATGGAAACAAAGAAAGAAGCTGAGGATGGTAAGATGAATGAAAATTGCTCGAAATGCGAAAAATCAGAAGCAGAAAGTGTGAAATTCTTGAAGGATGTAGAGAGTTTGACATTGGAAAACAAAACTTTGAAGATCAAGAAAAAAGCTGATGAAGAACAGTTTTTGAGTTTGCGCTTGAACTATGAAAAATTAAGATCTGATAATGACAAACATTTAAAGATTGTTGAAAGTTTGACATCAGAAAACAAAATGTTGAAAGAAAATGAAAAAGATTTTGAAAGTAAAAGAAAATCTTCAGAAAATGAAGATTTCTGGATAAAATTGGAAAACAAAAATCTGAAGGAAAATGAAACAAGATTTCAAGAACAGTTAAAGGTTTTGGAAGATGAAAAATCTGTTCTTGAAAATCTTAAAATTGAAAATGAAAAATCAATCAAGTCACATCTTGAAAGAATATCTCGGCTTGAAAACGAAGCTGAGAATTCAAGAATCAAGATTGATGAACTCGAAAAGAAGTTGAAAGGTTTTGTGACTTCATCAGATAGGTTGAATTTTCCCTGTCCAAAACCAATCAACTCTGTTCCAATAAGTGACAAGGTCACAAATTTTGACAAGGTCAAAATTGAAGATTGTGATGACAAATCTGATGATGAAAAAGAAAAAGAAGAATAAAGAAAAAGAAGAAAAAAGAAAAACATTTTTGAAATTAAATGAAATGTTTAAAAATACTGTTTTACATTCTACTGAGAAAGGTGAATGCTCAACGCAAAAACCAGTAAAGAAGACTGTGGAACAGAAACAAAAAGATAAAAAATCGAAAAATTTTCAAAAAGAAAATAAAAGCTCATCAGATCAATCATCCAATCACAATAAAAAATCACAAAAATTTAAAAATGAAAACTTACAAAATGTTGGTAATAAGTGGTGCAGGTATGACCACAGTGCTCAAATGCCAAATCAAGGATACAAAAAGAGAAATGACTACCACAAGGCAACTCAATGCTATGATTTAAGTGTGTGGTATGAAAATGGTATACGATATGGAAGAGAGAAGAGGTATGATAACAGAGTGTGTTACTCTTGTGGCTATCAAGGACACATTGCTGTTAACTGCCAAAGCCGGAGATTTGAAACAAGAAGGTGTTATAACTATCATATCAAAGGACACATTGCCAGAGATTGCCCAAGGAGATCAATGGGAAGATCGTGGGTTGAATCTCAAAGAATGGTGAAGAAACCAGTCAACGTCAAGCCCAAAGAACGGAAGGTTCAAGAACCTAAAGTTCAGGAAACAAAAGTAAAACTTTCTCAGGGGCAAAAAGACAGACTGCGAAAGAAGAGGAAGAAGGTAGAGAATATCAATATCTGGAGAAGATTTTGTCCTCGGGTTCACCAGTTGGTTCAAATAAAAGTTCTGATGAAACGATTCACTCGATTGCAAAGTCAAGAAAGACGGTTTCATCAGATACAAATTTGAGGACAAAAGAGAAAAAGGAGAAAAAGAAGTGTCGGCGATGAATCTGACAGATCAAAGTCAGACAAGCCACATTCAGGCAATGATTCTGGTTCGTCAAAACCAGAAGAGCCAAGTTTTGAGGTAAAATTGTCAAAAACACCCAAGGCTGGTCAGGCTTGGGTGAATCTTTTCAAATGAAAAACCCTGACTTGCCGGAGTTCCCAGGTTGGTAAGCGTGGAACATGAATCGGCACATTTCTTGAGAAATTCACAGGTTGGTAACTGTGATATTTCGAATTACAGAAGACTAATCAAGGACATTAAATTGTACTTGATTTCTCTTTCCGACAAGTGATTAAAGGAAAACAATGTGATGAAATAACCCCGAATTTGTGAAATGACACACAAAACTAATTTTCCGGAAAAACCATTTTGATTAAAACAAACTTAAGTGTTTTGAAATCTAAATGGGAAAATAGTTTGTTGTCAGGGGGAGTTCTGATTGTTTACGCCAAGTGGATGGAGAATTGAAGTGATTCTCATCAAGTTGTCAAGTTTGTAAAGTTTGTTTCAAATTTTCCCAGAAAATCAAAATTGAAACATATTTTGATTTTAGGGGGAGAAAAATTTTAAAAAAAAATTAGAAAATTTGAAAATTCCAAAAACAGTGAAAAAGCAAAAATGAGTTTTGTTGATAAAAGAGGAAATGATAGTACATCAGTGGACTATCACAGTATGCTAAGGAAATGAATTGTCAAATGTGATAAACGGTCTCACTGATGATGTGTCGATAGGTTTTTATACATTTAGTAGATTTATTCGGGATATAAACCTAAAATTTCAAACTTGCGAAATTCGTGGGGAACACTACTTGGATATATAGGTAACCCCTGAAATCTCGTTTGAAAGGTCTCGTATTCTAATATACTAGGTTTTTATACTAGATGATGTCTGGGGTATTATTCCCGGACTTCTGCTGAACGGTAGTTCTGACCTAGTCCTTGGCTAATACTTTGCTTTAAATGCTTGAAACATAGCATAAAGCCCTCAGCTGATTAGACAATAAAATTGATAATCATCTGTTGTAGCTGAAAAGATCCTCTAAATGGGACATACTGCAAAGTCGAAACTGATATCTCTCTGCGCTTACGGAAGTATCGACCTGAGATCCCTCAGTTCTCGCATTTAACCCCTAATTTATGTACAGATATCATTGTAGTATACTCACCTGTAAGACTGAATATTGAGATTCTGGATACGGGAGTATATTCAAGAGGTGGGACACATGAATTGAGCTAAGTTCATAAAACATCTAAATCGTATCCTGAATAGATTGAAAATAGTGTGAAAATTTAAGAGGACAATTATATCGTCAATCTACGTGAATCGTTTAGAACTTAAAATGATTAAAGCTTAACGGTGCTAGTGATTTGTCTCAAGAACTGATATGATCCTCTTACACAAACTCACAAAAATATTATCTGTATATATTTGTTTACTGTATTTCATTCAAAAACAAAAATCCAAAAAGATTTTCGGAGTGTTTTAGCATAAAATTTTTGAAAAGTCAAAAAGATTTTCGACAGCTGATTTTAAAGAGCTGATATTCAAAATTCGAGTGCTAAACATGATGAACAGGTTTGGGAGAATATGTTGAAAACTTTGAATGTCATATACAAATGTTTAAAAGGTTGTATGCTTAGTTAATCAAGGTCATTCATTTGAACTTGATGTAACTATACAGGTTGATGAATGAATGATTTCTACCACTAAGTTTCTTAAATCTAACTGTTATAAATTTGTGAAACTTATGTTGAGGTAGAGGATGTGCACGTTAACCAGGTTTCAAATCCTGAGCAGACACAGAATAAAGCCAGGAATTGATCCTGAACTTGTGAAACGGTGAAAGCCAGACTACGATCCCGACAACTGAGTCTAAGGGGGAGTCTGAAGACGAGCTTAACGCAAACGGAAGCGTGTAAGGAGCCAGGTATCGTTCCTGGAAGAGCTTGTATCTGGAAATCCAGGTGTCGATCCCAAAAGCACGGAAGCTTGACGAAAGGGGGAGCCTGAAGAAAGAAAGTCTAAGCGAGAGGGGGAGCAACGGAAGCTCGTAAACAGATCCATGGGGATTCTGTTTGAGAAAGAGGGAGTCTATGGTTGCTGAAACCGTCAAACCTTCAAGAAGACTCAGAAAGAGAGAGAGAAAGTCAAGTTGCTACGAGTTTGACTACAGATTGACTGCGGCAATATCCAAGGGGGAGTCTGTTAGTGCAGAATGTCTATCGCCTTCGTCAGTCGGAACCGTAGCTGAAATAGAAGTAAAATAGGCTTTATATTGTAATTTGTTAGCAATAGGCAAGGTGGCATTATTGTAAATAAGGGGAAATCCCTTATAATCTTGTGCCTATAAATAGGAGCCTTAGGGTTTAGATTTAGAACTTTTGCCACATTAGAGCTTGGAGAGCTAGGTGCTTAGAGAGAGAAACTAGAGAGAGAAAGTGGCAAAACGTGATTCACGGAGCTTGTATTCGTTACATCATAAATAGAATCACCGATTAGATTACGTCTCATGTGTTAGCTCACGTTCGTGTACGGATTCCGCACGTCACACTTTCGATTACGCAATCGTTTCGGAGTCAAACCGGTCCTAACAAACACCTAGACTTTATTTTTTATATGATGTCAAAATAATGCTAAGGACTGTTTCTTCTCCATATTTATGAAAAAATAAGGATTTTTTTCGAATGTGAATGATGACTTTTGTTAGGGCTGGAAACGAGACGAGCCATGTCTGGCTAAAGTGAGTATAACCGCCTCGACTCATTTATCTTTACGAGTTGAAATGTTGTGCTCTATCCAGCTCATCAACCCGTCGCATTTTTTAAAGAAAATTAATTTTATATTTCTACACATATTTACAAAAAAGAATTTTTAAACAAAAGAATTTATAATTTATATATAATAAAATTTTGGGTTATAATTTACATATATTAAAATTAAAATGTGGGTTTTAATTTAAATGAGCCCAACGAGCGAGCCGCCAAGTGGAGCTTACCTTGTCCCGTGCTCGGTCCTTTTACAAACGTGGCAATTTCGATCGAGCCACGAGCTTTTTGAAAAACCCTTACTTTTTTGCCTTTTTGCAGCGCCCAACGGTTGAATGACTTGGGTGAAGAATCAACCAGACTTCCACTCTTCCTCTCTTGAGGCAGGTAAGTATTGCTTAAATTAATAGAAGTCATCGATGTACCATTGCCGAAACTAGAGTTGGCAAATTGTGCAGGATGGGTCAAAATGGGTCGGACCGGTTTAAGCCTATCAATACTTTTTATGTCCATTTTGTATATACTTTAGACTACTATTTCTTTTTAGCTAATTTTCCTTCCACATTTGACTCGTTATCAATGAAATACATGTTTGAATTTCGTTGACACGGGCAGAACCGTGGTTCCTATGGAATAACTATATGTTGGAGCTTCTTATAGATAACAAGGTTTGACTTCCTATTTCACAAAAAAAAAACATTTTAAACACAATTACCTGAAAACTTTTCATATTCCTGACAACATTTGTAGAAGCTGAATGCAAACATTCTTCCTGTTATTCAAGGAAGTATCTTTTAATTTTTTTTATCAGAAGTATTTTTTTAATATAAAGAAGTGTTTATTTCATTCCCTTAACTTTCTTACAGCTTTTCAAAGCTTTGAAGTAGTAATAGGCAAAGATATTATAGATGTCACCTTGATAGCAAGGAGGAGATGAAGTTGAGGGAGAAGATGTGAAACAGATGATGCAGTCTTTTAATTCACAAATCCTAGAAAAAGCCCAAAACACATTTATTTTGCATTCAGTTTTGTATGGTAGAGTACACATCAGTAAATCAAATATTTAGATTACTTTACACTACTATGGTTTATGATAATTTGAAATTATATGTACATGCCACCTCTATTATTTACCTACAATATATGACTTTCTGTATGCAACTTTAAGATTTGCGAGGGCAAGTAATAATTTGAGATGCCGTTGAGATGAACTAATATTTGTCAAGAATTTAACCAAATGCATAGCTTTTTCTCTTTTTTTTCCTTTTTTTGCATTTCACTTATATAAATGGGTTGAATAAGATTGTAGGTGGAAGCGGGATCCATTTAAAATTCGGGTCATCCATCTCTTAAATATGGATCCTATATATTGTCTACTTCACAACCACAATACTTAACTTCATAATTTTTTATTTATTTCATCATTTATTTACTTAACAGGAGTTGTATTTAAAAGTGTAGATTGAGGATTCTTTTTCATTATAGTTTTACAAGTGAAGTTATGTTTTTTAACATGTTCCAAAGTTTTATAAAGCCCAAGTAGTCCCGCATAGTTTCGAAAAGTAAACTAAATGTATAGTGTAGTAGCAAATGTATAACATCGTGTTCTTTATAACACCCCCTTATGTTACTTTATTTGCATTACTTTTATTTATACACTTATGATTAATGTAATTTTAATTTTCCAGCCCGGGTTGCTACCCGGATGATCTAGAATGTTAGATGATATTATAAATGATGTGTATACACTAATTGATTTCATAATACTTGACTTCATAAATTTTAATAACAAAAGAAGTAATGTAAATTAATAAGATACCAGACAAAGGGTCAAACGGGTCCGCAGGCTAAGTGGGTTGTAAAGGCGTTATTGCGTGTTTATAGAGATTGATGAAGAATATCTTTTACATATAGGATTATCGGTGAATGTCCTCACAAATTAAAAAAAAAAAAATTAATTCGTTATACTTAAAAAATTATACATGATTAATAACTAATAAAATAAAGCAACCCGTGGGTACCACGGGGAATAACCTAGTTGCAATATAATTAACCAACTAAAACATGCTAGTTAATGTTTATGAAAACCTTGTTGTTGATGTGCTTAAAATACAACATATAAATTGTATCAAATAAGGTATAAAAACAACCCTTTTTAGTACTAATGTTGGGAAAAGTGTGTTTCTTTGTTTCTTTTTAATTGACAGGGTCAAAAGAGCTTAAACGCACAAAAGGAACAAATTAACGGCAAAAAACCAACATAAATACAAAAGAAGAGAAGTTGACACTTCATACCGACTCTCCGAGCTTCACTCCAAAGCCAAAAATAACAAGTCAGAAGGCTGACATGGGGCTATGCCATCCTGACATGGGGTTGTGCCACCCTGACACGGGACTGTGCCACCCTAACACGGGGTTGTGCCACCCTTAGCACGGGGTTGTGTCCAGTCAAGATTCTCTGCAGAAGAAAAGACAACAGCAAAGGACAAAACTGACAGCCAACACGGGGACGTGCTCAGCCAACACGGGGCGTGGTCAACTCAAAGATTTTCAGAATCTGCGATAGTACAAGTACATCAGCCACGGGGCCGTGTCAGGTGTCACGGCCCCCGACCCGGTTTTACCCAGTTCAGAAGCCGCGGAGCAGAAACCCGTGGTATTGGTGTTTAATTTGACAGCGGAAATCTTAACAGGATCGTTTAATTTGAAAATACCCGATTATTTATTATAAGTTTCTGGATAAACCCCGTATTTTATAATAAAGGAATTTCACTGGGAAATCCCCTGATTACAAAAACATGTTTATTTATTTACTGAGCCACTTCATTCAAGCTGGAGTGCTACGCAACACTTTTCCTTGTTCACATTAAATCACCTGAAACATGTTTAAAAAAAGATTTTATCAGCGGGGAAATACTGGCGAGTCATTCAATTTGTACAAAACGACACATGGCTATAATTTACGGTATTAAGAGCGATTACAATTGCCCGGTTGCCCCTATCTTATAATTATCTGGTCCAGTTGTCACTCGACCGGATCTATGAGTGTGGTCATACCACTATTGGGTCCTGTCACCCAATAATGACGTATATCACTAATTAGGCTCGCCCACCTAAGAGTGATAAAACAGTAGTAATGTGCACAATACCCCACTTACTGCCAGTAATTAAAGATTTGCAAAGACTTAATCCCTGTAATTACAACTGGAAAACATTTAGGGTTTTTCAAAGAAACTTTGATAAAAATAGAATAACTCACATTGCAAGCTTAAACTGACAGAGTCTGCCTACTGATTATGCCGGTAACCTAGTTAAAATAACAATGCAAACGAAACTAGGTCAGTAACTTAATTCAACATTTATGATAGTTTCACAAGATCGAAACCCTGACGATGAATGACAAAGTATAGCCCGTATTCAGGCAGCACTTAAACATCCATCGGATCGTTTTTAATTGATCTGACATTGTATTGTAGCAGTGATCGAGTTATTACCCTGTTGTCGTAGCAGAGTTCGAGATTTGAGTGTTTTTAGAAAGATCTGAGCACAAAGTAACGTAGAAAATGAATTTTCACGTTGTAACAGACATTCCATGCAAGTGCCAGGCCCCTGAGTTATATACTGATTTTCGGCCTCCCCCGCGTGTCGCGCGGCTGCCAGGGATCCTGGCGCGTGACGCGGGGCACACCCACTTAGGCTAGGGTAGCCTTGTGTCCCGCTTAGCCCTGGTGAGTCAACTTAAACGAATATTCGTGATTTATCTTCGTTTTTTCAGGATAATTATCAATTAGGGGATACCCCCTTGAGTTTTAGGGGGGCCTGATCCTAGTTTTGGATGTTTTAAAATTTATGGGTCGCGCCATACCACTTGGGGTCTCAATTAGGGTTTCCTAATATGCATTATTAAAATAAGAAATAACAATTTTGGCAAGAGTTGTTACAGCCTCCCCACTTTGTTTAAAATCTTGTCCTCGAGATTTACTTGAATAAGTAAGGGTACGTTCGTTTCATTTCTGATTTCAGTTCCCATGTGTACTCAGGTCCTCTTTTCGAATCCCACTTTACTTTGACTAACACCAATCTTTTGTGTTTGAGGTGTTTGACCTTTCTGTCTTCTATTTGGAGAGGTTTCTCAACAAATTTCAACGTTTCGTTTACCTCTATATCTTGAAGAGGTACTACCAATGATTCGTCTGATAAACATTTCTTAAGATTAGATACATGGAATACATCATGTACCCCGGCTAGCTCTTCTGGTAGCTGTAATTGATAGGCAACTGGTCCTATTCGTTGGGTAATGGTGAAGGGTCCTATGTATCTTGGACTTAGCTTTCCTTTCTTACCGAATCGAACTACTCCTTTCCAAGGAGAAACTTTCAATAGCACCTTGTCCCCAACTTTAAATTCTAACGGCTTTCATCGATTGTCTGCATAACTCTTGTAGCGGTCTCGAGCCGTTTTCAGTCTTTCCTTGATTTGGGTTATCTTGTCGGTGGTTTCTTGCACAATCTCGGGACCTGATAATTGACTTTCTCCTATTTCTGCCCAACATATTGGAGTTCAGCACTTTCGTCCATAAAGTGCTTCGAATGGGGCAGCATTAATGCTTGTGTGATAACTATTGTTGTAGGAGAATTCTATTAGTGGTAAGTGGTCATCCCAATTTCCACCGAAATCTATTACACATATCCTGGGCATGTCTTCTAGGGTTTGGATCGTCCTTTCACTTTGTCCATCTGTTTGGGGGTGGTATGCGGTACTTAAATTTAATCGTGTCCCCATGGCTTCTTGGAAACTTGTCCAGGAATACGAAGTGAAACGGCTATCCCTATCTGACACAATGGAGAGTGGGACTCCATGTAGGGATACTATCTCGTCTACGTATAACTTAGCTAATCTTTCCATGCTAAAGGTTTCCTTCATTGGTAGGAAATGAGATGATTTGGTTAATCAATCTACAATCACCCAGATTGCATCGTTACCTTTCCTAGTTTTGGGTAGCTTAGTAACAAAATCCATTGTTATTAGTTCCCACTTCCATACAGGCATTTCTAATTGTTGAAGTAAACTTGAAGGTTTTTGGTAATCTGCCTTAACTTGTGAACAAGTTAGACACTTAGAAACGTATCTAGCTACGTCCTTTTTCATTCCTATCCACCAGAAGTTATTTCTTAAATCTTGATACATCTTTTTATTACCAGGATGCATCGCATACCTAGATTTATGGGCTTCCTATAAAATCTTGTCTCTTAAATTTCCTTGCTTAGGTACCCAAATTCTTTTCTTGTGGAATCTCCAAATTCTATCAATCCCTTGTTCTAATTCCTTTATCCTTCCTTTCATTCCTTCAGCATCATCCTTGATTGCTGTCTCCTGAATCTTTCTCAATTGTTCCATTAAATCCAATTGTAGATTTAATCTAAGAGCACGAACTCGCCTTTGCTTCTCATGATACTTAAGACTTAGGGCATCGGCCACCACATTTGCCTTTCCTTCGTGATATAAGATATCACAGTCATAATCACTTAAAATTTCCATCCATCTTCTTTGCCTCATGTTTAACTCTTTTTGTCTAAATATATACCTTAAACTCTTATGATCTGTATAGACAGTAAACTTACTTTTGTACAGATAATGTCTCCAAACCTTAAGGGCAAAAATTATTGCTCCTAATTCTAGATCACGAGTCATATAATTTTCTTCGTGCTTTTTGAATTGTCTTGATGCATATGCAATTACCTGTTTACGTTGCATTAGCACACACCCTAATCCTAGCTTAGAAGCATCGCAATAGACCTCAAAATCTTCGGTTCCTTCGGGTAAGGCAAGAATTGGGGCATTTGTTAACCTTTGCTTGAGAATTCTAAAGGCTTCCTCTTGCTTTGGTCCCCATTCAAACTTAACAGTTTACAGGTTAGCTTAGTTAATCGAACAACTATCTTAGAAAAATCTCTGATGAAGCGCCTATAATATCCAGCTAATCCTAGAAAACTTCTAACTTCGGTAGCTTATTGCGGGACCTTCCAATTTGTGATTGCTTCTATCTTGGAGGGATCCACGTGAATGCCTTCGTGATTAACCAGGTGTCGCAAAAATTGCACTTCTTGTAGCCAAATTCACATTTTGAGAATTTGGCGTAAAGCTTTTATTTTCTTAACAAGGTTAAGAGTGCAAGCATGTGCTCACAATGTTCGTCCTGGCTTTTGGAATAAATAAGTATATCATCGATGAAGACAATTACGAACTTATCCAAATACGGCTTACATATCCTATTCATCATATCTATGAATGTTGCAGGAGCATTCGTTAATCCAAAGGGCATGACTGTAAACTCGTAGTGACCATACCTAGTCCTGAAAGCAGTTTTAGGTATGTCTTCTTCCTGTACCTTCAACTGATGGTATCTAGAGCGTAAATCTATTTTTGAGAAGTACCTAGCTCCTTGAAGTTGATCAAAAAGATCATCAATCCTAGGTAATGGGTATCGATTCTTAATGGTAACCTTATTCAATTCCCTATAATCGATACACATCCGCATCGATCCATCTTTCTTTTTCACGAACAACACCAGTGCTCCCCAAGGGGATGAACTAGGTTGTATGAATCCTTTGCTTAGCAATTCATCTAACTGCTTTTTTTAGTTCTAACATTTCTGTGGGTGCTAACCGATACGGTGCCTTAGCTATAGGTGCAGTTCCAGGAATTAGATGAATTCTAAATTCTACTTCCCTATCTGGAGGTAATCCAGGTAGCTCTTCTGGAAATACATCAGGGTATTCTGATACTACTGGAATTTCCTTAAGTTCTTTGCTTTTAGTGTTAATGATTACCGAAATCATATACTGTCACACCCTCAAATCCACATGCGGAGTACTACCGCGAGGCGTGTGACTGATTAGGATCCAGCCATCAATCATATTGAACAAGCAATTTAATAATAGTAAAGTCCACCAACCATAAGGATTAGTGAACACCATAATTAGAGTTCCAAAGTTTTATGTTCAAATAACAGTTTAAGTAAGTAGCGGAAGCATAGGCAAAATAGTTCAAATAAGGTTCATAGTTTAAGTTTATATAGAACCCAACACATTGGGTTAAGACGACCACTACACATCCCCAAGCTGCAAGCTCCTGAGTCACTGGGTACCTACAAAACATGCAGTAGGGTATCAACATAATGTTGGCGAGTTCACGAGTTTGTCCAGTTTTTAATTCCAAAAGCTTGTTTCAACAGTTAATTTACTCATTTATACCATGCCATGGGGAGCTACCCCATATGTAAGCTACTAAACTGTACAATACCGAATACTTTGCGACCGTACGTTTCCATAGAGTGCCCGTTTCTATCATCATTGACGGTTTGCCAGAGTCTATTAGTTCACTCCCGATCCCATACACGGGCACGGTGTGAGGTTGGTGAGACCTAAATAGCGCTATCAACTAATAACCCGTTCGCCGGGCCCCGGCGACTAATCGATATTAATAAGTAGGGACTTGAGTGATAGAGTTTTGTTTAGTATGCTAGTTGCATCTAATATAAATAGTAATTAACTAAGTGTCCCTCACAAGGGGAGAAAGGTAGTTTATATCCCTCACAAGGAGATAGCGTTGTTTTTAGTTCCGTTTCCCAACCACCGGGAACACATGCTTTAAAAGTTGTGAACTCACCTTGGGTTGCTCGGCAGACAGTTTACTTGGTCAAGTACGCTAGTCACCATGTCCTAACATGGTTACCAGTATGGGTCAGGCTCGGGTACAAACAAGTCACGTATATCTTACACGTATCTAACACATAGCATTTCATAACACACAGACACCCATTAAGTTATTGGGCTAGTTCTAACATTTAAACAGTTAAATAGTAACAACACGTGGTAACAGTAGCAAAGACATATAGCATACATTTCCCATTAGCATCCTATATGTTATTGGACTCGTTCTATCATTTAAACAGTTTAAATCATAGCAACACATAGTTAATTTAAACAGTAACAGGAAACACAGCCCAAAACATGTTGTCACACACTTTGGCCCAATAACGGAGACAAGCAGTCCAGTCGAGACCAGGTGATCTCGACCCAAGAGCACGAAGTCTCGAGTCGCATCTGCAAGGTCTCGAGTAGTGAACATTGTGTTGCACCATTAAGGATCTCGAGTCCAATCTCGAGTCGAGATCAGGAGATCTCGAGTCGAGATCAGGAGATCTCGAGTCGAGATCTTGCTGGTCTCGAGTCCTTGAAGCCTGCAGCTTGTCTCGAGTTGTCACGAAGAGGTCTCGGGTCACAACCAGGGGTCTCGACTGGCAACCCCGGGTGCAACACTAGTGGAATCTTTATAGAACCTGTCCAAACTTGTACGAACCAATAGGATTTTCTTAACATGTTGCCATCATCTGTACATTCCTAATTTGGATCAAATCAGCAAATTTCAAAATATTCTATCACCAATCAAACTGTTCTTCAATTAGGGTTTTTCTCATTTATCAAACATATTCATCAAACACATTCACTATGTTTATCAGATTCATCCATATGGACCTAAAAGCAAAATCAATAAGCCTACAACATTACAACACACATAACATGCATTTCATAAGCAACGATCATGTAATATCTCATTCTTTTCTTTAAGAACCTTCATGTGCAAAAACTAGTAAAATATCATGAAAGCATCAATATTTCACCTCATCATTCGAACAAAATGCACATTGTCAAGCATATAACCTATAAACAAATAGGCAACATTAACCTACATTATCACTAATCAACACTTTTATCATGCATTTTTATGTGTTTGCAAAGAAACACTAACCGGCTAAGGATTTAGAGTGTAGAGGTGAGTAGGTTTGATGTCCGATAATCCTCGAATGAAGAACGCAAGCTGATCCGAGAGCCTTGCCGCTGCCGTTTGGATTCGAGAGGTGAGGAGGAGGATTATGGTGGCACTTTAGGGTTTTTAGTGAGAGAAAGTGGATGAGGTGAGAGAGAGAGAGAGGATAAGAGAATGTTTCTAGGGATTTGTGTGAATGATGATAGTTGCCAAATAGAGGAAAGTCGGCTATTGTGGGGGTTTTATACCCAGGAGAGCATCACACACCTTGGGCTTGGGAGCAGTCTCGAGTGGGTTCTTGGGCCAACTTTAATGGGTGCAGCCCACTAGTTTTAGCCTAGTAGGTCCCGAGTCGAGACCTGGTGGTCTCGGGTCTGAACCGCGGTCTCGGTCCTAATATAAAACACATTCCTAACTATATATAATACATACACATTATGAACCACACATTGCACAGAAATCACAAGTCTTCATTTAATAATATACGTACATATAATCCTCAATACAAAAAGAAAGTTACTCAGGAAAACCTAGAGTGTCACATATACACTATTCCTTGCTTTTGCTCATAACTAGCAACTTTCATCACTGAAATGAACTTCATTGGTTTACGTGGCTTATCTCCTGTAATCAAAATTACTTTTCCTACTGGCGTATGAATTTCTATTGAATTTTGATCACACAGGATTCGAGCATGGTTGGCTACTAACCAATCCATTCCTAACACGACATCGAATCCTACTAAATTCATAGGCAGAAGGTTCGCAGAAAATTTATGGCCTAAGAGTTCTATCTTTCCTTCTTGGAGAATCTTATCTATATAAACCGAATTTCCTTCTACTGTTTCTACTGTATAAATTTGCCCAAGTTTGGTTAAAGGTTGTTTAAGAGCTTGGCAGAATGAAGTATTTATAAAACTTTGGTTTGCACCAGAGTCAAATAATACTTTTGCGTAAACGTCATGTAGAAGAAACGTACCAGCTATCATATCCGGAATCAGATCTGCTTCTTGTGTTGTCAGTTGAAAGGCTCTTGCATTTTTCTTATTAGTTCCTTTGGCAGGTTTGGCCTTGTTGTCAGCTGGCTTAACCAATTTAGGGCAATTTGGCTTAAAATGCCCAGCTTCTCCGCAGTTGTAGCAGATCATTGATTTCTTCCTGCACTCCTCCTCTCGGTGCCCCGGTGTTTTGCAGAAATTGCAAGCTTCTCTACATTTTCCAAAATGTTTCCTTTTACAGTTTCCGCAAAAAGGCGGTGCGGAAGACTGTCCGGTTCCCTTCTTCTTGAAGTTACTATTATTATTACCCCCACGGAAACCTTGGGTAATCTTTTGAGCCAATTCCTTTTTCCTGTTGTTAGTGCACTATGTCTATTGACTTCATCTTGTATCGAGTCGTGTAATGAGATAGGATAGGATAACCAGTGCACGAGGTTCTAGAAACTGATTTTCACCTACTTGTTGGTGATTCCGCTTGAAATGAACAAGGACCATTTCAAGCGAAATCAGAAACAAGTGATTCCGCTTGAAAGTGTGCTTGTCCATTTCAAGCGAAATCAGTATACTATATATAGGTGCACTTGTTATTTCATTTGTAACTTTCGGATCTGAGTAGCGAAGCTCTGCCGAATTGTCTCCAGGTGCTGTAATCAATATTATATCAATATAGAGACATTATAATTACATCGAGCGTCCGTTTCACTGATTCCGCCTTTGACTCGGGTTAACAACTCTTCTGATCGACTCAATCGGGTCACACAGCGATCCTGCAAGTGGTATCAGAGCTCAGGAGGAAGAGTTTAGCTCGTTTGCATCAATTTTCTGACTTCTACACCTTCTTTTTTAAACTGGACAAGATTTCATGGTCAAAATGGAATGAATTTTTCACCGAACATGCAAAACAGTATAATACAAAGCCTTGAGAGTTTGAGACTGAAATACTGATTAAAAATGACAAAAATTGGACAAAAGGTTGATTCCGCTTGAACGAGCATACAGGTTTCGCTTGAACAATTCAGCTTATTCCGCTTCAAATGGTGATTTCGCTCGAAAATAGCATTTGATTCCGCTCCAAACCTGCTATTCCGCTTGAAAATCAATCAGATTCCGCTTGAAATTGATTAATACCTGATTTCGCTTAACCGGTATTCCGCTTGAAGTAGTGTTCTGATTTCGCTCGAAGTGTTATTCAAGTGATTCCGCTTGAAAGTTGGATTCAGTTTGAATTTCTGATTTTGCTCCAACTGTGATTCCGCTTCAACTTGTGTTTCCGCTTGAAATCCTTATTTCGCTTGAAAAGAGGATTTTCGTATCGAGATCATTTCACGTCAACCGAGTGTCAGTTTGTTTCAGGATATTTGCTATTGATTGTACTGATTGTGTTTATTTGTTTGTTTGTCTCCAGGTTATTCAGGATCAAACCATGGCTGAAGAATTCTACAACACGTTTTTCAACGCATTCACATCCGAATCGTCTGAGATTACAACTGTTACACCAAAAACCATCACGAAAGCGATCAATGAGAACATCAAGCATGATAATTTCTACGGAACACACTCAAAGCCACCAACTCTGGAAAGCATTAAGGATTATACATGGTGGAAAGAACGGTTTCTTAACTGGGCGAAAGCGTATGCGCATGAAAGCTGGTCTGTTTAGAGTTTGGATATGAACGACCAAAAGATGATAAAGGCGAAGAGCTTCCATTCAAGAAATTAACCGAAGAAGATAAATCTGAGTTTGCTGCCGAACAGAGAATGATTGCTTTGATCCAGTCGGCAATTAGATATGTCATTTTTGCATTAATTAACCATGATGGGTCATCAAAATCTGTTTGGGAAGCTTTACGAGTTAAAGCTGAGGGGGGTAAACAGATCAAAAAGAACAAAATTGCTTTACTAAAGAAAGAATTCGATCTATTTGATAGTTTAAAAGGAGAGATTGTGAGGCAAATGATTGAAAGGTTCTGTCATCTTAAAATTGAACTTGAACGATTTGAGATAGTGAAAACAAGAGAAGAAATTATTGACAAAGTAATTGAAGCGTTACCACGAGCTGATCAGTGGCAAACGTTTGTTTTTATTCTAAAAGATGATGCTTTGTATGAAACAATTTCTCTTGATACATTGTTTGAAAAGATTGAAACTCATGAGCTTGAATTGCAGAAGCAGAACAAGATGAGTAGTTCTTCACATCAACAGAATGTTGGCTTGTACTCAAAGGAAGTTTACCTTCAGAGAAAGGTGTCAGTTCACCAAAGACAGCATTCAGTGATGAGAGGACACAAGAACCTCAGAAAAGCTCATCAAGTTATGATCCGGGTTATCATTCATCGTCTTCCAAAGCTAGTTCTGAAGATGCAGAGGAGATATTATGCAACATTGCTCTCAAATTAAAGAATTCTCCTGCAATGAGCATCAATGCAGCTAAGCAGCAAATGAGTTTTCTTGCATCTGTTCTGGAATCGTATGAAGGTCTTGTAGCTGGCAAAATTGGAAACTCTGAATTGACCAAAGAAGACTACGACCAGATTGATCCGGAAGAGATGGAGCTCATTGACATCCGTTGGTGCTTAGCAAGTTGCATCCGAAGAGCTCAGAGATATATGGAAATTACTAGGAAACAATCTCTTGGAGGTGCATCAACAAAGCTTGAATTTGACAAATCCAAAGTGACCCGCTTCAAATGTAAGCAGAAAGATCATTTCAAGAGAGAATGCACTAATTCTGCAGTTGGTGGAAATGAACATCCGTTCAATGATGATTACTACTGAAAGGCGATCTACCACCGTAGCAGAGAAGAGCCAAAGATGATCGAAGATAAACCCAGAGAGAAATCAAGAGCTTGTTTTGTAATTCAAGATGATGAAGGTTTTGACTGGAGCGAAATTTGTCTAGAAGAAGATCGTTTGGAGAATGTTCGAAAAACAGCTCATGGCAGAGCTATGACAGAGAAAAGACAATCTGTTATGGTTGTTGAGATTAAAGAAGATAACAAAGACAAAGACACAGCTGAAAACAAAGAAGAAAATATTGTTGCTGAGGTCAAAGAGAAAACTCGAGAAGAGATTTTGAGTGAGAAAACTTATCGCGAAAGAAACATTGCTTTGAATAGAATGGATGAAATGCAAGAAGATTATGAGAGTGTTGTTAGCAACAAGAGATGGGATAAGAAGAAAGAGTGTTACTTCAACCGAGAAGGTGAACCAGTTGTTCCAAAGAAAGACATAATCTTTGAAGATGTTCTTCTCATAATTCCTTCAAGAGCAGAATACTATAGAAATGTGTTGAAAGATGATATGTATGCAAAAAGGCATGAGAAGGAAATCAAATATGCCATGACATCGTGTTTGAGAAAAAGAGATGAAGAGAGAATGAAGAAGAATGTTGAAGAAATGGTGAACAATCTGAAGAGAGTTGCTGAAGAGGTTAAAGCTGAAGCTGTTAAAGTTGAGGTTATGAAGGAAATCAAAGAGGTGAATGAAGAAGTTGAGAAAGCTGTTATTGAAGAACAGCAGATTGGAGAAGATGTGAAGAAAGCAGAAGAAGAAGTAAAGAATGAGAATTTGGAAGCTAGTGATGAGAAGAAGGAAGAGCTGAAGCAAACAGAGGCAGCTGAAAATACCGAAGTGCCAATCACTGAGGTAAATTCTGATTCTGAAACCCTAAAACCGATTGAACAGTGCAAGAAATGCATGGAAACGTGCAGTGCTTATACTGAGAAAGATGAAAAGATCAGAACAAGAGATCTTGATTTCACAAAAATTGAAAACATTTTCAAAGAAAAATGCAAAGAAATGCTAGAAAATGAAAAAGTTTTAAAAGAAAATGATGAGAGACTTTCAGAAAAATGTAAAAAGTTAGAAAAAGAAAATGAGATTTTGAAAGAAAATGTTTTGAAAAAGACAGAAGAATGTGACCAAAAGGAAATTGTTTGTCAAGAAATGAAGAAAGAATATGACTCAATGAAATTGGCATATCACATTACAAAAGAGTCATATGAAAAAGTGAAAGATGAAATGAAATTTGCTCAATCAAGAATGAATTATCTTTCTGAAACAACTAAAGAGCTTAAATGAATGTATGAAATAAAACAAGGTGTTGTTAATTCCTATATTGAGGATGTTGCTAAGCTAAAGCGACAGATTGCTGATTTAGAACAGGATAACAAAAATTAAAAAGTTATCACGTGTCGTCATATGTGCTTGAAAGAATTTTCAATATAAAACTGGGAGATGGTGAGTCTGAGCAAAACAAGAAAGGCATTGGCTCAGAGTTTCATCAAGTTCACCACCGGAAAAGTTTGCATTTTATGATGAAGAAAAGGTCGAAAAAGCTTTCAACCTGGTTGATCAATTGCCAGGCAACATTGACGTAACCTATTCCAAATCTGATGATTCTCATGATTCAGAGGTGGTAGGTAAAGTCGTTGAAAGTGTGTTGAAAGAAGAGTCAGTTGATACAGGTAAATCTGAATCACAGGATGAAAATGAAGGTAATTTTCATGATGGATATCTGAAAAAACACAAAATCCGAGAAAAATTTGAATGATGATTCAAAAGGATTGGTTTATACCATGATTGGATCAGACAAATTATTCTTAGATGTTGTATTCCCAATTCAGAATGTGATTTCAGAAAAGATTGACAAAGTTTTCAAAATGGTTAAGATTGAAAAATCTGAAATTCCAAAGTTTGCTGGCAAAGGTCACAAAACTTTTTATAACAAACCGGGTTTCAAGAAGAAAAACATGAAGGCTGGGTTGGGTTATAAAAAGAAACAAAGTTGGAAAAGAAATGAAGTTCTGAGTTCTCAAACAAAGATGAGTTTTGTTCATGGAACAACGTCAGAATAAGAGAAAGAACTAAAATTTAGACGACAGTCTAATGACGAGTTCTTAGCTCAAAAGAAAAAGCAACAACCACAGGTCAAAGATGTGTCCAAGAGAACATGTTTCAAATGTGATCAAATTGGACATCTTGCACGAAAGTGTCCAAATCTGAAACCTGTTGATGTTGACAAAAGGAAATCTGAAAATGTGGAAAAACAAAAATCTGAGAATGTGAAACAAAGGTCAACCAGATTTGATTTGAAACAAACTTGGAGGTACAATACAAACAAGTTTGCTTCAATCAAAGTTGGAAATCAAACCCGACGAGGTTCGATTCAAGACAGACCTGGAATTCTCACACACCCAGATTAAGAACAACACAAAGTTGGAAAACATCAGTTGATATGACAAAACCCCAACAGTTTTGGAAACCAAAAGTTGTTGTTCAAAAACAAAGTGTTCAAAAAGACTCACATTTTTATAAAAGGGGTACTCCAAAAGGACAGACATGGAGTGTTAAGAAACCAATGATTTCAAAAGTGAATGAAATAGTTGAAGACAAAGTTGAAAAAATCATTATGAATGATGACAAAGAGTTTCCGGCTTTGAATGAAAATTATTGTGTTGAAATGCCTAAGGTCCAACAGACCTGGGCTAAATTGTTCAAGTAATTGAGTTAGTTGAATTTGCAGGTGCTCAAGAAATCTGAAGATTGTGAAAATGAAAGCTGGAGCAGCCTGACACAACGAGAGGAGGGGGCTGCTGGACCCTGTGTTGGTTGAACAGGGAGTTTGTTTGTTTTTCTATAAATAAATAAACAATATTTTCAAAAACCCTAAAAATTTGAAAAATTAAAAACAAAAAATATGTTTTTAGTTTGTTAAAAATTTGAAAAACCAAAAATATGTTTGTTTTTAATTTTTGTCAAAAATAGAAAATTACAAAAATATGTGTTGATTGAATAGGTCGAAACCCTCACGGCGGAACAAACATGATTACTTTTACAAGACTGAAAAACGGTTTTCAAACTGTAAAAATCAATGTCTTGTAAATCATGGGGGTATGTTACTTTCTGTAATCAGTGCACGAAACGCAGAAAATGGATGATGAAACAAAGCTATCAGTATCGGTTTGTCAAATTTTCTTTTAATGATTTTGCATTTTAGGGGGAGAAAAATTGTCAGAAAATCCAAAAACATTTGAAAATTTGAAAAAGCCAAAAACATGATAAAATTCAAAAATTGAGTTTTTGTGTAAAAAGAGGAAATGATAGTACATCGGTAGATAGTTACAGTATGCTAAAGAAATGAAATGATTAAATAGCCTTAAACAGTCTCACTGATGATATGCCGATAGGTTTTTATACATTTAGTAAACTTTTTCGGGATATAAACCTAAATTCAAACTTGCTTATTTGGTGGGGAACACTACTTGGATATATAGGTAACCCCTGAAATCTCGTTTGAAGGACCCCTCTTTCTGAGATACTAGGTCTTTATGCTTAGTGATATATGGGGTATTATTCCGGGACTTCTGCTGAATGGAAGTTCTGACCTAGTCCCCGAATAATACTTTCTGCATTGCTTGAAAAATAGCATCGCCCTCAGCATAAAAAACGATGAAACATTGCAAAATGATAATTGTGTGCTGTTGTAAAAAAGATCCTCTAAAGGGGACACACCTAAAGTCGAACCGTCATCTCTTTGCTGAACGGAAGTTCTGACCTGAGCTCTCATGATTTCGCATTTAACCCTTTACAGATATCATCTAGGTATATTCACCTCTAAGACTGAATATTGAGATCTGGATACGGGAGTATATTCAAGAGGTGGGACACATGAATGAGTTTAAGTTCTTAAAACACCTAATTCGTATCCTGAATCAGTTGAAATTTGTGTGAAAGTTTAAGTGGATCAGTATACCGACAATCTAAGTGAATTGTTTAATTCTTAATGTGTAACTAAGCTCAACGGTACTTGTGACTTGTCAAAAAATGATATGATCCTCTGACGCATACTCAAACAAAAATATTGTCTGTAAATATGTTTGTAATATTTCTTAATTGTTTTATATTTTCAGAAAAATACAAAAATGTCACACCCCGACCGCGTATAACATGCAACCGCGGCGGAAACGTCGGGGAGTGTTGAGACAGAATTAATTGTTTCACAACTATGGCATACAAAGTTATATTTTATTTATTAAACACAAGTGTTACATTGTTTCAAAACAGGAAATAAAGTGTTCAGAACATATTCAAACTAAGTCTATCTTCGTTTTATGTCTTTAAGGCACAGGTCCGCCCTACTGTCACAATCGTCATCCTAAGCGATAGCTCCTGAAAACACATGTGAAAGTAGGTACGTCAGCATAAAAATGCCTGTGAGATACATAGGTTTGGTGAAAATGGGATTCATAACATTTAATAACCGTCAGTCATGAACCTTGTAAATTGTTTTGTTTTGTAAATCATGTGAAAAATGATAAGATCAGATGATATGTATAAATAAAATGTAAAGTTAAATGAATAACCTAGTAAAATGAGTTTATATAAGATAAGTTGTTTGTAAAAATAATGTCTTGTGAAGAATATGTTATTTGTGTAAAACGTAGTATGTCTAAACTGAAATGATTTGGATAACGCTACAATATGTAATATTATACAAACACTTATATATAGGAAGTACCAGCGGCGTATCCACCATGTTTGTATCATATTACATACGCCACGTTACTCAAACCATTTACCCAAACCAACCACCGATATAAATTGTTCATATATAAATCAATTGTCAAGTGTTATTGTGTAAGCCATATCAAAATGTCCATGTCTAATGTAAACCACCAAATGTGTATATCAATGTCAAATTGTTTATGTTTAATGTAAATCATTGTAATGTGTACCCAAAATATCATGTATGGCATGTGAAAACATATCAATTAGGCCATAGGTAAAATGCACAAAAACGGGGTATTGAATTAAACATAGTTTAAGTCAAAGTTATGTTTTGTGGAAAAATTGCATGCTATACTGATACAAACATTTATGCGGTATTGTGAAAATGCATACATTCAAGCCTTTGTGACTGTGGTGATAGACCTTTAAACAAATTAAAGGTCTATATGTGTTATTGTTTATCGTATTCGGTCATTCCTTCCAATCCAAACAAACCCGAGATTTCAGGAATGGGAGTTGTCAAGTCCTATGGTACCATTACCTACTAACGGGCGGCATGATCGGTGTTAATGAATGTACATTGTATAATTTGAACAAACCAAATGTCATACCAAAATGTGAGCATGTGATGAATAAATGTACTAAGTACGCACAAAATGGGCATACATAGCATAAAATGTAGTGTAAAATGTTGTACTAAGTACGCATACAATGGGCATACATAGCATAAAAGTCATGTAAATCAATGTGCTAGCATGCTATCAGTCAACACACGTAGCAGAAATGTAACGTAAATCAATGTACTAAGTATGCTAAGTAAACATACATAGCGAAACAATGTAATGTAGATCATGTACTAATAGTGTACTAATGAGCATAGCAAGTATATGATGTGAAAACAGGAAAGCACGAAAGTAACAAGTAGGCACATGTGTTTCTCCCCAAAACAGTATGGAAAACAGTAAAAGAGGGGACTATGTACTCACCTGAGATTGCTTAGAAGTCCTTGTGTAATAATCACACAATGTTAGAGATCACGGAATATCAAACGGCACCTAATAGGTAGCTATATTAATATACCGGACCAAATTCGGAAGATTGGATAGAATGAGGGTTCGTAAACCAAACGAGTATAGAGACTCGTGTAATATGGTTTAACAAAGCCTACATTCTAAAATGAAACCTAACCTAAGTGCTTACGACCCATTACGACCCGTTTAGGTAGCTTATGCCACTTTAACGCGTCGTTCGCATAAAACGCGTTCGGAACGCCTAACGTCGTGACCACAAGGTATAACCTCGGAAGGTTATTCCCTATATAACTATGGTCACCTAATGTGCTTGGTCGGATCCTAAAGTTCGACCAAATGGGTCGGGTTCGAAAGCATAAGCGATTGTTTAGATCGCTTACCTTACGACCCTATATAAGCACTAAACTAAAAGTGACGAGCTAAGCATGTTAGAACAAGCTTAACTAAGTTTAGAAAACAGGTTTGGCATCAAAACAAACGGCTTTGATACCTATGAGTAGTTTGGTTACGAAATACACAAGAATGCTCATTTTGGCTGAAACTACGACTCGTCACTGAGCCTAGATAACGTGGTGATCAGTAGGTGTAGTCACTAGGGACTATAACCATCGTGATCACGCTCACGTTATGAAGTTCAAACGAACTTCGTGTTGACCATAGGCTGGTCAACGCAGAAAGTCAAACATAGTTTGACTTTAGGACTAGAAAGCGATTAAAAGAACGAAAGAACACTTACGAAGGGTCCCCGAAAGCTAATCTCGATCCAGGAGCTCAGGTATGAAGCAAAGGCCTCAACTTAGAGCTTTAGATCAGATTTTTGTGGGTTTTAACCAAAATGGGGGGGGTATTTATAGGAAAAGCAAGACCGTTAGGATCGTTTCTTGAATATCGTGCCACGATCTAACCCGTACACTTGTCGCAAAGTTGTGGTGGCTTATTTTGCCCCCACCATAGGGTTTTGACAAGTGGCATTGCCCTTTGGAGGTTTCTAAGGGTTGTTTACAGCTGAAAATGACTTTTGCTGATCAGAAGGGGCCTCGCGTGACGCCAAGGGGGCTAGGTGTCACGCTAAGGTCCCCCTGTTCAGCAAACACTTTCCAATGTTTTCGTTTCAGTCCCCGTTGCGTATTAAGGCCATTTCCGACATGTTTAAGGCTCGTTAAGCCATTTTCAAGGCCCTAAAATGATGCCTAAACATTATGGATGTGACAACTCGAGTTTCTGACTTTCACTTTCGCATTAAATGCGCGTTGACTTTGACTGTTTAGTTGTTGGATGGTGGACTTGAAATTGTACGCGTTGTGTTTTAATGAAACGTATTGTCATTTTGCCTATATGTGATTACTTGCTGTGGTAGAAAATAATATTAGAGTTATTATTAAAACACTTAGTCTAGATCGAAACATGACATACAGATCGAAGGATCACGAAAGATAACCTTAGGTTCGAAGGATCTCGAACCATACCCTTCGAGCAAAGGTAGGATCCTTCGACATCTTTCGGCCCGAAGGACCACGAAACATATCCTTCGACTAGAATCCAGATCTTTCGGCCCAGTCTTTCTAATGGGCTTGGCCCATTCCTGTGATACGTTTATATACGTGAATGCATGTAGTCGGCAGTCACTTTCAACCCTAGAGCCTTTCTGTGAGTGACGGCAATTTGGAACTCTCGAAGCTTGCTTTAGTTTTCGATTCACCTCGGTTAGTATCCAAGCATTGCATGATTATTTAATTGTTATCCTTGCTAACTGTTAATCGAATACATGATTCATTAATATATATACATAATGCCTGATCTCATGTTTGAATCCCTTGCTTATTGATGATGTTGATTATGGTAAACGAAAACGAAACAAGTGAACACGGTTTGATTAGTTTAAACACAAAGATCTAAACCTGCTATCGATTAGGGTTTTTGGTATTCTGTTCGGATTATTAATCAATATTATAGATCGATTGTAGTGAGGAATCGTGCTCGTATGATACTCGTTATGTAGATGTACTGTTAAGATTTGGTACCTGTTGTGATTTGTTTGGACATGCATGATCGATGATGATTGTTAATGATGATGACGGCTGTAGATGATTAGGGTTTCTGTTTCTGTAATTGACTGCGTGATATCCGTAACTGATTGTGATCAAACGTAACTGATATGTATCGAAAGATACTTGCTACTCGAAACATAGTTGTTGTCGAAAGATGCTTGTTAGTCGAACCATAGTAGTGTTGACCGAAGGATAGCATTGACCGAACCATAGTAGTGTTGACCGAAAGATGACTTTTGGTCGAAAGGTGACATTAGGTTCGAAACATAACTTTCGGTCCGAATGATAACTATGATGACTGTTTGTCGAAAGATTACTAATGTGTCGAAAGATAACAGTGGATCGAAAGATATTAGGGATTATAAACATCCTTCGAAGGATGGGATGTATGTTTGATTTATTTGACATGCCCTGCTTGGTGATGAATGTTAACATTTGTATTCGTGTACACTAGCTGTTGAGTAAATATGAAATGATACGTGTTGTGCCGATATGCAAACTGACTGTTGTGTGATACATGATTGATGCGTGATATTGGCTGTCAAGCACTATGTGACATTAGATTTGCATGCGTATCATTGCGAACATGAACTGATTTGTTATACGTGTATACAATAGGACGTGATTAATTACTTGTGAGTGCATAACCTAGCATACCGAGCAAACCAAGGTGAGTTCACACAGCCAAGGCATGGGGTTCCCAGGGTGGGAATGGGATTTTGATTATTTACTGGTACTTGTCTATAATGGAACGTAGTGATGTTATGGGATGAACTAAGGTACACACGTCACTGTTAGAACTACTGCTAGACTAGTAACACTTATTGAACTGATCTTCGCACACCTGCCAAGGGTTGGCCGCGATATTATGACTGACTTCGCACACCTGCCTTTGGAAGGCCGCGAACTGTAATTTACTAATCTTCGCACACCTGCCTGGTAGGCCGCGATACAACTAAACCTAGTCTAGAATACTCGGGATGAACATCCCCTAATATCTTCGCATACCTGCCTGGGAGGCCGCGATGGAAACTAATACGATACGTGACATAACGAACGAACATACTGCTACTCACGCTATACTATTACTGAACTGTTAACTGTGAACTCGCTCAACTAGTTGTTGACTCTCTGCTTCATGCCTTGCAGGACATTAGGTACATATGGAGCTTGCACAGGGAGGAGCAGGTCGTTGTGGAGCATGGATTATGTTTTGAACTTATTGAACTTATGTTACACATTTGGGCTTTCATACTTATGCTTCCGCTATACTTATAAACTATGATTATGTTTTGAACACCTATCATATTGAATGATTGGTTTACATTATTATATTTGATATTACATACATGTTCGATATGATTGGTGGCTTGATCCTGGTCAGTCACGCTCCCAAGCGGTGATACTCCGCAGGTGGATTTTGGGGGTGTGACAGATTGGTATCAGAGCCATTGGTTATAGAGAACTTGGTTTTAATATGGGAAACGTTTTTATTAAAACCAGACTATAACCCGAACAGTGCTCTCAACGATCCACAACGACGCTTCGCTCCACGTGCAAGACTCGACATCCTAGGTAATAAGGTTTATGTTTATTGCCTACATGCTAGAATTTGCATAGAACTTTGCTCGTAGTATGCTTACATTACCTTGCTCACAACTTGCCATGAGAACACTTATGTGCTTACACTCTTCTGTCATCGCACTATTCGCGAACCTTTCTCACTTATGTTGCCTTTGATGTGAAGATCAATGGCCGCACGAATTAACATGACTCAAGCCCAGCTAGAGGCTCTCGTTGCTGCGGCAGTTGCAGCCGCCCAAGCAGGTAGTATACCCTGCAGTATAGACACTAGGATCTTTAGATCCTACATTAATTCTCGTACTTAACTTTGCCCTATTCGTACACAATAGGTCAACACGCGCAACAGCCTGTCTGCACATTCAAGAACTTTATGGAATGCCGTCCCGGCATGTTTAGCGGCACAGAAGGAGCGGTTGGACTCCTTCACTGGTTCGAGAAACTAGAGTCAGTATTCGAAATGTGTGAATGCCCTGAGGAACGCAGGGTGAAATACGCTACCGGTACCCTAGAGGGAATCGCGTTAACTTGGTGGAACGCGCAAGTGCAGATATCCGGGTTGGCAGCTGCTAACGCCACACCCTGGAACGAATTCAAAGAACTTATTAAGAGAGAGTATTGTACACGTGAAGATATTCACAAGTTGGAAGACGAGCTGTATAATTTGAAAATGGTTGGATCGGAGATCGAAGCGTATACTAAACGGTCGAATGAACTGGCCGTGCTGTGCCCAACCATGGTGGACCCTCCATACAAGCGTATTGAGTTGTATCTCAAAGGTTTGGCACCAGAAATACAGAGCCACGTTACCTCGGCTAACCTCGACAACATCCAGGAAATTCAGCGCCTCGCTCACCGTATTACAGATCAGGCAGTGGATCAGAACAAACTGCCAAAACGTGTCAAGGCTACCACTACTGCTGTCACCACTTCTGCTACTCCCAGTGACAACAAGAGGAAATGGGAGGGGGATTCCAGTAAGGGATCGGTTTCTGTTCAGTCTCAGCAGCGCAAGACAAATGACTATCAGAACCCGAGCCAGCAATCATCTGGCAGTCAAGGACAGGGTGGATATCGGGGAATTCACCCACTGTGTAATAAGTGCAACAAACACCACAGTGGAAGATGTCGCAGGGAACAATGTCAAAGATGCCTCAAGATGGGTCATGAGGCTAAGGATTGTAGGAGCTCTCGGCCAGCAAATCAGAACCAGCAACTCCCACCGCCAGCTCCACAGAACCAGCAGCAGCAACCACAGCGTGGAAATCGGGGATGTTTCCAGTGTGGGGCAGAAGGTCATTACAAACGCGATTGTCCTCAGTTGAACCAGAATCAGAACCACAACAATAACCAGGGCAACGGGAACAACAACAACAACGGGGGAAACAACAATAACAATGGCAACGAGGCAAGAGGTCGAGTTTTCATGTTAGGAGGAGGAGACGCAATGAACGCTAATTGAACTCATAACTTATCTTGGATTTTCATTATTATGTTTACGCTACTCAAACAAAGTTTGGTTTGAACATTAATCGTGTTGGGTTTTATGAATTATTTTACTTATTATATTTTATGTTTGGTATGATGGATGTTTTGATATTATTGAGCGCACCAGCCGTATTTATGGACCTTACGAACAGGGTGTGCAAACCCTACCTGGACAAATTGTCCTTGTCTCCATCGACGACATTCTGATCTACACCAAGAGTCAGGAAGAACACGAGCAGCACTTACGTCTTATCTTGGAACTTTTCGGAAGGAGCAAACGTACGCCAAGTTTTCTAAATGCGACTTCTGGATACGTGAAGTCCACTCCTTAGGCCATGTAGTGAACAGGGATGCGATCCATGTCGACCCATCCAAGATAGATTCGATCAGGAACAGACCAGCACCGTATACACCAACAGAAATACGCCGATTCTTGGGTTTGGCGGGATACCACAGGCAGTTTATCAAAGACTTCTCCAAGATCGCGCAGCCACTTGCTATGCTGACACAGGAAGGTGTCACCTACCGTTAGGGAGATTCCCAAGAGACCGCTTTTCAGTACCTTAAGGATAGGCTTTGCAGCACACCTATTCTCTCACTGCCGGAGGGCACAGATGACTTCGTGGCTTATGGTGATGCATCGATACAGGGTCTCGATGGTGTATTGACACAACGGGATAAGATTATTGCTTACGCTCGCGACAACTAAAGATTCGTGAACGGAACTACGCGACGCACGATTTAGAGCTGGGAGCTATTGTTTTCGGGCTTAAGATATGGCGACACTACCTGTACGGTACCAGGTGCACGATTTACACCGATCACAGGAGTCTCGAGCATATCCTTAAGCAGAAGGATTTAAACATGCGTCAACAAAAATGGGTTGAACTACTGAACGGCTACGAATGCGCCATCAATTATCATCCAAGCACGGCTAATGTTGTGGCCGACGCCCTCAGTCGAAAGGACGCCCTACCTAAGCGCGTGCGAGCGCTACAGCCTAATATTCAGTCCAGTCTTCCTACACGGATACGAAATGCTCAGGTAGAAGCATTGAAACCAGAAAACGTCATGGCTGAAGCCTTACGCGGCTCGAGGCAACGGTTAGAACAAAAGGAAGACGACGCCTACTATGTAACAGGATGTATTGGGTCCACCCTATGGCGATCTACGCGAACTTGTGATGGATGAAGCACACAAGTCTCGCTACTCGGTACATCCAGGGTCGGATAAAATGTACCACGACATTAGAACTACATATTGGTGGCCTAGCATGAAGGCCCACATTACAAATGATTGGCTTGAGCGAGAGTCAAGACAGGGTACCAGAAACCCTCAGACTTACTTCAGCAACCCAGGATACCACAGTGGAAATGGGAAGAGATTTCCATGGATTTTGTTACGGGCTTACCTAGATTCCAGCGTGGGAATGATACTATATGGGTGATCGTGGATCGACTCACCAAGTCTGCACATTTCCTGGCTGTAAAGGAAACGGATAAGTTCTCCACTCCCGCGGACATCCACCTTAAAGAAGTTGTTTCTAGGCACGGGGTGCCCATCTCCATATCCTCCGATCGGGATGCACGATTCACGACAGAGCTATAACAGTTACCATACCAGCATTCAAGCCGCTCCATTTGAGGCATTGTACGGACGTAAATGCCGGTCATCTCTCTGTTGGGTAGAGGTGGGGGATAGTCAGATTACGGGTCCAGAGATTGTAGTGGACGCCACAGAAAAGATTGCACAAATACGACAACGCATGGCGGCAGCACGCGACCATCGGAAAGCCTACGCGGGCAAGCGTAGCAAGCCTTGGAATTTCAGGTCGGGGACCGGGTTTTATTGAAAGTTTCACCCTGGAAGGGTGTGGTTCGTTTAGGTAAACGAGGCAAACTCAATCCACGGTATGTTGGACCGTTCGAAATCACTGAAAGAATAGGCCCAGTAGCCTACAGATTAAACCTACCAGCTGAACTCGGTGCAGTTCACAATGTATTTCACGTGTCGAATCTGAAGAAATGCCTATCAGATGAGACCCTTATAGTTCCTTTTAAGGAACTCACTATCGACGAGCGGTTGCAGTTCGTCGAGGAACCAGTTGAAATCACGGACCGGGATGTTAAGGTCCTCAAACACAAGAGAATCCCTCTTGTTCGAGTTCGTTGGAACTCCCAGCGTGGTCCAGAGTATACCTGGGAACGCGAAGATCTGATGAAAGAAAAGTACCCCAGTTATTCGAAACCAATGCAACCACTACTGAGGCTGAAGCTACTACTACTGAATTTCGGGACGAAATTCCAAATCAACGGGGGGATGATGTGACACCCCGGGAAAACCAGTGAACGATATAACTTACCTAGCTTCCTCAGTGAGTGCGTACCAAATTTCGGGACGAAATTTCTTTTAAGTTGGGGATAATGTGACAACTCGAGTTTCTGACTTTCACTTTCGCATTAAATGCGCGTTGACTTTGACTGTTTAGTTGTTGGATGGTGGACTTGAAATTGTACGCGTTGTGTTTTAATGAAACGTATTGTCATTTTGCCTATATGTGATTACTTGCTGTGGTAGAAAATAATATTAGAGTTATTATTAAAACACTTAGTCTAGATCGAAACATGACATACAGATCGAAGGATCACGAAAGATAACCTTAGGTTCGAAGGATCTCGAACCATACCCTTCGAGCAAAGGTAGGATCCTTCGACATCTTTCGGCCCGAAGGACCACGAAACATATCCTTCGACTAGAATCCAGATCTTTCGGCCCAGTCTTTCTAATGGGCTTGGCCCATTCCTGTGATACGTTTATATACGTGAATGCATGTAGTCGGCAGTCACTTTCAACCCTAGAGCCTTTCTGTGAGTGACGGCAATTTGGAACTCTCGAAGCTTGCTTTAGTTTTCGATTCACCTCGGTTAGTATCCAAGCATTGCATGATTATTTAATTGTTATCCTTGCTAACTGTTAATCGAATACATGATTCATTAATATATATACATAATGCCTGATCTCATGTTTGAATCCCTTGCTTATTGATGATGTTGATTATGGTAAACGAAAACGAAACAAGTGAACACGGTTTGGTTAGTTTAAACACAAAGATCTAAACCTGCTATCGATTAGGGTTTTTGGTATTCTGTTCGGATTATTAATCAATATTATAGATCGATTGTAGTGAGGAATCGTGCTCGTATGATACTCGTTATGTAGATGTACTGTTAAGATTTGGTACCTGTTGTGATTTGTTTGGACATGCATGATCGATGATGATTGTTAATGATGATGACGGCTGTAGATGATTAGGGTTTCTGTTTCTGTAATTGACTGCGTGATATCCGTAACTGATTGTGATCAAACGTAACTGATATGTATCGAAAGATACTTGCTACTCGAAACATAGTTGTTGTCGAAAGATGCTTGTTAGTCGAACCATAGTAGTGTTGACCGAAGGATAGCATTGACCGAACCATAGTAGTGTTGACCGAAAGATGACTTTTGGTCGAAAGGTGACATTAGGTTCGAAACATAACTTTCGGTCCGAATGATAACTATGATGACTGTTTGTCGAAAGATTACTAATGTGTCGAAAGATAACAGTGGATCGAAAGATATTAGGGATTATAAACATCCTTCGAAGGATGGGATGTATGTTTGATTTATTTGACATGCCCTGCTTGGTGATGAATGTTAACATTTGTATTCGTGTACACTAGCTGTTGAGTAAATATGAAATGATACGTGTTGTGCCGATATGCAAACTGACTGTTGTGTGATACATGATTGATGCGTGATATTGGCTGTCAAGCACTATGTGACATTAGATTTGCATGCGTATCATTGCGAACATGAACTGATTTGTTATACGTGTATACAATAGGACGTGATTAATTACTTGTGAGTGCATAACCTAGCATACCGAGCAAACCAAGGTGAGTTCACACAGCCAAGGCATGGGGTTCCCAGGGTGGGAATGGGATTTTGATTATTTACTGGTACTTGTCTATAATGGAACGTAGTGATGTTATGGGATGAACTAAGGTACACACGTCACTGTTAGAACTACTGCTAGACTAGTAACACTTATTGAACTGATCTTCGCACACCTGCCAAGGGTTGGCCGCGATATTATGACTGACTTCGCACACCTGCCTTTGGAAGGCCGCGAACTGTAATTTACTAATCTTCGCACACCTGCCTGGTAGGCCGCGATACAACTAAACCTAGTCTAGAATACTCGGGATGAACATCCCCTAATATCTTCGCATACCTGCCTGGGAGGCCGCGATGGAAACTAATACGATACGTGACATAACGAACGAACATACTGCTACTCACGCTATACTATTACTGAACTGTTAACTGTGAACTCGCTCAACTAGTTGTTGACTCTCTGCTGCATGCCTTGCAGGACATTAGGTACATATGGAGCTTGCACAGGGAGGAGCAGGTCGTTGTGGAGCATGGATTATGTTTTGAACTTATTGAACTTATGTTACACATTTGGGCTTTCATACTTATGCTTCCGCTATACTTATAAACTATGATTATGTTTTGAACACCTATCATATTGAATGATTGGTTTACATTATTATATTTGATATTACATACATGTTCGATATGATTGGTGGCTTGATCCTGGTCAGTCACGCTCCCAAGCGGTGATACTCCGCAGGTGGATTTTGGGGGTGTGACAATGGACATGAAACATGCTCAAAAATATGTCGGATGTTGGTTCGTTTGGCCGTACGATCGTGATGTTCGGTTAATTAGGACAGAATGCGCATAAGCGTGAAAAACGATCCAAATTGCGCGACGAATGGATGTTTCTTATGCCAAACATTAAGGCATAATATTATGATGCTTACATAAATTTTTGGATGTCCGGATGTATTCAGAACGTAAGTTATGCGCGAAAGTGCAAACTTGTGCACTTTTTGACACTTTTAGTCCCTGATGACCCAAAAGTTTATTTTAGCACACCGAACACCTCAAAGCCTATTTCTAAGCTATGGAGAGGATATTTATGGTATGTTTAACTTATGTTCATGTTCCAGAATGTTTGTTACAGTTCAAATTGGCATAGTTTCGCAGTTTGTCAAGTTTAGTCCCTGTAAGCGAATTAACTTGTTTTTGCCATACAAAAGCCTTCAAAATTTATTTCTAAGTTATGTAAGGGTTATTTAAGGTATGTTGAGTATATGTTGATGTTCCGGAGTATAACTGAGTACGTTTACGCACCAGTTTGCGTATAATTCTCCAGAAAGCGATGTAGAGTTTAAAATTGAATAAAAGTCAAAACATGAAAAACATAAAACACAACCAAACAAACATTGGGATCAAATAACATTGTTTTATTGATAATTGAACTGTTCACAATGATTTCAAGCACAAATGTTACAAAAAAGATTTTTGATTCTATTTTATTTTCGACAACCGATGTCTTAAATGCTGAGTTTCAAAATCTAAGTAAGCTGATTGTGTTTCTGAAAATAAAACAAGTTCATTAATTTGAAACTTGAATTAAAAAATCAAAAATCAAAAACAGTTTGTGATATCTCCAAGGTCATTAGTTTGGACTTGGATGATTAACTGTGAGGATTTTGGATGCTTATCACTGCAAAATTCTGAAGTTTGTTGATAGAGGGAGAGTTTTTAGAAAATTTAAATTGCCAGATTACGATTTCTGGAAATTTAAAATGTTGTTACTTATAAACGTATAAGTGTTGCAAGTAAAAGTCCAGACTACAATCCTGATAGCATAGTCTAAGAGGGAGCCTGAAGACGAGCTCAAAGCAAAGGGGAGCTTATAACCGGGAAGCAAGGTGTCGATCCTGAAAGCACGGAAGCTTGATGAAAGGGGGAGCCTAAAGAAGCTGTTAATAATAGAGCCAGAGACAAGATCCTGGTATAGTAGTTAAAGAGAGAAGCTGATCAAGAAAAGAAAAATTGATGGATGCTTATAGTTTTAGACAATTTGGAAAGAGCTTGAAGACTGATCAAGACTGAAGATGTGTCATAATAAAGATTGGACACTGAAGACTTCGTCAATATCCAAGGGGGAGTCTGTTAGTGCACTATGTCTATTGACTTCATCTTGTATCGAGTCGTGTAATGAGATAGGATAGGATAACCAGTGCACGAGGTTCTAGAAACTGATTTTCACCTAATTGTTGGTGATTCCGCTTGAAATGAACAAGGACCATTTCAAGCGAAATCAGAAACAAGTGATTCCGCTTGAAAGTGTGCTTGTCCATTTCAAGCGAAATCAACATACTATATATAGGTGCACTTGTTATTCCATTTGTAACTTTCGGATCTGAGTAGCGAAGCTCTGCCGAATTGTCTCCAGGTGCTGTAATCAATATTATATCAATATAGAGACATTATAATTACATCGAGCGTCCGTTTCACTGATTCCGCCTTTGACTCTTCTCTCGTATGCACCAATCCGTCAGTCAAAGTGTTGGCCAATTCAACAGCATCGTCAATTGTTGGGGTTTCGCAGCTTTGACTGTGTCACGAATCTCGCTAATTAGCCCCCAAATGTAGCGAGAAATAAGCACCGGTTCTGGTGAAGCCAGAGTTGGTATAATTCTAGCATACTCAAAAAATTTCGAAGTATACCCCCGACAATCAATGTCCACCATCCGGTGGCTCAGGAACTTATATGTCATTTGTTCCTTCTCGTAGGAAGGACAAAACTTTCTTTCTATCAATTCCTTAAATTCCTCCCAACTCATGGCACAAGCCATGTCACTTCCCTTAGCTTGTAGCACCGTATTCCACCATTCTAACGTTTCTTCCTTGAAAAGGTGGGATACATACATTACTTTGTCTTCTTCTGCGCACTTACTTATTTTAATCACAGCTTCGGTCTTTTCCAACCAACATAGTGCGGCAGTTGCCCCTTCATTGCCTGCAAATTCGACTGGCTTACAGGCGAGAAATTCTTTGTAAGTAAAACCAGTCGTTGCCACTTTCATTTTCTTAAGTAATGGGGCTTGAACCACATTATTATTATCGCCGCCCCCATTCACACTGTTGCTAAAATTATCGTCGCGGGTGCGTTTGCTATGGTTGGCTTGGGAAGGTTCAACGGGATCCTTAACAGCAGCGACGATTGCTGGGATAACGTTGGCTATTCCCTGAGCAACGATATTTTCTATATCTTGTCTATTAAGAAAGTGGTCTTCATTATTGGGTTCAGATTGATTAACTTCATTTGCCGATTGGTTTATTGCGTTTTCCATCTGAATAATTAACAATATATATAAATTATTGTCACAAAATGAATAGAAACTAAACATGATAAGGCAACCACAAACACAATTAAGTCAACACATAAAGCCCAAATCATCGACATTGCGACATTCATATTTTTATATACTACTATGCATCCGTACAAGCCAGATATTTTACAGATGTTTTATTTTATTATTATTATACAACTATATTATTATTATTATGTATATATGTATGTATATATATATTTAATATATATATATATATATATATTTCACATATTATTATTATACAAAATATCTAACTATTGTTATCCAGCTTCTCAAAAACGACGCTCCCTCTCGTCGTATTTCCATGTGATGTTTTCCCCCACTTCTCGAATCTGATTCCCCGCATCCACCAGTTCCTCGCCGTAGCGGCATAATTCGGCAACGTTCTTCCGGTTCATGGGTGGGAAAGGAGCAGGTTCAGGTTCAAACTGGGGAAAGTACACATTTGGGTTATTCATGAAATTCTGAAATTGCCAATCACTAGTCCACCATTCTTCCAACTGCCCTGTAAGAGGTTGAGGGTTGACAATTGGGTCTGGAATAGCAGGTTCAAAATTGATAGGAAATTCTGATTGAGCGGGAAAATTGAAAAGGGTTTCATCAACAGGTCCGACAAGGTCATAATTTGCCAGTTTTCTATCGAGTTCCTCCCAAGGTGGCAATTCCTGGGCTTGACCAGAGCTTTCCCATACTTCTTTTCCTTTTCCTTTTGGATCCTCCGTCTTTTTCACCTTTTTCGCAGCGGGCTTCTTCTTTCGTCCTCGTTTCCAGTCCAGAAGCCTTCTTCTCTTTTTGGGTTTGGGTTTTTCCTGGGGCTGGGCCTGAAAAACTAGTGGCTCCTTGGTGTCAGCCTGATAACCGGACTGGGTTCTGGAAATTTCCATATCAGTAGTATGGATGGTGAAATTTCGGAGGGCTTCCAATAGTTCATTCATACTGTTAGGCACACATGAAGAAACACAAAAATCTAAATTAAATTTTTATTTATTGTAGATTTAATTTTCACAGAATCACAAAATGACAAATTGAAAAATTAAGTATTTTTCAAATACTTAATTGGCTTAAATCAGTGGCTCTGATACCACCTTTTTCTGTCCCCCCCCCCCCCCCCGGTTTTACCCGGTTCAGAAGCCGCGGAGCAGAAACCCGTGGTATTGTTGTTTAATTTGGCAGCGGAAATCTTAACAGGATCGTTTAATTTGAAAATACCCGATTATTTTATTATAAGTTCCGGGACAAACCCCGTATTTTACAATAAAGGAATTTCACTGGGAAATCCCCTGATTACAAAAACATGTTTATTTATTTACTGAGCCACTTCATTCAAGATGGAGTGCTACGCAGCACTTTTCCTTGTTCACAGTAAATCACCTGAAACATGTTTAAAAAAAAGATTTTATCAGCGGGGAAATACTGGCGAGTCATTCAATTTGTACAAAACGACACATGGCTATAATTTACAGTATTAAGAGCGATTACAATTGCCCCTATCTTATAATTATTTGGTCCAGTTGTCACTCGACCGGATCTATGACTGTGTTCATATCACTATTGGTCCTGTCACCCAATAATGACGTATATCACTAATTAGGCTCGCCCACCTAAGAGTGATAAAACAGCAGTAATGTGCATAATACCCCACTTACTGCCAGTAATTAAAGATTTGCAAAGACTTAATCCCTGTAATTACAACTGGAAAACATTTAGGGTTTTTCAAAGCAACTTTGATAAAAATAGAATGACTCACATTGCAAGCTTAAACTGACAGAGTCTGCCTACTGATTATGCCGGTAACCTAGTTAAAATAATAATTGTGACACCTGTGTCACCGCGACCATCAAACAAATACCAAGCCGATGAAATATTGTATTTCATACTTGGGATCTTGTATAAATATGTGTATGTTTTGCACATATCAATTATTGTTCAATTTCAAACTCTACATTGCTTTCTAGAGCATTATACGCAAACTGGTGCGTAAACGTACTCAGTTTAATGCGACAAATACTCCGGAACATCAACATATACTCAACATACCTTAAATAACCTTTACATAACTTAGAAATAAGTTTTGAAGGCTTGGGTATAGCAAAAACAAGTTAATTCGCTTACAGGGACTAAACTTGACAAACTGCGAAAGTATGCCAATTTGAACTGTAACGAACATTCCGGAACATGTTCATAAGTTAAACATACCCTAAATATCCTCTACATAGCTTAGAAATAGGCTTTGAGGTGTTTGGTATGCTAAAACAAACTTTTGGATCATTCAGGGACTAAAAGTGTCAAAAAGTGCACAAGTTTGCACTTTCGCGCATAACTTACGTTATGAATACATCCGGACATCCAAAAATTTATGTAAGCATCCTTATATTATGCCTTAGTGTTGGGCATGAGAAAAATCCATTCGTCGCGTCATTTGGATCGTCTTTCGCGCTTATGCGCATTCCGTCGTAATTAAGCGAACATCGCAATCGTACGGCCAAACGAACCGACATCCGGAATATTTTTGAGCATATTTCATGTCCCCTACACTTTAACTTCATCATAGAGCCTTGAAATGAGGTTAACGGCGCTTAAACGTGCCAAAAATGGGCCAAAATACGTGTTTCTGAAGTGCAGGGACCAAAATTGTAAATTCTGATCTGGGAACCTTAGGCGGGGCGCGTAAGGATTTACCAAATCCTTACGCGGGGCGCGTGAGACTGTCAGACAGATTCAATGTATCTATTTAATGCAGTTGGCCTTTCGTTCGATCAAGAGGCAATGCCCTTTCACCCAATCAAGAGCCAAGGGGCAATTTCTGACTTACCACAAGAATTTGACAAGTGTACGCTGGAGATCGCGGCACGATATTCGATAAACGATCCTAACGGTTCCACTTTTCCTATAAATACCCCCCCCCCTTTGTTCCAAAAACCCACAAAATCTGATCTTAAGGCTCTAGGTTGGAACCATTGTTCCATACCTGAGCTATTTGATCTAGATTAGCACTCGGGGACCTTCCGTAAGTCTTCTTTCGCTCTTTTATCGCTTTTCGAGTCCGAAAGTCAACGTTTTGTTGACTTTCTGCATTGACCAGCTTATGGTCGATGCGAAGTTCATGGAACTTCATAACGTGAGCGTGATCACGATGGTTATAGTCCGTAGTGACTATACCTACTGATCACCACGTTAACTAGGCTCAGTGACGGGTCGTAGTTTCGGCCAAAATGTGCATTCTTGCATATTTTGTAACCAAACTACTCGTGAGCATCAAAGCCGTTTGTTTTGATGTCAAACCTGTTTTCTAAACTTAGTTAAGCATGTTCTAACATGCTTAGCTCGTCACTTTTAGTTTAGTGCTTATATAGGGTCGTAAGGTAAGCGATCTAAACCATCGCTTATACTTTCGAACCCGACCCATTTGGTCGATCTTTAGGATCCGACCAAACACATTAGGTGACCATAGCTATAACCTTCCGAGGTTATACCTTGTGGTCACGATGTTAGGCGTTCCGAACGCGTTCTACGCGAACGACGCGTTAGGGTAGCATAAGCTACCTAAACGGGTCGTGATGGGTCGCAAGCACTTAGGTTAGGTTTCATTTTAGTATGTAGGCTTTGTTAAACCATATTACACGAGTCTCCATACTCGTTTGGTTTACGAACCCGCGTATTATCCGATCCTTCCGATTTGGTCCGGTATATTAACATAGCTACCTATTAGGTGCCGTTTGATATTCCGTGATCTAGCATTTGTTTGGTTATTATACAAGAACTCAAAGCAATCTCAGGTGAGTACATTGAACCCCTCTTTTACTGTTTTCCAAACTGTTTTGGGGTGAAACACATGTGCCTACTTGCTACTTTCATGCTTTCCGGTTTTCACATCATATGCGGCTATGTTCGATAGTACATATATAGTACATGATTTCATTGTGTTTATGCTATGTATGCCCATTGTGTGCGTACTTAGTACATTGCTTTACATCACATTTCATGCTACGTACGCCCATTGTGTGCATACGTAGTACATTGTTTCACATTACATATCTGTTGCATATGCTCATCCAGCATATGAACACAGTATACTACATTTTGAACCGTTGTACTCTACAATACATTTCATGCTACGTACGCCCATTGTGTGCATACGTAGTACATTGTTTCACATTGCATTTCTGTTGCATATGCTCATCCAGCATATGAACACAGTATACTACATTTTGAACCGTTGTACTCTACAATACATTTCATGCTACGTACGCCCATTGTGTGCATACGTAGTACATTGTTTCACATTGCATTTCTGTTGCATATGCTCATCCAGCATATGAACACATTACACTACATTTTGAACCGTTGTAACCATTTGACTATGTGAACCGTCTTACCCCTTTGATTTCATGAACCGTCTGTAACCATTGAACCGTGTAAACCAGTTGTATCCGTTGACATGGATTACATTTAACAATAGGCATTTGACTATAAATGAACATTTCTACCATTGTTAAACACTTCATCTCGATGGTTTGGTTTGAGTAAGTGATTAAGTAACGAGGCGTGTGTAATATGATACAAGCATGGTGGATACACCGCTGGTACTTCCTATATATAAGTGTTTGTATGGTATTACATATCGTAGCGTTATTTGAATCATTTCAATTTGAGACATATGACATTTTATACAAATAACACACTTTTCATGAGACATTGTTTTACAAACTCATTTTACATGGTTATCCATTTAACCATACAGTGTTCTCTTATTTATACATATCATCTGATCTTATCGTTTTTCAAATGATTTACAAGACAAAGCAAATTACAAGGTTCATGACTAAACATTTTCTCAAACTTAAGTCATGAATTCCGTTTTCACAAAACCAATGTATCTCACAGGCATTTTTATGCTGACGTACCTATTTTCACATGTGTTTTCAGGAGATGATGCATAGGACTTATCAAGACATACTTAGGTGGACCTGTGCCTTAGTGACTTAAAACGAGACAAGAACTAGTTAATTTATGTTATGTACACTTTGATTCTTGTTTAGACAATGTAAACCTTCATGTTTGATTTATAAAACGAAACTTCATTTGCCATGGGTTTGAAACAATTGATTCTGTTACAACACTCCCCGACGTTTCCGCCACGTTTTGTATGTTCTACGTGGTCGGGGCGTGACAGAAAAGATGGTATCAGAGCCAATGGTTATAGGGAATTAGGTTATTAGTAATGCTTTGACCTAGTCTATAACCTTCCTAGGAACCTAACGCGAGTTTACTTGCGTTTAGTCATAAAACAATACCGTCACCTATCCTTAGGCGACGACCACAACAAGAACATAAATTTCAAAACCGCCTTGAAAACTAATCATCTGTTCTAGGATGATTGATTACTAGGTTTTGAACCCTCTATTGTAAGGTTTTGAACCCTTTGTTATAAGGTTTTGAACCCCTTTGAATTTTCAAAACTCTCGTCAAAAGTTTTGGGTCCTAAATAGTGTGAACACGTGCGAACTGGAAGAGTGAATGCCTGTACCCTGGGTTTTCTGTCTAAGGTTAGAGTGTTCGTACAAATCCACATAATCGGACCAGTCACTCTTACCTGGGAACTCTTGGGGTGAGTGTCCACTTATAGGCGAGCATGTCTTCGCGATACACTATGAGGATCTATTTGCTTTAATTCAGCCTTGGTGTTGCTTGTTTGCTTCATGATTCAAACAAATGACCATCAACCGTGATTATGGTCAGTGATTGTAACATCCTATTCTTACCCAATACCATTTTATTTGTTTCCTTTCATGTTTTCCTCTTTTAGAATGCCTCCTCGACGCGAACACCAGATAGCAACTGCCGAGCTGGCAGAAATTATTGCGCAGCAGATGGCTGCTCAATTCCCAAATCTCTTTGCTCAATGGAACCAAGCCAACAACAACAGCAATGGTACATGCAATTTCAAGAACTTTAACTCGGCTAAACCACTCAAGTTTAGTGGTTCTGAGGGAGCAACTGGGCTTCTCCAATGGTTCGAGAGCATCGAGAATACCTTTCGCCACGTGCAGTGTCCGGAAAATCGCAAGGTCGAGTTTTCTTCGAGTGTGTTTCAGAAGAGGGCTCTTACATGGTGGAACGGGGTAATGAGAGATCGTGGTGCAGATGTTGCTCTAGCACAAACATGGGCTGAACTAAGAGCTCTTATGATGAGGGAGTTTTGTCCTCGTCATGAACAACGAGCGTTGGAGAAGGAGTTTGATGACTTGAAACAAGATAGTGGCGAACACAGGGCATATACTGATAGGTTTGAGGAGTTGAGTCTACTTTGCCCGACTATGGTAGCCCCACTCGACAAGGCTATCGAAAGGTACATCGACGGCCTGCCTGACTCGGTACAAGACATTGTCACTGGTAGCAACCCTACCACACTCCGTCAGGCCATTGAGCTATCTGCAACCTTGACTGAATCGCAGATCAGAAAGCATAAACTTTTTCGAAAGGGTGACAAGAAGCCAATCGAGGAATCAAAGACCATGGATGAACAGACTGAATCTCCTAAGAAGTCAAAGAAGCGAAAGGCTTCTCAGAACTTCGCCGTGGTCGCTCACAATGGTCAAGTCGTCCCCAACCAACCAGCTCAACCCCCTGCTAGAAAACCATACAATGGAACTGCACCTTTGTGCAACCAATGTGGTCTCCATCATCACGCCAATGTACAGTGCCGCAAATGCCAAACTTGTGGAGTTATAGGCCACACAGCAAGAGTCTGCCCAGCTGCAGCTGCGCCAAACCAAGCTGGCAACAATCCTGCCCAAGGTCGTTTTCTACCAGGCTCTTGTTTCAACTGTGGCGAGATGGGTCATTTCCGAAGAAATTGCCCAAAGCTTGCTAATGCAAATCCAGCACAGGGATAAGCATCTGACTGACTAGAAGACAACATCGTTTAGAAATAATCACGTCTTATGTATTATTTTCTTTTGTTGTCAAGGTCCAAGAAACCGTTGTTATCGTTGTTTATAAATAAATCTTTTATTTGCATTGCAATGTATTTCCGTGGTTGCATGTATAAACGACATATCCCTTACAATACCGACAATCAAGGGACTGTATTCCTTAAAGAACAAACTACCCCCAAAATTCTCCCATTCTATAATCCCTTGCGTCTTCCACGAAATTCCTAAGTACCCGTTTATTCTAAGGAAACGAAGTACAAGGCGCGGGTTACAACACAAGACGAATACCCAAAGTACCACTATAAATCCTTAATAGGGTGCCTAAGGATTTCCCGTATGTCTTTAATTGTGGTATACCTTCATTCGAATGTGGTGATTCCTTGTAATCAAAAATCAAATTTTGGGAGGTCTTCCTATCTTCTCAGATAGATTCCAGTGAACATTGAGACCCGTCTATTGGTTTCCATATCCGTATTCAATCAATAACAAGTTAAAAACAAATTATGATCAAGTTAAACAAGTATGTGACTTTGTGCTTATGTGTTCCCTTATGTGTTGTTGTGTGATCCAAATTATGCTATCCAAATCCTCGTAGAATCTTACATATCCTTGTACAAGAGATTCATCGTAGGATACCCAGGGGTATTACTTAAAATCCTCAATGGACTTCTATGTTATAGTTAAGTCCCTCGGATTATAAAGTACTACTTCATAATTAGACCCTTGAGTGGTCTACTTAAACAGATTCATCCAAAAATCTGGATAAGGATATCATGTGATGATATAGCTGAAAGGACTCCTTGGTGGCCTAACTAAGAAGATCCCCTGTCGATCTAATTAAAAGGAACCGATGGAAGTCTAGTCACCCTCATCACAAGTTTGATATCCTTCCCCAAAACATTACGAAACAAACTGTGCGGACTGTGCAAGGGATTACGTAATTATGGATGCATACATAATTATGGAATTTAGTGCACAGAAATCACAGCAAGTTCTGTCATGTGTCTAGAGTTAACCCTATTCATTTCCAATTCTGATGAAGCATCCGTTGAGGAAAAATGAACTAGCTATTCATTTTTCACTTCTGAAGAATGTCCGTTGAGGAAATGAATATCCGTTTATCCTTCATTTCCAAATCTGAAGAATACCCGTCGAGGAAAATGACTCCGTTTGTTCATTTTCGTTCTGAAGATTTATCCGTTGAGGAAATGAATATCCGTTTATCCTTCATTTCCAAATCTGAAGAATACCCGTTGAAGATGACCCCGTTTGTTCATTTTCGTTTCTGAAGATTATCCATTGAGGAAATGAATATCCGTTGTGTAATACTTCATTTCCAACTCTGAGGAAGCAACCGTTGAAGATGACCCCGTTTGTTCATTTTCGTTTCTGAAGATTATCCGTTGAGGAAATGAATATCCGTTGTGTAATCCTTCATTTCCAACTCTGAGGAAGCAACCGTCGAAGATGACTCCGTTAGTTCATTTTCGTTTCTGAAGATTATCCGTTGAGGAAATGAATATCCGTTGTGTAATACTTCATTTCCAACTCTGAGGAAGCAACCGTTGAAGATGACCCCGTTTGTTCATTTTCGTTTCTGAAGATTATCCGTTGAGGAAATGAATATCCGTTGTGTAATCCTTCATTTCCAATTCTGATGAAGCAACCATTGAAAATGACCCGTCTGTTCATTTTCGTTTTGGAAGAATGACCGTTAAGGAAATGACAAGATATTGCCTTACATATCATTGGTGGTTATTTGGCAAATTCACAAATAGACTCCTACGAATAAATCTCGGGACGAAATTTCCTAAAGTAGGGGAGACTGTGACACCTGTGTCACCACGACCATCAAACAAATACCAAGCCGATGAAATATTGTATTTCATACTTGGGATCTTGTATAAATATGTGTATGTTTTGCACATATCAATTATTGTTCAATTTCAAACTCTACATTGCTTTCTAGAGCATTATACGCAAACTGGTGCGTAAACGTACTCAGTTTAATGCGACAAATACTCCGGAACATCAACATATACTCAACATACCTTAAATAACCTTTACATAACTTAGAAATAAGTTTTGAAGGCTTGGGTATAGCAAAAACAAGTTAATTCGCTTACAGGGACTAAACTTGACAAACTGCGAAAGTATGCCAATTTGAACTGTAACGAACATTCCGGAACATGTTCATAAGTTAAACATACCCTAAATATCCTCTACATAGCTTAGAAATAGGCTTTGAGGTGTTTGGTATGCTAAAACAAACTTTTGGATCATTCAGGGACTAAAAGTGTCAAAAAGTGCACAAGTTTGCACTTTCGCGCATAACTTACGTTATGAATACATCCGGACATCCAAAAATTTATGTAAGCATCCTTATATTATGCCTTAGTGTTGGGCATGAGAAAAATCCATTCGTCGCGTCATTTGGATCGTCTTTCGCGCTTATGCGCATTCCGTCGTAATTAAGCGAACATCGCAATCGTACGGCCAAACGAACCGACATCCGGAATATTTTTGAGCATATTTCATGTCCCCTACACTTTAACTTCATCATAGAGCCTTGAAATGAGGTTAACGGCGCTTAAACGTGCCAAAAATGGGCCAAAATACGTGTTTCTGAAGTGCAGGGACCAAAATTGTAAATTCTGATCTGGGAACCTTAGGCGGGGCGCGTAAGGATTTACCAAATCCTTACGCGGGGCGCGTGAGACTGTCAGACAGATTCAATGTATCTATTTAATGCAGTTGGCCTTTCGTTCGATCAAGAGGCAATGCCCTTTCACCCAATCAAGAGCCAAGGGGCAATTTCTGACTTACCACAAGAATTTGACAAGTGTACGCTGGAGATCGCGGCACGATATTCGATAAACGATCCTAACGGTTCCACTTTTCCTATAAATACCCCCCCCCCTTTGTTCCAAAAACCCACAAAATCTGATCTTAAGGCTCTAAGTTGGAACCATTGTTCCATACCTGAGCTATTTGATCTAGATTAGCACTCGGGGACCTTCCGTAAGTCTTCTTTCGCTCTTTTATCGCTTTTCGAGTCCGAAAGTCAACGTTTTGTTGACTTTCTGCATTGACCAGCTTATGGTCGATGCGAAGTTCATGGAACTTCATAACGTGAGCGTGATCACGATGGTTATAGTCCGTAGTGACTATACCTACTGATCACCACGTTAACTAGGCTCAGTGACGGGTCGTAGTTTCGGCCAAAATGTGCATTCTTGCATATTTTGTAACCAAACTACTCGTGAGCATCAAAGCCGTTTGTTTTGATGTCAAACCTGTTTTCTAAACTTAGTTAAGCATGTTCTAACATGCTTAGCTCGTCACTTTTAGTTTAGTGCTTATATAGGGTCGTAAGGTAAGCGATCTAAACCATCGCTTATACTTTCGAACCCGACCCATTTGGTCGATCTTTAGGATCCGACCAAACACATTAGGTGACCATAGCTATAACCTTCCGAGGTTATACCTTGTGGTCACGATGTTAGGCGTTCCGAACGCGTTCTACGCGAACGACGCGTTAGGGAAGCATAAGCTACCTAAACGGGTCGTGATGGGTCGCAAGCACTTAGGTTAGGTTTCATTTTAGTATGTAGGCTTTGTTAAACCATATTACACGAGTCTCCATACTCGTTTGGTTTACGAACCCGCGTACTATCCGATCCTTCCGATTTGGTCCGGTATATTAACATAGCTACCTATTAGGTGCCGTTTGATATTCCGTGATCTAGCATTTGTTTGGTTATTATACAAGAACTCAAAGCAATCTCAGGTGAGTACATTGAACCCCTCTTTTACTGTTTTCCAAACTGTTTTGGGGTGAAACACATGTGCCTACTTGCTACTTTCATGCTTTCCGGTTTTCACATCATATGCGGCTATGTTCGATAGTACATATATAGTACATGATTTCATTGTGTTTATGCTATGTATGCCCATTGTGTGCGTACTTAGTACATTGCTTTACATCACATTTCATGCTACGTACGCCCATTGTGTGCATACGTAGTACATTGTTTCACATTACATATCTGTTGCATATGCTCATCCAGCATATGAACACAGTATACTACATTTTGAACCGTTGTACTCTACAATACATTTCATGCTACGTACGCCCATTGTGTGCATACGTAGTACATTGTTTCACATTGCATTTCTGTTGCATATGCTCATCCAGCATATGAACACAGTATACTACATTTTGAACCGTTGTACTCTACAATACATTTCATGCTACGTACGCCCATTGTGTGCATACGTAGTACATTGTTTCACATTGCATTTCTGTTGCATATGCTCATCCAGCATATGAACACATTACACTACATTTTGAACCGTTGTAACCATTTGACTATGTGAACCGTCTTACCTCTTTGATTTCATGAACCGTCTGTAACCATTGAACCGTGTAAACCAGTTGTATCCGTTGACATGGATTACATTTAACAATAGGCATTTGACTATAAATGAACATTTCTACCATTGTTAAACACTTCATCTCGATGGTTTGGTTTGAGTAAGTGATTAAGTAACGAGGCGTGTGTAATATGATACAAGCATGGTGGATACGCCGCTGGTACTTCCTATATATAAGTGTTTGTATGGTATTACATATCGTAGCGTTATTTGAATCATTTCAATTTGAGACATATGACATTTTATACAAATAACACACTTTTCATGAGACATTGTTTTACAAACTCATTTTACATGGTTATCCATTTAACCATACAGTGTTCTCTTATTTATACATATCATCTGATCTTATCGTTTTTCAAATGATTTACAAGACAAAGCAAATTACAAGGTTCATGACTAAACATTTTCTCAAACTCAAGTCATGAATTCCGTTTTCACAAAACCAATGTATCTCAGAGGCATTTTTATGCTGACGTACCTATTTTCACATGTGTTTTCAGGAGATGATGCATAGGACTTATCAAGACATACTTAGGCGGACCTGTGCCTTAGTGACTTAAAACGAGACAAGAACTAGTTAATTTATGTTATGTACACTTTGATTCTTGTTTAGACAATGTAAACCTTCATGTTTGATTTATAAAACGAAACTTCATTTGCCATGGGTTTGAAACAATTGATTCTGTTACAACACTCCCCGACGTTTCCGCCACGTTTTGTATGTTCTACGTGGTCGGGGTGTGACAATAATGCAAACGAAAGTAGGTCAATAACTTAATTCAACATTTACGAGATTTTCACGAGATTGAAACCCTCGCGACGAATGACAAAGTATAGCCCGTATTCAGGCAGCACTTAAACATCCATCGGATCGGTTTTAGTCGATCAGACATTGTATCGTAGCAGTGATCGAGTTATTACCATGTTGTCGTAGCAGATATTCGAGATTTGAGCGTTTTTAGAAAGATCGGAGCACAAAGTAACGTAGAAAACGAATTTTCACGTCGTAACAGACATTCCATGCAAGTGCCAAGCACCTGAGTTATATACCGATTTTCGGCCTCCCCCGCGTGTCGCGCCAGCTGCCAGGGATCCTAGCGCGTGTCGCGGGGCACACCCATTTAGGCTAGGGTAGCCTTGTGTCCCACTTAGCCCTGGTGAGTCAACTTAAACGAATTTTTGTGATTTATCTTCGTTTTTTGAGGATAATTATCAATTAGGGGATCCCCCCCCTTAGTTTTAGGGGGCCCTGATCCTAGTTTTGTCTGTTTTAAAATTTATGGGTCGCGCCATACCACTTGGGGTCTCAATTAGGGTTTCCTAATGTGCATTATTAAAATAAGAAATAACAATTTTGGCAAGGGTTGTTACATCATGTCACACCCTGGCTTTGCGGAAGCGTGGTTAATTTGGTGTGACTTCTTAATACCATAGCTTAATCATAACAAAGCTATATGAATTTAAAAATATGCAAGATCATCCATTAAGTTTAAAACCGAAAATACCATAACATTGTTTTAACGGGAAACACCCTAACAACCATAATCTTGTTCAACAGACAATACAAACTCAAACATATCATAAACACAGTTTAAGGACTGTGACTTGTCCAGGAAAGAGTCACATTCCCTAAACCCCGGATGACCTTGGAAACTAGTGCAGCGGGAAAACGCGCCATACCGTGCCAGATCTTTTAATTCCCTGAAATACATGTAAGTTGAAAAATCAACAATAATGTTGAGCGAGTTCATGTGTAAGTGAGTAAATAAACCTTTGTATTTGTCAAAATCCTGGTATGTAGCAAATAAGGAAAAAGAGATCACCAATGGTTTGCAAGGCCATTGATATGTGTGAAGTGCAAGTAGGAGGACTCAAACCTAGCGGATTTTGCGTTGGGCACAAAGTCACCCCGAGGTCCGTTATGCTGGGCCTGGGGCTGGGCTCGCTACACCCAGATAGATCTACCGCTACTGTCCCTCGGTCCTACAATGAGGATTAATGGCCTCAAGTTGCGCCTACCCACTCACATGATCTAAGTAGTAACCCTCCTTACGCTAACCATACCATGTGTAAAAGTACTCGTAATCATAGTAACATGTATTTCACCCCCGCAGTTTAGAAAACTGAAAACAGTTAAGAGAAAAGGGGGACATGAACTCACAGTCAGTGCGTCTCTACCAAGTACTCCGAATGTCAGCTGTGCGACGACCTACATGTACTAATTCTATTAGACGGATGGTCGTGCCTTAGCTTTATAGTTTAGGTTTTTGGGAAATAGTTAGACAACTATTCCGTGTTTATATTTTGCATGTACTTGGTAGTTAATCTCCTTCCCAAGGATGGGGGATTTAATACATGTGCGTTCAATTTCTAATATTAAGTCTCACTTAATATATTTTCATTTCTAATTCCAAATATAAATATTTTTCTCAAAAATATTATATTTCCATTTCACATAATTTTTCCCCAAAAATAATACGTTGATAAAATATACGTTCATAATTATTTTCGTATAATGCGTAAGTTACGTTTTAGTAATCGTGTGGTAATAATAATTACCGTTGTAACTTATATGTTTATCGTGAAAGCGTTCGTATTATTTTGGATTCGTCAACGTTTGTAAATATTATTTTTACTCTAAAAATAATATTTGTGTATTTTCACAAAATAATCATAAACAGTGTTGTGAAGAATTATATTTACCAAATATATATTTATCACGTTTAATTTTTATGAAAATCCCACCTCCGAATATTTGTAAATAAAGTCATGGCGAAATATATTTTGAAAACATATCAAAAATAATTCCAACACTTATAAATAATTCTAAGTGTTATGTTTTTAGAAAAATTTCGCCAGAGTTTCCCATGTAACTGGAGGTGGCCACGCTTTCAAGCGTATCATTTTCTTTTACAAAAATCATTTCAACAACTTCTTGATTCAATCAAACAATTTCTGACACATCAAACTAGTCGACAAGTATGTAAATTGCATAATCGCATGAACTTGTAGTTTTTCTGAAAACTATAGTGTAGATCCCGTTATATTTTGTGGATCTTTGTATAAAATAGTTTAATCTCGTAAAAATCTTGTTTTTAGAATAAATCCATCTTTACATCTTCCCGTCATCTTTTACAAAGATCGTTATTTTGTCGAAACTTTTCATTTCACAAGTGTTTATACACTTGTGGTTTGTAAAAATCATGCTTGTTAGTGTGTTATCCGACTTTTAGAAAACATGATTTTCTCGACACTTGGTCCTTTGAAAATACCACTTGCAGATACGTAGATCCGCTAGTTTTAAACACTATTTTACAAGTAAAAATACTTTTACACAAGTTCATGTTTCTCGTGTGGTAGAGTTTCACCTTTTAACCCTTGTACCGTCCGAAACAAGCTTATGTCAAGATCCATGATCTTAACCAAACCGGGTTAAATGATGATCCGAGCTACCACAACGTAGATCGGGCTTAAATATTCACAACTTTCAAATACTACAACCTTTACACAACTATTATGCTTTTAACCAACAAGATTCATGTTTTTAGTAGACTTTAATGTTTCAAAATGCAAGTTTCCGACTTTTAAAACCGCTACAAATCTTATTAACCACCTTAGATTAGTTCGAGAGAGTGTTTTAAGTGTTATACCTCTAGCTCGGGGCTAGGGAAGAATCTATGCGAAGAAGAGGTGGATAAAAGCGAGATAAAGAGGTCCTTTGCCTTCCGTTAGCTCCAAGACTCCTCGTATGCGACCCTTAACACTTGTAGATGATTGGAATGTGCAAGATGGAAGCCGAAAATGGATGGAGAGGGGGAGGGGGTTCGGCCGAGAGTTGTGGGGAGCAAGAGGGAGTGAGTTTGTGGTAAAGTGTGAAGTGATTAATCTTGTGTGCAATCTAGGTTACTTATAGATAATCTTAGGGATTATGGACCAATGGATTGGATGTCTTCTAGATTTGAGACAAGAGTTAATAAAATAATGAAATTTGTACAAGTCTAGTCCCATGGTAACCGAATCAGCCCAAGGGGGGGGGGGGGGTAAGCTAGTTCGATTCCAACTAGATTAGTTGGTGTTTAGTTAGTTTAACTAGGTTAGATTAGGGGTTAACTCGGTTAGTGGTGTGATGTGTTCTAATGCGGGTGTTAGGGTATTTAGGGACCCTAACTGGCTCAGAAAAAGACCAATATTGTTAATGCCAATATTTTTATGTCCCAGGTAAAGTCCGGTTGTTCGGTTGGATAGTAATCCGTTAAAGTGCTTAAGTAAGCTTTTAAGTGTCGTTAATAATATTTTTAGTGACACAACTTATTTCCCAAAGTGTCAGGAATATTTTCCTCATGCTTTGGCACTTTATTAGTTAGCCAGAAGCTGATATGTTAATAAAAGTGCTGTGTTTGGTGCTTAGAGTACGTTTCAGGCACATCCAGTCATTATATCTTATTCCTAGAGACGCAGTTCTACAACCCTTGTATCCCTACACTCACTATGGGTGTAGTAAAAATATTTCTGGCTCATACAGGCCCTTAGAGGCAGTGTCTGCCTGATGCTGGCTTTATCAGCATGTTCAATAGGTTATCCGTTCTAATGCTACTGTGCTTTTGTGCATCATGTTTGTCACTAAGGTTCAGCATGTAAAATAATGTAGTGACGGTATGTAAAGTATGATGCAGATATGTTCAAGTAATAAAGTCAAGTAGCAGTTCATCAGCAATTTCAGTTAAGCACAGTAATCAGGCAGTAATTATTAATTAATTAAATCGTACGGATACCTGGTTTAGTGAGGGTTGTCACATTCTCCACCCGTTAGAAAAATTTCGTCCCGAAATTTTAAGTTCTGCTTGTAGAAGCAGGGTTCTCAGGAAATAGGTGGGGGTATTTCTCTTTCATTCGGTCCTCACGCTCCCAGGTGAATTCAGGACCATGTCTAGCATTCCAACGAACTTTGACGAGCTTGACACTGCTCCGGCGGGTCTTGTTTACTTTCCAATCCGTGACCTCAACAGGTTCTTCAACGAAATGGAGCGTGTCGTCAACATGAATTTCGTCAGTGGGAATGGCAACGGTAACTTGTGTTGGACTCTTCTTCAGATTGGATACATGAAATGTATCGTGAACACCATTCAGTTCGGCAGGTAGGTCCAACTTGTATGCTACAGTCCCAATTCTTTCCAAAATCCTGAACGGACCAATATATCGCGGATTCAACTTTCCACGCTTCCCAAAGCGTGCCACACCCTTCCAGGGTGATACCTTCAACAAAACCATATCACCAACCTCAAACTCTAGAGGTTTCCTGCTTCGATCCGCGTAGGCTTTCTGCCGGTCACGAGCCGCACTGATGCGATCTCGTATCTGTGCAATCTTATCAGTGGTTTCCTGGACTACATCAGGACCAACCAACTGTCTATCACATGCGTCAGACCAACAGAGCGTCAGACCAACAGAGCGGTGATCTGCATTTGCGCCCATATAAAGCTTCGAATGGCGCGGCACCAATACTGGTGTGGTAGCTGTTGTTGTATGAAAACTCCACCAGAGGCAAATGTTTATCCCAGCTACCGCCCAAATCCATCACACATGCTCTCAGCATGTCTTCCTGCGTCTGTATCGTCCGCTCGCTTTGGTCGTCGGTCTGTGGGTGGAAAGCAGTGCTCAGATTCAACTTTGAGCCAAAAGCTTCCTGGAAGGATTGCCATATCCTCGATACGAACCTTCCGTCTCTATCGGAGATGATTGAGAGAGGTACTCCATGGCGTGTAACAATCTCTCTCATGTAAATTTCGGCCAGTTTGCTCGTATTATCCTTCTCTCGGATAGGTAGGAAGTGTGCTGACTTCGTTAAGTGGTCCACTATTACCCAAATAGTGTCATGGCCTCTTGGCGTTCTTGGCAACTTCGTAATAAAATCCATGGAGATTTGTTCCCATTTCCACTTGGGAATCTCTGGTTGCTGCAGAAGTCCCGAAGGCTTCTGGTATTCCGCCTTAACCTTGGCGCATGTTAAACATTTGCTCACATAAATAGCAACATCGCCTTTCATCCTAGGCCACCAATAGTAATCTTTAAGATCCTGGTACATCTTATCCGCTCCAGGGTGGATAGAGTACCGCGACTTGTGAGCTTCATCGAAAATAACCTTCCTTAAACCACCAAACAGAGGAACCCAAATCCTCTTCTCAAAACACAACGTTCCTTCCTTGTTTGGTACCAATAACTTCTCCATCCCACGGAGATACTCTTCTTCAAGGTTTCTTTCCTTGAGAGCTTCTTTCTGCGCGGCACGAATGCGCAGAGGAAAATCGGTTCGAATAACCATCTCCAAAGCCCTAACCCTTATGGGCTTGATTCTCTCCTTTCGACTTAGGGCATCGGCGACCACATTCGCCTTCCCTGGATGATACTTAATCTCGCAGTCGTAGTCATTCAACAGTTCTACCCATCGTCTTTGCCTCATATTCAACTCCTTCTGGTTGAATATGTGTTGGAGGCTCTTGTGATCTGTGAAGATTGTGCACTTCGTACCATAAAGGTAGTGTCTCCAGATCTTTAAAGCAAAAACTACTGCGCCAAGTTCCAAATCGTGAGTGGTATAGTTCTTTTCATGTACCTTCAGCTGGCGTGACGCGTAGGCAATAACCTTTTGGCGTTGCATCAACACACAACCCAATCCTTGACGCGATGCGTCACAGTATACCACAAAATCATCTGTACCCTCTGGTAGGGCTAAGATTGGCGCGTTGCAAAGCTTATCTTTCAATATCTGAAATGCTTCTTCCTGTTTGATTCCCCAATCAAACTTCTTGTCTTTCTGAGTGAGGAGCGTCAATGGTTGAGCGATCTTTGAAAAGTTCTCGATGAACCTTCGATAATAGCTAGCCAAACCCAAGAATTGCCGAATCTCGGTTGGCGTCTTTGGCGTTTCCCAATCTTTGATCGCCTCGATCTTGGTTGGATCCACGTGGATTCCATCTCCGTTTACCACTTGCCCAAGGAATTGCACTTCTCGTAGCCAAAACTCGCACTTAGAGAATTTGGCATACAACTGTTCTTTCTTTAGCAGCTCCAAAATGGCTCTTAAATGCTGCTCGTGCTCAGCCTTCGTCTTTGAATAAATCAAAATATCATCGATGAATACAATCACGAACTTATCCAAATACGGCTTACAAACTCGATTCATCAAGTCCATGAACACTGCAGGTGCGTTTGTCAAACCAAACGGCATAACGAGAAACTCGTAGTGTCCATATCGAGTTCTGAAGGCTGTCTTCGGGATACTCTCCTCCTGTATCCTTAACTGATGGTATCCAGATCGAAGATCGATCTTTGAATAAAAGCTTGAACCTTGTAGTTGGTCAAACAGATCATCGATTCTTGGCAGGGGAGACCTATTCTTGATCGTCAGCTTGTTCAACTCTCTGTAGTCAATGCACATACGGAAACTACCGTCCTTCTTCTTGACAAACAAAACTGGAGCTCCCTAAGGCGAGAAGCTTGGTCGGATAAATCCCTTGTCTAACAACTCTTGAAGTTGTGTCGACAGTTCTTGCATCTCAGACGGAGCAAGTCTGTAGGGTGCCTTAGCCACAGGCGCGGCGCCTGGAACTAAGTCAATGTGAAACTCCACTTGCCTCTGAGGCGGCAAGCCGGGCAAATCTTCTGGGAAGACTTCTGGGTACTCCCTCACGACAGGGATGTCTTCGATCTTCGGTTCTTCAGCTTTCTTATCCACAATGTGTGCCAGAAAAGCAACACATCCTTTCTGCAAACACTTTCTTGCTTTCAAGCAGCTGATAATCCTCAACGGCGTCTCACGCTTCTCTCCGTGGATAACAATGGTCTCACCATCTTTATTCGGAATACGAACGACCTTCTCATGACAAACTATCTCGGCCTTGTTACTCGATAACCAATCCATCCCTACTACCACGTCGAAGCTTCCCAACTGGACTGGTAGTAGATCTAGAGCGAACTCACGCTCTCCCAATTCGATTACGCAGCCTCGAATCACTTCATTAGCTTCCACTAACTTCCCATTCGCCAATTCGATCGAGTACGGAATATCTAACTTACTAGCGGCTAAACCAAGCATATTCTTAAATTCTAACGACACGAAGCTATAATCGGCGCCAGTATCAAATAAAACGGATGCATAGCGTTGGTTTACAGGGAATGTACCAATGACAACATTGGGATCCTGGCGCGCTTCCCTTGCTTCAATGTTGAAAACCCTTCCGCGGGCTTGGTTCAACTCCGGGCAATTCCTTTTGTAATGCCCAGTGTCGCCGCAGTTGAAACATCCAGGCCTCTGCCCATTTCCACCACCGCTTCCAGCTTGGTTGTTTCTCTGGTTTCGATTCACAGCACCTGCCTGATTAGCATTATTAACCCGATTCCCATCACCTCCATTGTTTCCTTGGGAGCGATTCCCATTACCACCACGATTATTTCTATTCCCAAATCCTCCTTGGCTTCCCCGGCCAGCACTAGCCCAACAAGAATCCTTCGAATGGCCAGTCTTTCCACAAGCTTCACATACTTTCAGCCCGCAACGACCAGAGTGATGTCTTTGGCATGAGTTGCACTTGGGATGTGTACCCATATATCCCTTACCTTTCCTCCTACCACCAGCTGTATCCTGTGCTGGCGCATTTGATTCCCCTTTCTTAACCGCCACCCCGGTGCCCTGCTTGAAGTTTGAAAACTTCCGCTTGTTTCCCCCTGATGACTCCACATGAGTCTCCTTCTTCTTTGGCTCCGCTTCATCAAACTTGTTCAAACGAATTGCCTCCTCGGTGAGAGCCACGCTTAAATCAATGGCTTCAGTGATAGTCGCAGGTTTGGAGGAGGTCACCATGCTTATGATTTGAGGAGCTAATCCCCAAATGAAGCGTTCAATTCTCTTGAACTCAGGAGTGACCATGTAAGGTACCACATGCGACAAGTCGTGGAATCTCTGAACATACTCCGCTATCTTAGGACCTTCCATTTTCAGATGCCAGAACTCGGTCTCCAATCTCTGGATTTCAGCGCGGGAACAGTACTTCTTGCGCATGAGTTCCTTCAATTCGGTCCAGGTCAGCGCGTAAGCAGCAGCTTCGCCAAGTGTCTGAACTTGCAAGTTCCACCAGGATAGGGCTCCATCCAAAAATAGCCCAGAGATATAAGTGACTTGCTGATCCAATGCGCATTTGCTCATGCGAAGAACAGATTCTGTTTTCTCAGCCCAGCGGACAAAAGCGACAGCACCTCCTGTGCCATCAAAGTTTACGGGCTTGCAGTCCAAGAACTGTTTGTAGGTGCACCCTGCACATACATTATAACATATGATTGGCATTAGCACTCTTGCTAAGGGAATCCATTTAGGTCATGGTATGTCTTAATGACTTAGGGTTACCATGAGGTGGATTGTTGTTGTTGCCAGTGTTGCCAGAGTTGCTTCCACTCATTCCTCCTTGAGAGGCAGCATATTGAGCAATCGCAGCAGCAATGACTTGCTGTAGTTCGGCCTGGGTCGTAGGCATTTGCTGTTGTTGACGTCTTGGCGGCATCTTCTAAAGATGTGTTTACGTCGGTCAGGCCATAGTGAAGCGTACGTATATAGTAATAGTAATAGCACATAACATCTCATGCTATCAATATATCACAAATACTAATCACACAACATCCCATGTCACAAATATTATACACACAACATCCCATGTCATAAATATTATACACACAACATCCCATGTCATAAAAATATAAATAAGCAATCAAGCGAATCAAATATGATGAGAATACTGCGATTGCCATATATATCGAGACCACAATGTAAGTGTATCAGTACATCATTGTGTCATACAATCATCAATCAACTAGGGGCTACATCACCGCTGTCCAAAAGCTATATTAAGTCAGTGTCAAATACATCAAATACATCAAGTATGTGTCAAAAGTCAGAATCATCGTGTAGTCTCCAAAATGCTGTGCAATCAAAAGCAATCGCGGTCCTCTCACCAACGTCTACACAAGCAGTACTGATGAGCTCTATACAGATGGCGGTGGAGGAGGGGGAAAGTAAGTGTAAAGCAAGCGACGTAACTGGAGCCAGTCCTCCTCTATAGCTCGCTGAGTACGGATGACAGAAGCAACCTGCTGCTCTAGGGTAAAGAGGCGAGCAGCATAATCTGGGGGTAATGATCGACATGGCTGAAGAGGAGAGTGTGTCTGACCATGGCATGAACATGGTGGCAGCTGAGCTCTCTCAAGCTCCTGGAGACGTTGCGTGTGTGACTCGTGCTGATAAACGAAGGACATCAAAACGTCCTCTATAGTGTGTCCCACATGAAATGGATGGTAAGGATCAGTAGGTGGCATGACTGGTGGTGTCGACCAAAGCAAAGGCTCACTGGTGGGGTCAAACGGTGCCACATGAAACGGTGAAGCAGAGGGTGGAACAGATGACATCTGGGGCATGAAGGGGATAGACATCGGTACGTGCCCAAAAGGTTGGGCTGAAGAGCCCTCTCCAGGCCTCGCTGGAGGTACAAACTGAGGAACCTGAAAAGAAAAATCAACATGTCGTGTAACAGGGATCTGAGGGGGCAGAGGTGGAACATCCTCATCAGCAGGTATCCAACCGTGCTGTGCATGCTCATCCGGTGGATCCATGTGGTCTGCAAACAGTGCGTGCTCAGGCTCAAGTGGAACGGGATCAAATGGGGGAGCGACAACAGGATCAACTGGTGCAATGTGATCAACAGGATGGTCAACCGGTATATCAGCAACAAAAGGTGGATCAACATGATCGGCAGCAATGACCTGATCACCCTCTAACAAAGGAACATCCACAGGAAGATCACCAACAGGTGGGTCAGCTAGAACAGGCTCAACAGGGATGCCAGCATGTACGGGGTCATGCTCGGGCATAGGATCTAGAGCAGCTGCCTGCTCAAGAACCAAGGCAGGCTCATGGTCATCAAAAGCCATCTCGAAATCGAACTCGGGATCAATAGGATCAACTGGATCAGCGGGATCCTCCAGGGGCTGGTCCATCGGGATAAACTCAATATCATGATCCGGGTTGAATCCCGGAGGAAAGATGGGATCAGAATCCTCTATGTCATCATGGTCAAATGCAAAGCTAGGAATGGGTGCGGCAGAGGATGCCTGGTCAGGATCCGAATCATGTGCAAAGTGTTGTGCGCTCACCTCGTGAGATGGTGCGGATGCCACAGACTCAAAGGAGTCTGGGACCGGTGAATGTGCGGGTGAGTCCTCGGCAGGAGCATCAGCGATCATCAGAAGATCGCCAGCAGGAAGTAGGGCTGCGTCCGGGATCTCATCCTCGATAGGCTCATCCTCAAACAGATCAATATCGCCGTCAGCCTCGGCGTCAAGAAGTAAGTCATATGCTGGATAAACGGCTAAAGGTATAGGAGCCGGAATCACTACTAGAGGTAGGTACTCAGCAGAAGGGCCATCTGCAGGCTCATCAGCACCCTCGGGTAGTGCGAAGGGCTGGAAATCATCCTCGTCCGTGCTGGTAGAATCAGAAGTGTGCACCTCGTGCTCGGAGGACGTGAGGTCATCAGATACGATAGGTCTGGGTCCAGTGGTGTCCGAATCACCAGTACCGGCTGAGTCCATGAGTCTATAACATAGACACAAGTATGCACAAATAATCAGTCATACAATCAAATAATTACATAAGTCACCAAGTAAGATGTCAAATAATTCTCCTAGTCCCACTAGCCTCCCAGCCTCCCAGACTGCTCTTCCTAGTCCCACTAGCCAAGCCTCCCAGCCTCCCAGACTGCTCTTCCTAGTCCCACTAGCCAATTCTCCCAGCCTCCCAGACTGCTCTTCCTAGTCCCACTTGCCAATTCTCCCAGCCTCCCAGACTGACTCCCTAGTCCCACTAGCCAATTCTCCCAGCCTCCCAGACTGACTCCCTAGTCCCACTAGACAACTACCTCGATCCATTGGATAGAGCCTCGGCCTCCCAGACCGAGCCTCAGCCTCCCAGACTGAGCCTAAAAAGAAAAATAATGTGCTCAACATTTGTTTATAAAAATGTTTTGGATCTGGACTTAAGTGGTATGCAGTAAAAATGTTTTCGTGAGAGCCCTAGTGATCATAGTCTAGACTCGAGAAGGAATCCTAGTTCGCTATGATCAGAGCTCTGATACCAAGCTGTCACACCCTGGCTTTGCGGAAGCGTGGTTAATTTGGCGTGACTTCTTAATACCATAGCTTAATCATAACAAAGCTATATGAATTTAAAAATATGCAAGATCATCCATTAAGTTTAAAACCGAAAATACCATAACATTGTTTTAACGGGAAACACCCTAACAACCATAATCTTGTTCAACAGACAATACAAACTCAAACATATCATAAACACAGTTTAAGGACTGTGACTTGTCCAGGAAAGAGTCACATTCCCTAAACCCCGGATGACCTTGGAAACTAGTGCAGCGGGAAAACGCGCCATACCGTGCCAGATCTTTTAATTCCCTGAAATACATGTAAGTTGAAAAATCAACAATAATGTTGAGCGAGTTCATGTGTAAGTGAGTAAATAAACCTTTGTATTTGTCAAAATCCTGGTATGTAGCAAATAAGGAAAAAGAGATCACCAATGGTTTGCAAGGCCATTGATATGTGTGAAGTGCAAGTAGGAAGACTCAAACCTAGCGGATTTTGCGTTGGGCACAAAGTCACCCCGAGGTCCGTTATGCTGGGCCTGGGGCTGGGCTCGCTACACCCAGATAGATCTACCGCTACTGTCCCTCGGTCCTACAATGAGGATTAATGGCCTCAAGTTGCGCCTACCCACTCACATGATCTAAGTAGTAACCCTCCTTACGCTAACCATACCATGTGTAAAAGTACTCGTAATCATAGTAACATGTATTTCACCCCCGCAGTTTAGAAAACTGAAAACAGTTAAGAGAAAAGGGGGACATGAACTCACAGTCAGTGCGTCTCTACCAAGTACTCCGAATGTCAGCTGTGCGACGACCTACATGTACTAATTCTATTAGACGGATGGCCGTGCCTTAGCTTTATAGTTTAGGTTTTTGGGAAATAGTTAGACAACTATTCTGTGTTTATATTTTGCATGTACTTGGTAGTTAATCTCCTTCCCAAGGATGGGGGATTTAATACATGTGCGTTCAATTTATAATATTAAGTCTCACTTAATATATTTTCATTTCTAATTCCAAATATAAATATTTTTCTCAAAAATATTATATTTCCATTTCACATAATTTTTCCCCAAAAATAATACGTTGATAAAATATACGTTCATAATTATTTCCGTATAATGCGTAAGTTACGTTTTAGTAATCGTGTGGTAATAATAATTACCGTTGTAACTTATATGTTTATCGTGAAAGCGTTCGTATTATTTTGGATTCGTCAACGTTTGTAAATATTATTTTTACTCTAAAAATAATATTTGTGTATTTTCACAAAATAATCATAAACAGTGTTGTGAAGAATTATATTTACCAAATATATATTTATCACGTTTAATTTTTGTGAAAATCCCACCTCCGAATATTTGTAAATAAAGTCATGGCGAAATATATTTTGAAAACATATCAAAAATAATTCCAACACTTATAAATAATTCTAAGTGTTATGTTTTTAGAAAAATTTCGCCAGAGTTTCCCCTGTAACTGGAGGTGGCCACGCTTTCAAGCGTATCATTTTCTTTTACAAAAATCATTTCAACAACTTCTTGATTCAATCAAACAATTTCTGACACATCAAACTAGTCGACAAGTATGTAAATTGCATAATCGCATGAACTTGTAGTTTTTCCGAAAACTATAGTGTAGATCCCGTTATATTTTGTGGATCTTCGTATAAAATAGTTTAATCTCGTAAAAACCTTGTTTTTAGAATAAATCCATCTTTACATCTTCCCGTCATCTTTTACAAAGATCGTTATTTTGTCGAAACTTTTCATTTCACAAGTGTTTATACACTTGTGGTTTGTAAAAATCATGCTTGTTAGTGTGTTATCCGACTTTTAGAAAACATGATTTTCTCGACACTTGGTCCTTTGAATACCACTTGCAGATACGTAGATCCGCTAGTTTTAAACACTATTTTACAAGTAAAAATACTTTTACACAAGTTCATGTTTCTCGTGTGGTAGAGTTTCACCTTTTAACCCTTGTACCGTCCGAAACAAGCTTATGTCAAGATCCATGATCTTAACCAAACCGGGTTAAATGATGATCCGAGCTACCACAACGTAGATCGGGCTTAAATATTCACAACTTTCAAATACTACAACCTTTACACAACTATTATGCTTTTAACCAACAAGATTCATGTTTTTAGTAGACTTTAATGTTTCAAAATGCAAGTTTCCGACTTTTAACCGTTACAAATCTTATTAACCACCTTAGATTAGTTCGAGAGAGTGTTTTAAGTGTTATACCTCTAGCTCGGGGCTAGGGAAGAATCTATGTGAAGAAGAGGTGGATAAAAGCGAGATAGAGAGGTCCTTTGCCTTCCGTTAGCTCCAAGACTCCTCGTATGCGACCCTTAACACTTGTAGATGATTGGAATGTGCAAGATGGAAGCCGAAAATGGATGGAGAGGGGTAGGGGGTTCGGCCGAGAGTTGTGGGGAGCAAGAGGGAGTGAGTTTGTGGTGAAGTGTGAAGTGATTAATCTTGTGTGCAATCTAGGTTACTTATAGATAATCTTAGGGATTATGGACCAATGGATTGGATGTCTTCTAGATTTGAGACAAGAGTTAATAAAATAATGAAATTTGTACAAGTCTAGTCCCATGGTAACCGGATCGGCCCAAGGGGGGGGGGTAAGCTAGTTCGATTCCAACTAGATTAGTTGGTGTTTAGTTAGTTTAACTAGGTTAGATTAGGGGTTAACTCGGTTAGTGGTGTGATGTGTTCTAATGCGGATGTTAGGGTATTCAGGGACCCTAACTGGCTCAGAAAAAGACCAATATTGTTAATGCCAATATTTTTATGTCCCGGGTAAAGTCCGGTTGTTCGGTTGGATAGTAATCCGTTAAAGTGCTTAAGTAAGCTTTTAAGTGTCGTTAATAATATTTTTAGTGACACAACTTATTTCCCAAAGTGTCAGGAATATTTTCCTCATGCTTTGGCACTTTATTAGTTAGCCAGAAGCTGATATGTTAATAAAAGTGCTGTGTTTGGTGCTTAGAGTACGTTTCAGGCACATCCAGTCATTATATCTTATTCCTAGAGACGCAGTTCTACAACCCTTGTATCCCTACACTCACTATGGGTGTAGTAAAAATATTTCTGGCTCATACAGGCCCTTAGAGGCAGTGTCTGCCTGATGCTGGCTTTATCAGCATGTTCAATAGGTTATCCGTTCTAATGCTACTGTGCTTTTGTGCATCATGTTTGTCACTAAGGTTCAGCATGTAAAATAATGTATTGACAGTATGTAAAGTATGATGCAGATATGTTCAAGTAATAAAGTCAAGTAGCAGTTCATCAGCAATTTCAGTTAAGCACAGTAATCAGGCAGTAATTATTAATTAATTAAATCGTACGGATACCTGGTTTAGTGAGGGTTGTCACACATCAGGTGGGCACGGGGCCGTGTTAGTACATGATCTAACACTGCAGTTAATGAAGAAGAGAGAGAATGGCCAACACGGGGTCGTATCAGGTAGGCACAGGGTCGTGTTGACAGTCTATTTTCTGCTATAAATAGGGAAGCTTGGTTTCATTTCAACTCATCCCTTGGCAAACCACTTCTCTCTCACTTGCCACCACTCCACCACCACTACAACACCATCATCCATTTTCCATCTTTTAGAGTGTGTGTAGTCTCGGGATCCAAGATTGATAGTAAGAATCTTTGTCAAACAAAGGCCATGCTTGGCTAAATTCTTACATTACTTGGTGAAGATATATCTATTATGTATTTCTTTTATGATTTCCAATCTTTGGCAACTTTTTAAGTGGGTATGTATTAATGACTTTAATAATTAGTTTTTATATTGAAGGCGAATTTATTCAACCATTCTTCATTTGTCGTTTATTCACATATTCATGTCTTTACAGTCTATATAAAGCATGTTAACTACTTGGAAGGGGGTTAGAAGGGTGGTTGGGTAATTCTATGTCTCGTTCGGTGTATAGATCTTGCGAAAACTTGGTTCAAGTTTAGTACTACTCCATGGATTGGCCGGGAATGACTGGCCCGACTGAGAGTAGGAAACCGCTTGAATCCCTTACTCATAAACTACTATTAAAACTTTAAACCAACCCCACGAGGACTGTATCCCTGTTGACTTAGACCAACGAGTTGAGGGTGACCGCTGCCTGGAAGGGGGCCCACCACATTTTGAATTAATAACTTACTTAATTATCTTTCAATATTCCGACCTAGTGGGATTGTATCCTTGCTGACTCAAACCACTAGGTTGAGGGTAACGTCGCCTTCACAAGAGGGGCCTACTACTATAACAAAGATCATCTCTTAAAATGCCCAAAGTGCGGAAATCATCAAAAGGGTACATGAAAGATAAGTCGGATCCAAGTGATTCTTTCTTGTCTATCTATTTTTATTTTATTTTATTTTTTGTTTTTATCTTTCTATTAGTTTAAAAATCTATTCTCAAAAGTTTGGTTCGATTAGACATTGACGATAAGCCGGTATTAAAAGCTCTTGTGTCCTTGGACGACCTCGGTATCTTGCCATCACTATACTACGTCCGCGATGGGTGCACTTGCCCTAACGTGTGAGTAGAATGATAGTAGAATATCGGGTTTTATAAATTTAAAATTTGAATTAGCGATTAAAGAGCTAAAAATATACTAAAAATATATATACACACCCGTACACGTCATTGCCATGAATCTTGACTAAAACAGTTCTTTTGTAAAACCCAATAGTAAATCATCTTAAAAGAAAACATCGTATAGTTTATATCTTTAAGTAGAAAATCATTGCGTGACATCGTTTGAAAACATTTGTCCAAGTGATCTAGATAATGCCACGACATGTAATATGATAAAAGCACTTATATATAGGAAGTACCAGCGGCGTATCCACCATGCTTTTATCACATTACACTCATCTCGTTATTTAAATCACTTACCATAAACCAATCGTCCAATTCGTCCGTGTTATCAATCGTTCGTGTTATAAAACCAACCGTTAATCGCCCGTGTTATAAACCATTCGTTAATCGTCCGTGTTATAAATCAATTGTCAATCGTCCGTGTTTTAATTGTGAAAACTTTTGTTTGTTCTTTATTGGATACATTCAAACCTGTGTGACTCGACTATACCACCCAAGGGGTATCTTTATATCGACTAACAAACCACCAAAGGGTTTGTTAAAATAACAGATTATGTCGTTCCCCAAACTACCCACCAAATCCAGTGAATAGTCTAGTATCCCTGATTGCCGGTCCTATGGTACCATAACATACTACTGGTCGGCTCGGCCAAAGTTAATGAATGTCATTCGTGTTATGGATAACACACCAACAAGTTCGTTCACATTATTGAAATCATCGTGTTTTATATAAACCATAGACTTTGTTTTTGAAAACATGAAAAGTAGTTTGGCACATATGAGTCACCCCAAAACAACTGAAAGCATAAAATAGGGGAACTATGTACTCACTTGGGATTGCAGAGAGTCCTTTATCAAAAGAAGAAACAAAGCTCAAGTGCGTCCTAATGTGTTTGGATACTATGTTAGTGTAATCGCGACTTTAATCGGGGAAACAGATAGAATGAAGTCTTGTAAATCAAATGAGTGTTGGAACTCATATGAAATGGTTTAACAAACTCAACATTCTGATTTGGAATGAATCCTAAGTGCTTTTGACCCGTTATGACTCGTTAAGGTAGTTTACGCTACTTTAACGTGTCATTTGCGTAAACGCGGGTTCGGATGGTTAAACATGTCCTATGATAAGTCTTAAATGCTCAAACAGGTTTGAAAATGTTGTAACATTAGTTTATATGTCAAAAAGTTGGTTACATATGCTTAAAATGGATTTATGCGCAAAAAGGGCATTTTGGTCATTTTAGGCATATAAAAAGACTTATCATATAACTAACCAAACGACGTGACCAAAAGGTATAACCTCAGGAGGTTATTCCCTATACAACTATGGTCACAATTATGTTTTTGGTCGGTTCCTAAGACCGACCAAACGGGTCGGATTCGAAAGTCAAAGCGGTGGTCATGACCCACTTACGACCCTAAATAAGCACTAAACTAGAAGTGACGAGTTAGAGATGTCAACAATTTTAACGAACGTAAAGAATTAGCGATAAATTGGAAAATAGTTTTGGCACTAATAGCAATTGTGCTCTTCTTAATAAGGTTATTGAACAATAAAATTTTGAGCGGTGCTCAAGTGAAAACTGAAACTAATTCCCTTAGGCTTGACCCAAGGAACAACATAAGAAAAGTTTTAGGGACGAAACCTCTTTAAGCGTGTACGTGCGATACAGCTTACCATTCACTCTAATCTTCCGACTCAAATCCGAAACGCTCAGGTTGAAGCACTAAAGGAAGAGAATCTCTTAGCTGAATCCATGCGGGGCATGGAAGAACAACTCGAACGCAAGGAAGACTGCACATACTACTTCATAGAACGTATCTGGGATCCATCCTATGGAAACCTACGAGAGCTTGTGAAACACAAGTCTCGTTACTCGGTGCATCCTGGCTCTGACAAGATGTACCAGGATCTCAAGACTTTGTACTGGTGGCCCCACATGAAAGCTAACATAGCAATCTATGTTAGTAAATGCTTGACCTGTGCTAGGGTTAAGATTGAATATCAAAAGCCATCAGGGTTACTGCAACAACCAGAGATCCCAACATGGAAATGGGAACAAATTTCCATGGATTTTGTCACTAGTTTACCTAGATCTCAACGAGGGAACGACACCATCTGGGTGATCGTGGATCGACTGACTAAATTTGCACACTTTCTAGCAATCAAGGAAACCGACAAGTTTTCTACACTCGCGGATATCTATTCGAAGGAAGTAGTCGCTAGGAATGGAGTGCCAACTTCCATCATCCCTGATCGTGACCCGCGTTTTGCATTTGATTTGTAGCAGGCAATGCATAAATCCTTTGGCTCACGTCTAGACATGAGCACTGCCTATCACCTACAAACAGATGGTCAAACTGATCGTACCATTCAAACTCTCGAAGACATGCTACGAGCATGTGTCATTGATTTTGGTAGTGGCTGGGAAAGACATCTGCCTTTGGTGGATTTTTCGTACAATAATAGTTACCACACCAGCATTAAGGCTGCTCCGTTCGAGGCTTTGTACGGACGAAAATGCCGATCACCTCTATGTTGGGCTGAAGTTGGCGACAGCCAAATCACTGGCCCAGAACTTGTTCTCGACACAATGGAAAAGATTGCCCAAATCAAAAAACGAATGGTGGCAGCTCGTGACCGTCAGAAAAGCTACGCTGATAAGCATAGGAAACCTCTCGAATTCCAAGTTGGGGATCGGGTACTACTCAACGTTTCACCTTGGAAAGGTGTGTTTCGTTTTGGCAAGCAGGGCAAGCTTAATCCGCGTTATGTCGGACCCTTCGAAAGCACTGCGAGAATCGACAAAGTGGCGTATAGACAGAACCTGCTAGAAGAACTCAGTGGTGTACACATTGTCTTCCACGTGTCGAAGCTGAAAAAGTGTCTGTCAGATGAGACCCTCATCGTTCCTTTTAAGGAACTCACTATGGATGACCAGTTGCGTTTCATCGAGGAACCGGTGGAAATCATGGATTAGGAAATCAAAACCCTCAAACGAAGTAAGATACCCATCGTTCGAGTTCGTTGGAACTCACGTCGTGGCCCAGAGGCCACCTAGGAATGAGAAGACCAAATGTAACGCAAGCATCCTCAGTTTTTTAAGAAAGATGAGTCAAGTATTGAAGCTACTGCGAAATTTCGGGACAAAATTCCAAACCAACGGGGGGATGATGTGATACCCCAAGAAAACGCTCAACACAACTAGCTTCCTTGGTGACTACGTGCTAAATTTCAAGACGAAATTTCTTTCAACTTGGGATGATGTGACAACTCGCATATTCAAGAGCCTTTTACTTGTTCCTTTGACGTTTGCTTTGCATTGTAATTACGGGTGTATATGTGTACATGTATGAATGAATGAGTTGTTTGGAGTATACTTGATCGATTGATTATAGAATGTTTTGTGGATTACTAAACGTTATGCGAACTAGTAAACTAAATCGCACAAAACCCTTGAGTCGCACCTTATAATCGGACCGCACACTTTTGTGCTATTGTTCTCGGCCCAAACCAAACCAACCCATCCTAACCAAACCCCACCACTTGCGGCCCACCCCTTGCGGCCCAATTGACCAAACCGCCACTCCCACTCCCTTGCTTTATAAATTTACGTATATGCGTTTTGTGCATGAAAAAAAAAACCAAAACCCTAATAACCCTTGGTGTGCGACGGCAGTAGCAAGAAGACCCCCCTTCAATCGATCCTACATCTCTCTCTTTCTCTAGTTCTTCCATCTCTTCTCAAGGTTAGTGTTCTTAGTTGTTTTCGATTTGCGATGTTTCATGTATACATGGTTGCGTTTTTTTGGTTCTTGATGTTTGTGATGCTACTTGTAGTCTAGGGTTGTTAGAATGCATGATTATTGGTGTTATAATCACATAAGAGTTCGTTTGATTACTAGGGTTTGATGTGGTATGATCTTGTTTTGAATATTGTTAGTCATGGTTGATGAATTAGTTGATATATAATGATGATAACCTGTTGTAAATGATGAATACATGTTGTTCTTGGCTGCTAGGGATGTGATTAAAATCATAAAAGTCGTTTTAGGAAGCTGGGTAACGAAACTGATTCTGTCCAGAAAGTTCCACCCGACTTGTGTCGACTGTAACTGGGTCAAAATTGAATGAAAGTCAGTGTTCCTTGATTCTATAATGTAGTTCCAGGAAATATCTTTTAAACCCCACTGGAATTGCATTTTTTCGACACCATTTGATATTTTAATTGAATTATTTCGTAACAAAGGTCCAGGCTGCGTTTTCTATCAGAATTTGCAGCCCATTATGAATGTCATAACTCAATATAGGAATCGAGTTATGATCTGAAATTTTTATTGAAAGTACTTCCAGATGATTCCAAAAGTCTCCAACTGGAATTTCGTCAATTGGATAAACGGGGAATTTTAAATGAATTTTTCCGTAAGCTGCAGTCAGAAGTGATGAATCTGATTGCAGCATAGTAAATGAATTTTTGTTAATTATTGGTAAAGAGTTAGACCTTTAAATTTTAACACAAGGCCTACCCCTCCGAGAGGTGCGTCACATAAAAAATTCATAATTTTTGAAGATTCGTAAATAGGTTAAACGAGTCACCCAAAACAACGTATTTTCAGTGATTTTTTCAATGCAAAGCATGAACGCACAACGACCAAACTTGCTACTTTTAGTGTCCATGCTTGCTTGATAATTGTGTAGATGGCATATTTAATATTGTAAAAAAGTTGTGAACGTGGTTATGGAACCATATGATAGACGTGCTATGTGATTGCTTGTTTGTGTGCTAGTTGCTAGACATGCGTAGGACTTTCGTGCAATGTCTAAACAAAGTCTAATATACCATGGTAACTATTATAGGGCGTGGTCGGTCGCTCTAGATTTCATACACTTAATTTAATCTGCCGAGCTAATCTAAGGTGAGTTCACACTTTCTAAAAAACATATAATTTCCGGTGGTTTGGGAATGGAGCAAACAACAACCATCCCCCTTAGGTGGGATGCAACCTACGTATTCTCCTTGGGTAGAATACGGGCAACCTCGTCCCCTTGTGAGGGACGAAAACTGTTAATTTACTATTTATTTAACATGTCTTAAACGGACTACACGGAAACTCTATCTGAAAGTCCCTACACATTTTATACCGATTAATCGTTGGGCCAATGGCGAACGAGTTACTAGTTAAATAGCGCTATTAGGTTTGACAAGCCTAACACCGTGCCGCAGAGGACGGGCGTGGACTAATATACTTGGACACTTAGTCAATGACGGTAGACATTGACTCGAGGCACTAAACATGACTACAGTCAGTAGTTGGTATGGTACGAGTCTAGTAGTTTAAAACAATGGGGTAGCTCCCCATGACATGTTTTCTAAAAAAAACAGAGTAATTTAACAAAGACTACGTTTTCGGAACAACATTAAACAACTGTGAACTCACCAACATTTTGTTGATACGTTACTACATGCTTTGCAGGTCGTTAGGTACTTACTAGAGCTTGCATGGAGGACTGGTCGTTGTGGGAAAAGAACCATTATTGGGTTCTTATGAAACCTTATGAACTTTTAAACTTATAATTTGGGTTCTAAACATTATGCTTCCGCTAACACTTAAAAATTTGGTTTTGGACATTTGTTTTTCGTAAACACTAATCATATTGATTGCGATGGACTTTATTTACCTTTACTTATTGTTCAATTTGATTGGTGGCATGATCCTGGACAGTTACACGCCTCGCGGTAATACTACGCATGTGGATTTTGAGGGTGTGACATCAAGTAATGTATACAAAACCCCATAATACCGGCAACAATTGTAGAATTACAAAGACTTAATCACTGTAGTTATAACTGATAAATATTTATAGTTTTGGAAAACATTTGAAATAAGGGCTCACAAACTGTGAGAAAGAGAATGGACTCACATTGTAGACTTAGGTATTTCTACGGGCTTCCTGGTAATATTTCTTGATTATTTCCTTGAGTTTCTAGTAAAGACATAAAATGCACACGTGTTAGTAAGATAACCCAAATCACATTAGCCATACAACACGAGACAGAACTCCAACGAACTGAGTTAGGTACTGGAGCTTGCACGGAGGACTGGTCGTTGTGGGAAAAGAACCATTATTGGGTTCTTATGAAACCTTATGAACTTTTAAACTTATAATTTGGGTTCTAAACATTATGCTTCCGCTAACACTTAAAAATTTGGTTTTGGACATTTGTTTTTCGTAAACACTAATCGTATTGATTGCGATGGACTTTATTTACCTTTACTTATTGTTCAATATGATTGGTGGCATGATCCTGGCCAGTCACACGCCTCGGGGTAATACTCCGCATGTGGATTTTGAGGGTGTGACATCAAGTAATGTATACAAAACCCCATAATACCGGCAACAATTGTAGAATTACAAAGACTTAATAACTGTAGTTATAACTGATAAATATTTATAGTTTTGGAAAACATTTGAAATAAGGGCTTACAAACTGTGAGAAAGAGAATGGACTCACATTGTAGACTTAGGTATTTCTACGGGCTTCCTGGTAATATTTCTTGATTATTTCCTTGAGTTTCTAGTAAAGACATACAATGCACACGTGTTAGTAAGATAACCCAAATCACATTAGCCATACAACACGAGACAGAACTCTAACGAACTGAGTTAGGCAGAGCCTTGACATGCGTTACGGAGTCCTAGATCAATCGGGCAGAGTATTGACTTAGTGTCCAGGGGTTAAAATACTTACAACAAGGCAGAGCTTCGCTAATTAGGGGTGTATTATTAGAAAGAAACGGAGGTAACAAAGAGAATTTTCGTCAAAAAGACGTCGAACAGGTGCAGAAACTCAAGTCCCAAGCCAGGCTTTATATACCCAAAACTGGACTCTCCCGCTTGTCGTGACATGATCCGAGGATCCTTCCGCGTGTCGCCTGAGAGGTCTATTTTCCTAGACCTACCTTGCTGTGTTTCTAGCCCTGTGGTGTTGAGATCTTCTTGTTTTGACATGTATTAGTGCCTTTCGCGTGTCGTGGAAGGTTTAGGGGTACCCCCCCCCCCCAAAAAAAAACCCTAAATCCTGATTTTCGTTTCGGGTCGCGTCGTACATGTTTTAGGTCTCAATTAGGGTTCCTTATAATGTGTTTTAGAGTGTTGTTACAACTTCATGTCATATTCTTGTTGTCGATCGGTGGTGGGTTACTGCCCTTTGCTACCAGATTTACCATTCCTCCCCTAGTTCCCCGCTTCCACAACACCCCAAAGTTCCATTTCTCCATTACCCGGTCAAATTTTGAGTTCTCGTTGCCTCCAAATTCATTTCCACTGCCTTAGCCAATCCCAACATTGTCGTTCCAATTATCATCGCCCCTATTATTCTCATAACTCCTATTTGAATAATCCCCACAATAACTAATTCCTCCTAAGTCCTATCCTTAGTAATGGTTTGACTGAGGTGATGATTTCTTTATATGTGGCTATTGGGTTAGTAACGTGTAGAGAAAGCGGGTAAGTGTTGTTTTTGTTTTTAATTTCTTAATACTAGCAATCTCATAAAAGCTAGCAGAAAAATAGACGCTAGTTAGCAAGAAAAATATGAGTAACTTTTGAAATCCAGATAACAAAACTATAACCAAAGAGCTTCTGACATAGTAGTATCTAAACGTATAAAATCATAACCCTCCTCAATAGGTCCAGATAACAAAACTATAACCAAATGACTTTTGACATAGTTGTATCTGAACGTATAAAATTATAACCCTCCTCAATAGGTCAAAGGTTCGAGTTTTACAGTAAATAATATTACAAAATTAGAAGTTTACTTGATTTTAGTTATAAAACTTTGGTTGGAGATATGACAGGAAGTTTATTTGGCTAAGAAGGCTAGGAAGTGATCTTGACCATCCATTTAGTTAATCAAGGGCTAAGATTAAATCAGGGAAATTGAAGGGAAGAAAAGAGGCGCGTGAGTTTGTTTAGGGGTATTCTAGTCAATCCAAGCCAATAGTTTCTCTCTCCTCCAATTCCCCCCCCCCCCATTTTTTAAACGTTAATAACTCTTTCATACGACATTATTTTTTTATAAAAATTTCACCAAAAAAACGAGCGTTTTTTTTATCTTTAAAACGAGTATACTATTGCTATATTTTCGAAAAAAAATTTCTAAAACCCAGTTGCGTAAAACGCAATGGTCAAAACCCAGTTGCGTAAAAAGCAATGGAAAAAAAAACCTAAAAAATGACATTTTTCTAAAATGCAATGCACCAAAAACACAAAGAAATGTCTTATTTGTAAAACGCAATGGCCAGAAAACACAAAGAAATGTCTTATTTCTAAAACGCAATAGCCTAAAAACTCAAAAGAAAATGTACTTTCTAAAACGCAATGGACTAAAAACACATAAAAATGTGTTTTACCTAAAACGCAATGCACCAAAAACACAAACAAATGTCTTATTTCTAAAACGCAATGGCCAGAAAACACTTAAAATGTCTGTTTTCTAAAACGCAATGGATTGAAAACACTTAAAATGTCTGTTTTCTAAAACGCAATGGACTGAAAACACATAAAAAGTGTTTTACCTAAAATGCAATGCACCAAAAACACAAAGAAATGTCTTATTTGTAAAACGCAATGGCCAGAAAACACTTAAAATGTCTGTTTTCTGAAACGCAATGGACTGAAAACACATAAAAAGTGTTTTACCTAAAACGCAATGCACCAAAAACACAAAGAAATGTCTTATTTGTAAAACGCAATGGCCAGAAAACACTTAAAATGTCTCCTTTTTAAAACGCAATGGCCTAAAAAAACAAAAGAAAGTGTTCTCTCTAAAACGCAATGGACTGAAAACACCTAAAAATGTGTTTGACCTAAAACGCAATGACTAAAAACACTTCAAGAATGTGTTTTTCTAAAACGCAATGGCCAAAAAACACATAAAAATTGCGAAGTTCTAAAACGCAATTGCCTAAAAACACCAAAGAAAGTGTTCTCTGTAAAACGCATTGAACCAGGACATAGTTTTGTCTGTGCTGTGAATTGTCTAAACCAATACAGCTCAACCCCAGCCAGGGGCTCTGCCCCTTGGACCCCGCTAGGGGCTGCCGCCCCTGGGACCCTGCTACCAGGGGCACTGCCCCCAGACCCCCGTCAAGATCGTAAAACACAATGACTAAATCAAAAACCCAGATCATTAAAATGAAATTAAAGAATTTCTTACATGGATCGAAGCCGATTTCTTCAACGATTGACGAAATTTGAATGATAGAAACACTTATCAGCGATCGAATCGAACGGATCGAGTGATTATCTTCAAAATCACGGGAAAAACGAGATTTTGAATGAAATTAAACTGGGTTTTCTTCAAAAAAAACTGAAGAACACGTTGATCGGGTGTTTGAATCATTGATTGGTGACGAAAATCGCACTAAAAGGTAGTGATTATTAAGATAGTAAATGATGAAATGGTTGAAGATGGTGGGTTTTGAAGTTACTAGGGAGAAGAAGAAAGAAGAAAGGGTTGGATTGACTAAAATACCCTTTCTCTTCATTTTAAATGTTGACACATGTCACAATCCTATTGCTTCCTACACTTCCTAGCCAAAATAAACTTCCTATTTGATCCCCACTCATAAAACTTTTACCTAATTTGTTTTTTTTTTTTTTTTTTTGTGTTCGGTTATTTCTGATTATCCTTTAGATGCATAATAATAAAATTTAGGGTAAATTACTTTTTGAGTCCCTGTGTTTTATGTGTTTTAACTAGTTGAGTCCAAAAGCAAAAAATTTAACGACCTGAGTCCCTATAAGCATTTGCTTTAACCATTTGAGTCCAAATTTCTATCACTATTAAAATTATTCTGTTAACTTTTGTTAAATGACCAAATTACCCTTTTAATTAAAAAAACCATTTTATTATTAAATATATATATGTCAGATCATAAACCATCTTCATCTCACCACAATACCTCCAGAACTTTCTCTCTCTCTCTACCTAAACCATCTCCATCCCACCACCACACCTCCACCATCAACACCACCGTCGCCACTCCATCAACACCAGTGTCGTCACTGCACCTCCACCGTCACCACCACCACCACTACACCGTCACCACCACCTCTGCACCTCCACAACACCCACCACCGCTGCACCCTCGCCGTCACCGTCACCACCACCACTACACCGTCAACACCACAACACCCACCACCGCTGTATCTCCACCGTCACCACCACCATTACACCTACCGATTCTCCATCCTCCCTCGTCTATGTGACAACCCTCACCAAATCAGGTATCCGTACGAATTAATTAATATTTAATTAATGCTAAATTACTGTGCTTGCTTACTGTTGTGGTTAAACTGCTACGTGATTTCCGATACATACATGTACTTGCATCATACTTTATTTTCTGTCACTCCATTATTTACACAGAACTATAGTGACAAACTTGATGCACAATAGCACAGTAGCACAATAAACGGATAACCCAGTAAACATGCTGACATAGCCAGCATCAGACAGACACTGTCTCTAAGGCCAGTATGAGCTGGGAATAGATCACTACACAAGTAGGGAGTGTAGGGAAATGAGGATTGTAGAACTGCGGCACTAGGTGATAGTCATAATGACCGGATGTGCCTAAAACATGTTTTAAACACAAAATTCTGCACTTTAATACAAAATTCAGCATTTAAGCTAACTAGTAAAGTGCAAAAACATGGGAAAATAATACTAGACACTTTCCAAAGTGTCGGGAATTCATTGTGTCACTAAAAATAACATTAAGGACACTTTAAATGCTTATTAAGCACTTTAACGGATCAGTATCCAACCGAAGAACCGGACTTTACCCGGAACATAAAAATATTGTCAGTGACACTGTTTTTCCTTTTCTGAGCCAGCTAGGGTCCCCAAATACCCTAACACCCGTCATAATTCACAACACACATAATACACTAATTGATCTCCTAACTAACATAACTAAACTTTAACTATCAAGTTCAAAACAAACCATGCCACCCCCCCCCCCTTCAACCGATTCGGTTCCCCTAGGGAACACACCATTCAAGCTTTTGATTATTTTAATCCAAAATATTTCATATCAAGATGACATTTTATCCTAAGGTTAATTAGGTTGAATGGTTATTAAATAAGATCAATGGTCCACCATTTCATTCACAAACCCACTAAACAAAATTTGCATACTCTCTCCCTCTTCCCTTGATATCTCGGCCGAACATCACCACCACTACCTCACCACCTTCAAGTTTCAATCTTGCCATTTTAGATACTTACAAAGGTGAAAGGGTTCATACGAGGAGGCTCGGTGTTTACGGAATCACAAGGACCTCTCTACAACGCTATTAACCACCTTGTTTTCGCTTGATTTCTTCCCTAGCCTTGAGCTAGTTGTAAGTGATTCTAAACACCCTCTTGATCTTGTCTAAAGTGGTTAATAAGAAGTTTAACGGATGAAAATCAAGAACATGTGAAAACAAAACTAAAAGTCTTGTAAAGAAGATGAACTTGTTGGTTAAAGAGTAAATAATAGTGTAAAACTCATGAATCTTGTTTAGTTATGGTTATTTTATGTTGTTGATTGCTAGTAGTGGAACGGATCGTCATCAAACCACGCTAGATCATGTTCATGGAACATGAACTAGCATTATGTTAAGTAGGAAAGTTACTAGATGACGAACCCTTTCATACATAAACATGAACTTGTGTAAAAGTAGTTTTTCTTGTAAAATGGAGTTCTAAACTAGTAGATCTAAAGATCTACAAGTGGTATTTTCGAAGAACCAAGTGTAAGATGCAAACCATGTTTAAAAGCCGGACCTTTCTTGAAACAAAGGCATTTTTGTGAACAAACGAGTGTGTAGACACTTGTGGGACAAAAGGTTTTAACAAAGGAGTATTTTCGTAATTTTTGACTAAGAAGTTGTAAAGATGCATTTTCTTTAAAAATAAAGCTTTCAAGAAACCGATTTCATTTTTAAGGATAGAAAGGTCTACTAAAAATAATGGAAGATTACTACATACTTTTACACCACTTACAAGTTCATGTGTTTGCGATTTATACTTGTTTTGACTAGTTTAGTGTTTGAATATTGTTTGTTAATGTTGGGAAAATTGTTGATTGAATTTTGAAAAGAAAATGATACGCTAGAAAGCGTGGCCGCCTCCAGTTACAGAGGGGAAACTCTGGCGAAATTTTTCCAGAAATATAACACTTGGAAAATATTTTTACGACAAGTGTTAAGAATATATTTTTACTTGTTTTTCTAAATAAAAATTCTCCATGAATTTTTATTTCAAAACTTCCAAGTGTCGGAGGTGGAATTTTCATAAATAGAACTTGTTAAATATATATTTAGAATATATATTTTCATAGTAACACTTGTGTGGATTTTATGATTATTTTGTGAACTAGATATTACCCTAAAAATAATAACACTTGGGTGTAGCGAGCCCAGCCCCAGGCCCATCAGTACGGACCTCGGGGTGACTTGGTACCCGACGTAAAAATCTGCTAGGTTTGAGTCTTCCTACTGCACTTCACACATATCAATGGCCTTGCAAACCATTGGTGATCTCTTATTTCCTTATTTGCTACATACCAGGGATTTTTATACTTACAAAGGTTTACATACTCACTACACATGAACTCGCTCAACATTTTTGTTGATTTTTCCAACTTACATGTATTTCAGGAAACTAAGGATCTGGCACGGTATGCTACGTTTTCACGCTGCGTAAGAGTTATGGGGTCATCCATGTTTAGGAGTTGTGGCTTTTACCTGGACGAGTCACAGTTCGTAAACTACGTTTATTTCATGTTTGTGGTTGTGTCATTTGAACAAGATGTTATTTAGTTATGTTGTATTATCGTCACATGTGTCGACATTTTAAAACTATGTTGTGTTACTTTTATTTTAAAACATGAATCAATGGATGATCTGCATGGTTTTACTTACATATAGCTTTGTTGTGATTAAGCTATGGTATTAAGAAGTCACACCAAATTAACCCACGCTTCCGCAAAGCCAGGGTGTGACTGCTTGGTATCAGAGCTTTGATCATAGCGAACTAGGATTCCTTCTCGAGTCTAGACTATGATCACTAGGGCTCTCACGAAAACACTTTTACATCGCATCCACTAAGTCCAGATCCTGAGAACAAAATATTATTTTTACAAACAAAAGTTGAGCACATTTTATTCGTTAGTTATGGCTCAGTCTGAGAGGCTGAGGGAGTGGTCTAGTGGGACCAGGAGGCTCAGTCTGGGACGCTGAGGGAGTGGTCTAGTTGGACTAGGAGGCTCAGTCTAGGAGGCTGAGGGAGTGGTCTAGTGGGACTAGGGAGTCAGTCTGGGAGGCTGGGAGATTAGTCTAGTGGGACTAGGGAGTCAGTCTGGGAGGCTGGGAGATTAAGCTAGTGGGACTAGGAGGTTCGGTCTGAGAGACTAGGAGATTCAGTCTGGGAGGCTGGGAGGTTAGACTAGTGGGACTAAGAAGAAATGCTTGCTTATTTATTGGTGACTAACATGTTTATTTGACTATGTGATTGAGTATTTGTGCATGTGTGTGTTTGTATTACAGACGTCATGCCTTCATCTGGTACTGGAGAGTCAGACACTACGGACCCCATGGCTATAGTATCGGACGACATAGTTTCATCAGAGCACGAGGTGTATACTTCAAATACTATCAGCACGGACGACGATGACTTCCAGCCCTTTGTGTTACTGGATGTCGTAGTAGAGCCTGCTGATGGCCATCTTGCCGGGGATCTGCCACTCGCGGTGATCCCTGCTCCTGTACCTCTTGCGGCTTATCCCATTGTTGAGATGCCCCTCGACGTAGTCGCTGACGACGACGTCGACTTGTTTGATGAGGACCCACTCGAGGATGACTTTGAGGGCGAGGCCCATATGCTGCTAGTGATATTCCACTTCTTGCTGATGCTCCTGCGGAGGAGGCACCCGTTCATTCACCAGTCCCAGACTCCTTTGAGTCTGTGGCATCTGCACCTTCACACGCGCAGGGAGTGCAGCACCATTCTCATGACACAGACCCTGATATGGCATCGTCCGCTGCACCTGCCCCTGCCCCTAGCTTTGAGTTCGATCATGATGTTGATGACTCGGATCCTGTTTTCCCACCTGGCTTTGATCCAGATCATGATATTGAGTTTCATTTAGATCAGCACATGGAGGATCCTGTAGCCCCCGTTGATCCCTTGTTTGTTGATCCAGCTGACTTTGACATGGAGTTTGATGATCCGAAGCCTGCTATGGCCCCTGAGCCAGTTGTTGCTCCTGACCCCGCGTTTGAGCATGACCCTGAGCATGCCGATGCACCTGTTGTTGCTCCTTTGATTGATGATTTACCTGTTGATGATCATCATGTTGTTGTTCCATAGTTGGTGGATGATCATGTTGCTATTGATGCTCATGTTGGTGCTCCTCATGTTGTTGACATTCCTGCTGATCCTGTTGTCGCACCACATCCCAATTCCATGCCAGTGATGTTCGACCGTGCACCTTTCGCGACCCACATTGATCCACGATATGCTCACACCCACAACGGGTGGATAGACAATGATGATGATTTCCCACCTTTCGTGGTACCTGTTACACCACCTGTAGCCCCTGTTTTAGCCCCTGTCTCAGTTCCTGTTGATGTTCCCTTGATTCCCACACATACTACAGATGTTCACCGCACCGACCTACCGGTTACATTTCTTCAGGACATACCTCCACCACGTCCTGGGGAGGGTTCATCTCGTCAGCCATTTGGTCATATACCTTTCATGACAGGAGGAGATCAGTTTGTACCTCAGATTTCTCATCCTACTTTTGTTCCCCCTGTTACGCCATCTGCTATACCATCCTTCGCTCCATCTAGTGAGTCGTTCCTCTGGACTTCGCCACCCATTATGCCACCATTTGATCCTTATCATCCTTACCACGTGGGTTATTCTACAGAGGATATTCTCAGATCTTTCATGATACAGCAGGAGGCGCTGACCCGTCGCGTGTAGGAGCTCGAGAGAGCTCAGCGACTCCCGTGCCAGTGCCAGACTCCACCTACAGTATTCTCATCATATGTGATGTTTGATTTATTGTTTATGTTCTATAACATGAGATGTTATGTGTTTGATTTATTTATAACATGAGATGTTATGTGTTGATATATTTACTATGTACGTACACTTTACTTATTATGACCTGACCAACGTGAAACATCTTTTTAGAAGATGCCTCCAAGACGCCAGACGCGTATGCCTGCCAACGAGGCAGAACTTCAAGGAATCATCGCTGCCGCCATTGCGCAGTATGCAGCCTCACAAGGAGGAACCAGCGGAAGTAATTCGAACAACAACGGCAATAACAATCCGCCTCATGGTAATGTTAAGTCGTTGAGACATACTACAATACATTTGGACATTTTTAGCACGTTCGCTAATACCATTTGTATATTCTAACGTATGTGCAGGGTGCACCTACAAGCAGTTCCTAGACTGCAAGCTTGTAAACTTTGACGGCACCGGAGGTGCTGTTGCTTTTGTAAGATGGGCCGAAAAGACTGAGTCTGTACTTCGAATGAGCAAGTGCGCTCCAGACCAACAAGTGACTTACATTTCTGGGCTATTCTTGGACGGAGCCCTGTCCTGGTGGAACTTACAAGTACAAACTCTTGGTGAAGCCGCAGCTTACGCGATGACATGGAATGAGCTGAAAGAGCTCATGCGAAGGAAGTATTGTTCACGCGCTGAAATTCAAAAGTTGGAGACTGAGTTTTGGCATCTGAAGATGGAAGGACCCAAAATCGCGGAGTATGTTCAAAGGTTTCATGACCTGTCTCATGTGGTACCTTACATGGTTACACCAGAATTCAAACGCATCGAGCGCTTCATTTGGGGTTTAGCTCCTCAGATCATGAGTATGGTCACTACTTCCAAGCCGGCGACAATCACTGAGGCCATCGATCTGAGCATGGCTCTTACTGAGGAAGCCGTCCGCTTAAACAAGTTTTCGAATGTTGAGCAGAAAAAGAAAGAGACTCACGTAGAGTCATCTGGCGAGAACAAAAGGAAGTTCTCGAACTTCAAACAAGGAACAAGCGGTGTTGACAAGAAAGGAGAATCAAGCACACCAGTCCAAGCTGTAACCGGTGCTGGAAAGAAAGGGAAGGGTTATATGGGTACACACCGCAAGTGTAACACCTGCCAGCGTCACCATTCTGGCCGGTGTGGGCCAAAAGTATGCGAAGCTTGTGGAAAAGTTGGACATTTGAAGGATAACTGCAGGGCTAATACTGGCCGGGGAGGCCAAGGAGGTTTTGGTAATCGGAACAATAACCGTGGTGGTAATGGAAATCGTGCACAAGGAAATAACGAAGGAAATGGAAACCGAGGCAACAACTTGAATCAAGCGGGTACTGTGAACCGAAATCAAGACAACAATCAAGCTGGGAACGGAGCAGGAAATGGTCAAAGAATGGGTTGTTTCAACTGTGGTGACATTGGGCATTTTAAGAGAAACTGCCCAGAATTGAACCTAAGAGTCTTTAATATCGAAGCGAGGGAAGCGCGCCAGGATCCCAATGTTGTTACTGGTACGTTCCCTATAAACCAACGCTTTGCATCCGTTTTATTTGATACTGGTGCCGATTATAGCTTTGTGTCGTTAGAATTTAAGAATATGCTTGGGTTAGCCGCTAGTAAATTAGATATCCCGTACTTGATTGAATTGGCTAATGGAAAGCTGGTTGAAGCTAATGAAGTTGTCAGAGGTTGTATGATTGAGTTGGGAGAGCGTGAGTTTGCTTTGGATCTACTGCCAGTCGAGTTGGGAAGCTTCGACGTGGTAGTAGGGATGGATTGGTTATCAAGTAACAAGGCAGAGATTGTTTGTCATGAAAAGGTCGTTCGCATCCCAACAGAAGATGGGGAAATGATTGTGGTTCATGGAGAAAAGCGCGATACACCTTTAAGAATCATCAGCTGCCTGAAAGCCCGAAATTGTTTACAAAAGGGATGTGCTGCCTTCCTGGCACACATCGTGGATAAGAAAGCTGCAGAACCGAAGATCGAAGACATCCCTGTCGTGAGGGAATATACGGAAGTCTTCCCAGAGGACTTGCCAGGATTGCCACCCCAGAGGCAAATGGAATTCCATATTGACTTGGTCCCAGGCGTCGCGCCCGTGGCTAAGGCACCCTATAGACTTGTACCGTCAGAGATGCAGGAATTGTCGACACAACTTCAAGAGTTGTTAGACAAGGGATTTATCAGACCAAGCTTCTCACCTTGGGGAGCTCCGGTCCTGTTTGTCAAGAAGAAGGACGGTAGTTTTCGTATGTGCATTGACTACCGGGAGTTGAACAAGTTGACGATCAAGAATAGATACCCTCTCCAAGGATTGATGATCTATTTGACCAGCTGCAAGGTTCAAGCTTTTACTCGAAGATCAATTTGCGGTCAGGTTACCATCAGCTAAGAATACAAGAGGAAAGTATTCCTAAGACAGCCTTTAGAACTCGCTATGGACACTACGAGTTCCTAGTTATGCCGTTTGGGTTGACAAACGCGCCAGCTGTTTTTATGGATTTAATGAACCGAGTCTGCAAGTCGTATCTCGATAAGTTCATGATTGTGTTTATCGATGATATTTTGATTTATTCAAAGACGAAGAATGAACACGAACAACATTTAAGAGCTATTCTGGAGTTGCTGAGAAAGGAACAGTTGTATGCCAAATTCTCGAAGTGCGAGTTTTGGTTACGTGAGGTCCAATTCCTTGGACATGTAGTGAATGGGGATGAGATTCATGTGGACCCCACCAAGATTGAGGCGATAAAGAATTGGGAAATCCTAAAGACGCCAACCGAGATTCGTCAATTCTTAGGTTTGGCTGGGTATTATCGAAGGTTCATCGAGGATTTTTCGAAGATCGCTCAACCACTGACACTCCTCACGCAGAAAGATAAGAAGTTTGATTGGGGAATCAAACAGGAGGAAGCGTTTCAGTTGTTAAAAGACAAGCTCTGCAATGTGCCAATCTTAGCACTACCAGAGGGTACGGAAGATTTTGTGGTATATTGTAACGCCTCGTGTCAAGGATTGGGTTGCGTGTTGATGCAGCGCCAGAAAGTTATAGCTTACGCTTCGCGTCAATTGAAAGTACATGAAAAGAACTATACCACGCATGACTTGGAACTAGGCGCAGTGATATTTGCATTGAAGATCTGGAGACACTACTTATATGGTACAAAGTGTACAATCTTCACAGATCATAAGAGTCTGCAACACATATTCGACCAGACAGAGCTGAATATGAGACAAAGACGTTGGGTCGAGTTGTTGAACGATTACGACTGCGAGATCAAGTACCATCCAGGGAAGGCGAATGTGGTCGCCGATGCCCTAAGTCGAAAAGAAAGGATCAAGCCCATAAGGTTAGGGCTTTAGAGATGATTATCCAGACAGATCTTTCACTGCGTATTCGTGCCGCTCAGAAAGAGGCTCTGAAGGAAAGGAACATTTAAGAGGAATATCTCTGTGGGATGGAGAAGCAATTAGTGCCAAACGAGGAAGGAACGTTATGTTTTATGAAAAGGATTTGGATTCCTCTGTTTGGTGATTTGAGAAAAGTTATTTTTGATGAGGCACACAGATCATGGTACTCTATCCATCCAGGAGCGGATAAGATGTACCAAGATCTTAAAGATTATTATTGGTGACCTAGGATGAAAGGCGATGTTATTGTTTACGTTAGCAAGTGTTTGACATGTGCCAAAGTAAAAGCTGAATACCAGAAGCCTGCAGGACTTCTGCAACAACCTGAGATTCCCAAGTGGAAATGGGAACAAATCTCAATGGATTTTGTAACGAAGTTGCCAAGAACGCCAAGAGGTCATGACACTATTTGGGTAATAGTGGACAGATTAACAAAATCTGCACATTTCTTACCTATCAGAGAGAAAGACAACACGAGCAAATTGGCTGAAATTTACATGAGAGAAATCGTTGCACGTCATGGAGTGCCTCTCTCGATCATCTCTGATAGAGACGGAGGGTTTGTGTCAAGGATTTGGCGGTCTTTCCAAGAAGCTTTTGGCTCATAATTGAATCTGAGCACTGCATTTCACCCACAGACCGATGCACAAAGCGAGAGAACCATTCAGACTTTGGAAGATATGCTGAGAGCATGTGTTATGGATTTGGGTGGTAACTGGGATAAACATTTACCATTGGTCGAGTTTTCATATAACAGTTACCACTCCAGCATTGGTGCCGCGCCATTTGAAGCTCTATATGGCCGCAAGTGCAGATCACCGCTCTGTTGGTCTGATGCAGGTGATAGGCAATTGGTTGGTCCTGATGTGGTCCAGGAAACCACAGATAAGATCGCACAGATCCGAGATCGCATCAAGGCGGCTCGCGATCGTCAGAAATGTTATGCGGACTGAAGAAGGAAACCTCTAGAGTTTGAGGTAGGTGATATGGTATTGTTAAAAGTATCACCCTGGAAGGGTGTGGCACGCTTCGGGAAGCGTGGAAAGTTGAATCCGCGGTATATTGGTCCATTCAAGATTCTGGAAAGAACTGGGTTAGTAGCATACAAGTTGTATTTACCTGCCGAGCTGAATGGTGTTCACGATACATTTCATGTATCAAATCTGAAAAAGAGTCCAACGCAAGATACTGTTGTCATTCCTGCAGACGATATTCATATTGACGACACGCTCCATTTTGTCGAAGAACCCGTTGAGGTTACGGATTGGAAGGTGAACAAAACCCGCCGGAGCAGTGTCAAACTAGTCAAGGTTCGTTGGAATGCAAGACATGGTCCAGAATACACCTGGGAGCGTGAGGACTGAATGAAAGAAAAGTACCCCCCACTTATTTCCCAAGACCCCTGCAACTAGAAACAGAGCCTAAAATTTCGGGATGAAATTTTTCTAACGGGGGTAGAATGTGACAACCCTCACCAAATCAGGTATCCGTACGAATTAATTAATATTTAATTAATGCTTAATTACTGCGCTTGCTTACAGTTGTGGTTAAACTGCTACGTGATTTCTGATACATACATGTACTTGCATCATACTTTATTTGCTGTCACTCCATTATTTACACAGAACTATAGTGACAAACTTGATGCACAATAGCACAGTAGCACAATAAACGGATAACCCAGTAAACATGCTGACATAGCCAGCATCAGACAGACACTGTCTCTAAGGCCAGTATGATCCGGGAATAGATCACTACACTAGTAGGGAGTGTAGGGAAATGAGGATTGTAGAATTGCGACACTAGGTGATAGTCATAGTGACCGGATGTGCCTAAAACATGTTTTAAACACAAAATTCTGCACTTTAATACAAAATTCAGCATTTAAGCTAACTAGTAAAGTGCAAAAACATGGGAAAATAATACTAGACACTTTCCAAAGTGTCGGGAATTCATTGTGTCACTAAAAATAACATTAAGGACACTTTAAATGCTTATGAAGCACTTTAACGGATCAGTATCCAACAGAACAACCGGACTTTACCCGGAACATAAAAATATTGTCAGAGACACTGTTTTTCCTTTTCTGAGCCAGTAAGGGTCCCCGAATACCCTAACACCAGTCATAATTCACAACACACATAATACACTAATTGATCTCCTAACTAACATAACTAAACTTTTACTATCAAGTTCAAAACAAACCATGCCCCCCTTCCAACCAATTCGGTTCCCCTAGGGAACACACCATTCAAGCTTTTGATTATTTTAATCCAAAATGTTTCATATCTAGATGACATTTTATACTAAGGTTAATTAGGTTGAATGGTTATTAAATAAGATCAATAGTCCACCATTTCATTCACAAACCCACTAAACAAAATTTGCATACTCTCTCCCCCTTCCCTTGATATCTCGGCCGAACATCACCACCACTACCTCACCACCTTCAAGTTTCAATCTTGCCATTTTACATACTTACAAAGGTGAAAGGGTTCATACAAGGAGGCTCGGTGTTTACGGAATCACAAGGACCTCTCTACAACGCTATTAACCACCTTGTTTTCGCTTGATTTCTTCCCTAGCCTTGAGCTAGTTGTAAGCATGGTTGCAAAAGTCGCTAGGCGCTCCCTAGTCGGATTTGAGAGTACTCGGGAAGTACTCGGCATAGTCGGAGATTACTCGGGGAGTAATTGGCCTAGGCAAACAATACTCGGGCCTCGGCAGCCTACCTTGTAGCGAGTACTCGGGGAGTACTCGGAGCCTAGTCGGGACTTTTACAACCATGGTTGTAAGTGATTCTAAACACCCTCTTGATCTTGTCTAAAGTGGTTAATAAGAAGTTTAATGGATGAAAATCAAGAACATGTGAAAACAAAACTAAAAGTCTTGTAAAGAAGATGAACTTGTTGGTTAAAGAGTAAATAATAGTGTAAAACTCATGAATCTTGTTTAGTTATGGTTATTTTATGTTGTTGATTGCTAGTAGTGGAACGGATCGTCATCAAACCACGCTAGATCATGTTCATGGAACATGAACTAGCATTATGTTAAGTAGGAAAGTTACTAGATGACGAACCCTTTCATACATAAACATGAACTTGTGTAAAAGTAGTTTTTCTTGTAAAATGGAGTTCTAAACTAGTAGATCTAAAGATCTACAAGTGGTATTTTCGAAGAACCAAATGTAAGATGCAAACCATGTTTAAAAGCCGGACCTTTCTTGAAACAAAGGCATTTTTGTGAACAAACGAGTGTGTAGACACTTGTGGGACAAAAGGTTTTAACAAAGGAGTATTTTCGTAATTTTTGACTAAGATGTTGTAAAGATGCATTTTCTTTAAAAATAAAGCTTTCAAGAAACCGATTTTATTTTTAACGATAGAAAGGTCTACTAATAATAATGGAAGATTACTACATACTTTTACACCACTTACAAGTTCATGTGTTTGCGATTTATACTTGTTTTGACTAGTTTAGTGTTTGAATATTGTTTGTTCATGTTGGGAAAATTGTTGATTGAATTTTGAAAAGAAAATGATACGCTAGAAAGCGTGGCCACCTCCAGTTACAGAGGGGAAACTCTGGCGAAATTTTTCCAGAAATATAACACTTGGAAAAAAATTTTACGACAAGTGTTAAGAATATATTTTTACTTGTTTTTCTAAATAAAAATTCGCCATGAATTTTTATTTCAAAACTTCCAAGGGTCGGAGGTGGAATTTTCATAAATAGAACTTGTTAAATATATATTTAGAATATATATTTTCATAGTAACACTTGTGTGCATTTTATGATTATTTTGTGAACTAGATATTACCCTAAAAATAATATTACTGGAATACACTGAACAATAACGACTCCAAAATAATACTAATGCTCTCACACAATAAATATTTAAGTTACACCGGTATTATTATTACCACATAAACTCTAAAAATGTAACTTATGTATTTTCGGAAAAATACTCGTAAGTGTGTATCTTGATAAAGGAATTATTTTGGAAATTATAAGAAGTAAAATATAGTATTTTTGGGAAAAATATGTATATTTTGAAGATAGAATATTTTAGACAAATAAATTAAAATATATTTTATTAAGTGAGACTTAATAATATATTTTGGAATTACAAAACGCGCATGTATTAAAACCCCCATCCTTGGGAAGGAATATAAGTAATACATAATTACGAAGTGCAAATACGAAATAGTTGCCTAACTATTTCCCAAAAACTTAAACCTTAAGCCAAGGCACGGCCGTCCGTCTAATAGAAGTTAGTACGTGTAGGTCGTTACGCAGCAGGTTGACTAGGAGATTACTGTTTCGAGACGCACTTCAGTGAGTTCATGTCCCCCTTTTCTCTTAACTGTTTTCAGTTTTTAAACTGCGGGGGTGAAATACATGTTACTACGATTACGAATACTTTTTACATGGTATGGTTAGCGTAAGGAGGGTTACTACTTAGATCATGTGAGTGGGTAGGCGGGAACTGGAGGCCATTAATCCTCAGTGTAGGACCGAGGGTCCTTAGCGGTAGATCTATCTGGGTGTAGTGAGCCCAGCCCCAGGCCCAACAGTACGGACCTCGGGGTGACTTGGTACCTGACGCAAAAATCTGCTAGGTTTGAGTCTTCCTACTGCACTTCACACATATCAATGGCCTTGCAAACCATTGGTGATCTCTTATTTCCTTATTTGCTACATACCAGGGATTTTTATACTTACAAAGGTTTACATACTCACTACACATGAACTCGCTCAACATTTTTGTTGATTTTTCCAACTTACATGTATTTCAGGAAACTAAGGATCTGGCACGGTATGCTACGTTTTCACGCTGCGTAAGAGTTATAGGGTCATCCATGTTTAGGAGTTGTGGCTTTTACCTGGACGAGTCACAGTTCGTAAACTATGTTTATTTCATGTTTGTGGTTATGTCATTTGAACAAGATTTTATTTAGTTATGTTGTATTATCATCACATGTGTCGACATTTTAAAACTATGTTGTGTTACTTTTATTTTAAAACATGAATCAATGGATGATCTGCATGGTTTTACTTTCATATAGCTTTGTTGTGATTAAGTTATGGTATTAAGAAGTCACACCAAATTAACCCACGCTTTCGCAAAGCCAGGGTGTGACAGTCTAACCCTATTTACCCCCAATTGGTTGCTGAACCCTCAATTTTGGGAATCAATTTGCTTGAATCGGCATATTGTACATCTTGGATGGCCGTATAGGGTGACATCGCTGCACATGGCTCACGCTTGGATGACCGCATATGTGACTAGGATCCGCTCCGCCATCTCAAAAAGCGGAAGTGAGGCAAGAGGCAATAGAGAGCTTGTTTAAGAGAAAAAAGAAATAGGTTTTGAAGAGGAAAGTATCAGGAAGCATGATAATGAAGAAGATAAATGGGTATAATTTATGAAAACCTAAATGGTTAAGTGTTAACAGTTATTTCTTTATGTCATTGGTTTATTTTAATTTTTTTTATATTGAGGAATCTCAGGGTGTTGAGTCATGAACCTTTTATCAATCTACCCTGAATTGGGTAATTTCAGACCTGACTTTCCATACCTAGGGATTCCAAATCACCCTTAAAAGACCTGCTGAAGAGGTGGTGGTGGTTGACAGTGGGGAAGGCAGTGATAATGGTGGAGGTACGGTTTGCAGTGGTGGTGCGATGGTGTTAATGGTGGTGGTAGGGGTAGAGAGAAAGAGAGGAGGGATGAATGTGAAATGTTTGTGCAGGTGTGGGTATAACAATATATATAATTTATTTTATATATAATATTAAAATATTTATGCATTAAAAGACTTGTTCCTTATACTCTTGTGCATATAAGACTTGTACTTTGTGTGTAAATGACCAAATTACCCTTGTAGTTAACAAACTTGGTAGATGGAGTTAGAAATTTGGACTCAAATGGTTAAAGAAAATACTTATAGAGACTCAGATCGTTAAACTTTTTGCTTTTGGATTCAATTAGTTAAAACCCATAAAACGGGACTCAAAAAAGTAATTTACCTGAAATTTAAAAGACCGTACCGTAGCGTCTATCTTGTTCGACCCAAAGAAGCTAGGGTTTTCTTTTTCTTCTTCTTTTTACCTCCATCAAATCATAAAGATCAAAACCCTTAATTAATTTCGTCTATACAACCTGCACCAAAACAATCGATAAATCTTCATAATCGTTCTTCAGGTTCTGATTATCATTATTATTATTGTTATCATGGTTTCGTTCTCCTTATACATCTATCTAGGGCTTATTTTCTCCATTTTCAGGGATTTATAATAAATTGGATACAAAGAAAGAGGAAATGGACGGGCCACTCGTTAATGGCGACGATGCGCAGCTACAGTTTGATAATACGAATCAAATTCATGTAGAATATGACGATATTGTAGATGATAGTGGTGGAGGCAGTGGATTAAGGCATTCAGTCAATGACAGTAGTCGTGATGCTTCAGCAGGGTTAGTTTGTTGTTGTTGTATAGTTTGTGTATTTAGTTCTATTTAGGGTTTAGAAAATCCATGTGATGTGTGGTTACAAAGGTGGAGAGATAGTATGTATTTGGTGACATGAATAAAGGATGGAGATTGTGTTATGAGTTTCGACCGTAATTTGTGAATTTTGTTTTGTGATAGAAAACTTTTTGTTGGAGGCATTGCTTGGGAGACATCTGAAGGTATGTTAATTTCTTGATGATATGCCTTTTTTTATATTCAAATGGATTACATTGTGATGTTGTCGCCCTTAGGCGCTGCCTGCCCAGTGTATTGTATCCGCTGCACTCTTAGTGGCGCGATTTCAGGCCATCAGACGCAAGTTCAAAGCATTTTCCGGCCAACTTTTGGCAAAATGATGTTTAAAAAACTTCTTAAAAAGGGTGGAATTAAACTAAATAAGCATGAAGTAGCCCTAAACGAGCCTAACACTGTCTAAAATTCCTAAAAATGGAATTTTATACTATGCGCCTGGCTTTAAAAGTCTCTTGCTTTTTAAGCGCATGGCGCTTGGGCTCTGGGCTAGGCTTATGCGCTCATGGTTATCAAAGGCGCTTGGGCTCCGTCTGTGGCCTATGCGAGAGGCTCAAAAAAAAAAGCACAGGCCTGAGAAAAAAAGCGCAAATAAATAAAAACAAAAAAACAATATTATGTATTGAAAAATAACAGAAATAATTCAGAAAGAATTTATATGAAGCAATGAAATCGATATACTGCATAATTCTTTATCAAGAGAGTATGAATAAATCAGTTGGTGCTAAACCTAAATTAGTTGAGATCTTATACTGCAGAATTCTTAAATATAAAAAGATATATACATTACGATTTGATTGAGAGTTGTATATATCTCTCTCATAGTATTGGTAAATGGTAAGTATATCTTATTAATTTTGGGATATATAGCTGTATATATCTCTATAGTATTGGCTAAGTATATTATGGTTTCAAATTTCAAGATTGTGCCCTTTTTTACATAGGATAAAAAAGCGCTCGTTGGTCGCCTGACAACTATGTATGAGCCTTGAGCCCTTGAGTGCGCCTTGACAACATAGATGTATACACAGTTTTGTATATATCTTAAATTAAAGTTTATTTGCTAGAATGTGTAGTTTTCCAGTAAGGATACGAAGGAATGCACCACATAATATTTTTTTACTTGTTTTAGTGTGGTTAGCAGGGTAGTTTCTTTTTGTTTTAATAAGGTTGTTAATTTTACATTGATGGTAAAATATGATATAGCTTTATAACATAAACTGTATGCTCAACAGTGAATAATATAATAAGTGACAGTTATATGTTGTGTTTTTTGTTCATACTTTTCTGTTTATTGTTTCCAGAATCTTTCAGGAATTACTTCAGCAACTACGGAGAATTAACAGATTCTGTTATAATGATGGATAAGATTACTGGCCGGCCACGTGGATTTGGATTTGTAACATTTGCTAACGCATCTGATGCCGATAAAGTCTTGGAGCAAGATCATGTCATAGATGGAAGACCAGTAAGACACACAACACATCTATGATACTAAGTGACACATAATATTAGAGGTTCTAAAATACCGGTTGACCTTCAGGCACATATTTATGATTACAAAGCTATATTCTTAAAGCATTTGAGTACACTTTGTGTGAGTTTTGACCTGGTTTCTATTTAACCAATTAGACCATTTTGAGATGCAACATAAAATCCAACTTTAGACAAATTGATTTGACTTGTATATGTAATGTGTTGTTAATTTAGGTCGAAGTAAAGAGGACAGTTCCTCAAGAGAATACGCAGGGGGGCAGTAGAGGTGTATCAAGAACAAAGAAAATCTTTGTTGGTGGTATACCGTTGACTTTAATGGAAGGTAGGATACCATACCACATCTTGATGTTTTATTAAATTATTATGGACTCTTAACAAACTTCATTGTGCAGATGAACTAAAGGAGTATTTCTCTAATTATGGTGATATACTTGAGCATCAAATTATGCTAGATCATGTCACAGGTCGGTCCCGAGGTTTTGGCTTTGTGACATTTGATAGCGAAGATGCTGTGGATAAGATCTTTGCTGATGGTCAACTACATGAACTTGGAGGCAAACAAGTGAGTAAATCAAATATTCTTACACCTTTCAATTTTTTGTTTTTGCTGAGCAATGGAAAAATGCCAACATTTTTACATGTATATATGTGTGGGCGCTTGGGGGGCAAAAGTGAAATTGCACTAATTTTAACGTTATTTTACTAATTTTGTGAAAATAACGTTAAAAGCGGCGGATGGTTAATCATGCATCATGTGGTGGCGTTGATTGTTGAAAGACAAGGGGTACATGCACCAATCGGTCTTTGTACCGATTGCTAAGTGTTATGTGCCTTAGGTCCAAGGCTTGATACAAAACTACTATCGAGCCAGGATCTCACTGGAAGCAACCTCTCTATTCCTATGGGGTAGACACATCATACCCTCCTCATTCTCTACCTTAGCTTTGCTATTGGTGGGATTTACCGAGTATGATGATGATGATTTAATAATTATTCAAGTGTATATACACACACACACACCTTTTTTAAGAGAAGATAATGTTTTCAAACTTGTATATAACTATTTTTTTTTTACATACACACACCTTTTTTAAGAGAAGATAATGTTTTCGAACTTGTATATAACTATTTTTTACATAAGCACCTTTTTTCCATGGCTAAATCAGTAAAAAAATAGTGGTTGCTATCTTATAAGTTTTTTTTTTTTTTTTAATTTTGTGCCCAACTTAAAGTTGGCTGCTAAGAAGCAGAAAAGAAGTGTATGTGCCAAATTCAGTTTTATTTTGGTAAAAAATGATAAGATGTGATTTATGCTAGGTGGAGATAAAGAGGGCTGAACCAAAAAGAGGTGGTGGGGGTGGTGATTTCTCATACGACAACAGGTCACGTACGTCATATGGTGGTGGTTTCGGTAGGGGTTCTTCAGGGTATGGCAGTGATTATGGTGGAAAGGTGGATAGAGGGTATGGTGGTTATGGGGGTGGTTATGACGGTTATGGGGGAGGCTATGGAGGTGGTTTCTATGGTGGATACGGTTATGGGTTTGGGTATGGTGGGCCCATGTATGGTGGTGGGTATGGGTATGGTGGGTATGGGGGAGGTAGGGGTTATGGAAGTGGTGGTGTTGGTGATGGTTATGGTGGTAAAGGATTTGGTAGGGGTGGTGGGTATGAATATGGTTATGGATATGATGCTAGTAAAGGGTATGATAATGGCAATGGCAATGGCAGTGGTGGTGGTGGAAGGTATCATCCATATAGGAAGTGAGATGATAATAGTTGAATGACATCAAATTTGGACTTGTGTTATTGTTTAATGTGAATTTTGTTGAGTTGTATTTTATTAGCAACTTAGATATCTAGCCAGTAGCCATGGAAGTCGAATTGTATCTTACACAGTTATATTTTCTGACAAATCAAATCTACTGTGTTTTGTCTATCAATTCATGAAACTGTTATCGGTTTTTATCTACGGATTGGATATTGGATGTCAGAAAATAGCACATCATTCTAAGACCGTGGGGTATGGTGGGGCGGGCGTTTGGGGCATGGGTTGACACGTGGATTATGGGGCACCCAATACCGAAACCCGATTTCATAAGGGTATGGTGGGCGTGGCTGGGGTGGCGTGGCCAAGCCACATCATTATATATATATTTAAAAATCCTCTATCTATATAATAAAAGAAACCAATAAAGGGACACTTGTCATTATTCTAGAGCATCCTTAATTGTAGCTAAGTATTATTTAATTTAAATTATTAAATATTAATTAAATTAGTATAAATCTTATCTAACTCTAAATTATTGGCATAAACTTAACTATAATCCTAAAGTCTTATCTAAACTAAAAAGAATTGTTTCAATTAATGTTATTTATTATAAGGGACAAAGTTGAAAATAAGAAAGTGTTGGGTTAAATTGAAAAGTTGAAAAGCTTTGGGTTAAAACTAACAAGTCAAAGAGTTTTAAAATGAGAAAATAAAAACCTTTGGGTTAAAAGTTAAAAAAGCAAATTTTTTTTTTGGAAAACACCCGATACATATGTTACAACTATTAAAACAACAAAAAGTTGCTAATTTATAGTTTGGTTATTGTTAACTATGAGAAATTATATTAAACAACTTATTAATCAAACAAAAAATTTAACATAGAATTAACCTAATTTTAAAAATAATAACACACGGAGTTTTTTTAGATATAACTTTTTTATTATTTAGTATAAAAAATTACATTTCTTCCACCCGTGAATACACATGTTTTTTTTAATATAATTTTTTTATTGTTTGGTATATAAAATTACATTTATTCAACCCGCACAATAAACGAGGTTCTTAAATATATAACTTTTTATTATTTAATATTTAGGGTAATAAATGAGGTTTTTAAAAATACATTGTTTTTTAATTTAGTATATAAAGTTACATTTATTCAACCCGTGTAATACACGGGGTTCTAACCTAGTATATATATATATATATATATATATATATATATATATAAACCATTAAAAACTACATAAACATAAATAATAATTATAAAAAAACATAGTATCAAAATAAAAACAATCATTCTTCGTTTGAATCGTCGTCTTCGTCGGTTTCGAACCCAGGAATCCGTTGAAACATGATCCACCAAATTAGATCGAAGGTTGTGATCGTCGGTTCCATGATAGCTTTCACCAGCGTCGCGATCGTTTGTAGAAATATTTTCGCACCATTGTTAGATGATGATAACGATTCACTTGAAAGAACTCATAGCAAGATTGTGTTTTATGTGTTTGATATTGTGTGAGAAAAATGTTAAACATGTTAGGTATTTATATAGGAAAAAAGCTTTTTTTTAAATTAATGCCCAACGGCTAGCCCAAACGGCTAGTAGTCTTGGCCAACGAGGTTCCGCCATGTCATGGTCGTAGCCCCGCCCAACGCCCGGGCTGAAAACCCCGCCAAAGGGGCCACAGCGAAACCCAAGCCCACCCGAGGTGGTGACGTGGGCATTTATACCCAACCCAACCCTGCCCCATACCCCATAGTCTTAGTTTGAAGTTTGAACTGGTCCATTAGACTAAATCATGGGTTGTCCTGGTATGGGCGCAGGATAAATAGTGAGATTATGGGCTGGGCTAGAGAATGGGGTTGGGCTTAGGTGCCTTCCCTTTTTTCAATTTGGTCTGTTGGCCTACACTTGTTTCTCAAGACTTTTCATTTAGCACGTGTGTTGCGGCTGCCGTGTGTTGTGGTCTGTTGGCCTACACTTGTTTCTCAAGACTTTTCATTTAGCACGTGTGTTGCGGCTGCCGTGTGTTGTAACACGTTAAACAACAGAGGCTGAATGCATTTAAATTCGAAACTTTATAAAAAAACAGAGAATCTAAACTTTGGATTATGATCAAATGCAAAGGATCTTAATTGTAAGAAGTGTAAGACAGATTTATAAAATGATAAATGTCCAATAACTTAAAAAAACCCACTACAAAAAAAAAAAAAAAAAAAACCTTAAACATCCACCACCACCAAAAACCCCCACCGAGGGGGTGGGGGTTTAGGTTTTTTGGTGGTGGTGGTGGTGGTGGGGGTGAGTGTTTAGTTTTTTTTAGGTTTTTGGGGGTGGGGGGGGGGGTTAGGTTTTTGGGGTTTCTTTTTGTGAAGTATAGTTTTTTTTTTCTTTGCCGCGGGGGGGGGGGGGGGGGTTAGGTTTTTGGGTGGTGGTGGGTGGGATAGGGGCTTAGGTTTTGGGTGGTAATGTAGTGGGTTTAATTTTAGGTTATTGGACACTTGTCACTCTATAAATCATTCTTATACTTCTTACAATTAGAAGTATTTGTAGAATAACTTGACCCTCCCAACTGTTAAATAAATCAAAACTTTTAACGGACGTTAAATGACAAGATAAAATTAAGGTGTTATAAACATGGGCTTATGACACGTAATATAGTGTGATGTATTATTTTGTATAGTTTAATTTTGTATCTTAAAAACCCTTGATTATAAAACTAAATGAAGATTATACTAATATTTCTAGTCATCGTATATTAATTAAATATGTTTTCAAAAATTAAGCCATAAAAGCATAGGCTTATCTTCTAGAATTGTTTCAGGCATGTTAAGTATCTTTTTATTCATATTTCATCCACATTTTGAACCTTTGATTTGTTATCATCTACCCATCTCTCTCTCTCTTTCTCTCTCTCTCTCTCTCTCTACCATTTCATCATCTTCACCAACGCAACACCTCGCTACCCTCACCGTTACCGCCACCGCAGCATATCCATCGAGCCACCACCACCACCACCGACCACACAACGCACCTCTACCTACCGCCACCATCTAACCACCGTTGCGGCCTCTGTTTCAACAACGAATTCGTCCAATGCTCAGATCTTTTACCGATCTTCGTTAGTGTGGGTTCATTTCCAATATGCTTATTTCTGGAGGTTCAAACCGCCTTTCCGACTACCGGCTGGCCATGGCGTGTGCGGCGAGAGGCCTAAACAGGTGTTGTAATTGGCTATCACAAGTGAACAAAAACTTGATTCATTAACGAGGCCAACAAGCCTTTAAATACAAGGAAGAAAATAACAAACAAAGCTAGAAAACAGGAATCTTACAAGCAAAAGCAAAAGAATCGGTAAGCATATGACTTCTTACATCCACGTGCGTTAGCCTATTCTCCTTTATTCAATGGTAACAAACGGTAACAGTCAACCATACCAACGGACTTACTTTTTCAAACCCTCCCTCAAACATGACATGCCATTCATGTCAAGTTTGTCTTTTATTGAACAAACACCCAGCTGATCTCTTTGTAGCAACTCTCACTAAAAGTCCTATTTATTATTAGTCTAATAGGAAACCCAAATTGAGAAACCCAAGTGATTCTGCAGAAACCCTAAGATTTCCAGAACAATCAGAATCAGGATCAGGGCCCCTAAAACTCAGGGGGGTAAAACCCTAGCTAACGATTATCTAAATAAATCGTTGTTTAAATTTCATTTGCCAATTCTGTCAACTCAGCAGGCCTAGTCCCAAACGTGGCTACCCTATAGTAAATAGGTGTCCCTAAGGGACCGTAAGGGATAAGGCATACGATCCGTAAGCAAGGCCCAATTTTGTGTATAAATAGCAGAAATTGGCACTTGCAGTTTGCTATTTAAACGACGCTCAAACTTCTAATTGACGTCGAGTTATAGTAGAATCAGTCCACAACACACACAATCACTAAGTGCTGCTACGATTCAGGGTATTAATTCGATCGCTATTACGATTCAACGTCCGATCGATTGTAACTATCCAACGTATGATTAAGTGCTGCTCAAATTGAGTTGATACTTTATTGATTCGTCGTGATTTCGACTTGAATATTTGAGTGATGTTCGAATTCGGACTATGCTCTGTTATTCGTTGTGAATCCGTTGAATTGTTAAGTATTGCACCTTATTAATCGTTGTGAGGGTTTAATCTCGTGAATTGTCGTAAATGCTGTATTGGTTACTTACCTAATTTCGTGTGCATTAGATTATTAGGCTTATCAGTAGACTAAACTCTATCCCATACCCTTACAATCAAAGAAGAGAAGCAAACCGAGCAAAGCAAAAGCAAAGGTGAGTTCACGAACTTTCTACAAGGCACGGCCATCCTCCAGAGGTAGGATGCCACTCCACTAATCATTCGCACACATGCCTGTAGGGCCGCGATGTAACAACTGTCACTAAAATCCATAATTAGGATGGTAATTAGCTATTAAGGAAACCCTAATTAAGAAACCCAAGTAATTATGCACTAACCCTAAAATTTCCAGAACAAACAGAATCAGGATCAGGGCCCCTAAAACTCAGGGGGGGCAAAACCCTAGTTACGATTATCCTCATAACTATCTGTCAAATTCGAAATTTAAGAAACTGTCGACTCATCCAGCCTACATGCACGAAGGGCTACCCTATGAAGTAGGGTGACCCCTCGCGTAGCGCGACGCCCATGGGGGTACCCCTCGCGCTACGCGACAGGGGTCAAATTTCATGTATAAATAGAGGAGTCTGGGACTTGAAATTGGGCACTTGAACGACGAAAAAACTCACTGTATACGCTGAGTTATAGCAGAAATCGTTCACAACACACACAATTCACGACTCGCTGCCGCAATCAGGGTAATAACTCGATCGCTATTACGATTCATTTTCCGAGCAATCAATATATCCAAAGAATGTCTAAGTGCCGCCCACATTAGGTTATGCTTTGTCGTTTGTCGATAATTCGATAAATGAGTTGAAGCATTATACTTTGTCGTTTGTCGATAATTCGATAAATGAGTTGAAGCATTATACTTTGTCGTTTGTCAATAATTCGATAAATGAGTTGAAGTATTATACTTTGTCGTTTGTCGTTAATACGATAAATGAGTTGAAGTATTGCACTTTGTCATTCATTGTGAGAATTTGATCTCGTGAGTTATCGTAACTGCTGTACTGATCACTAACCCTGTTTTGTGTACATTATTGTTAAATTAGAAATAATCAAGGCTAATCAGTAGGCTTATACACTGCTCGTTAAATCTGCAATGTGAGTCATTCTCTTTTTATCAACTGTTTTACAATACTCCAAATTATTTTCAAAGTGTTATAATTACAGGGACTAAGTCGTGGATATCTTGATTTATTGGTTAGTGGGGTATTGTGCACATTACTATTTCTCCCAGTTAGGTTCATTGACCTACTAGGGAGAAACGTCACTATTAGAGTTCATTGACCTAATAGTGGTATGACCATCGTCACCATTGTGACTTGTCACCATTATGACAGAACGCCAGATAAAAATAAGATATGAACCATTGTAATCGCTCTTATGCTGTAATTTATAACTATGGGTCATTTCCTAAAAACTGAATGAACTCACTCAGTATTTCCCCGCTGACAAAACCTTTTTCAAACATGTTTTAGGTAATCTGTTGTGAGCAAAGAAAAGTGCCAGAAAGCACTACCAGCTTAGAAAAGTGGCTCAGTGTAAGTAAATAAATAAAGGAACATGTTTTAAAAATAAAGATTTCCATGGAAATCACATTATTGTAAATTACTGGGTTTTATCCCTAAATTATGTAACGAGCAGTTTTAATACTAAAGATCCTGTTTTAAAAGACTTCCGCTGTCGCCTAAATTAAATACCACGGGATTTCTGTCCCGCGGCTCCTGAAACGGGTCAAACCGGGTCGGGGGCCGTGACAGAAATAAGGTGGTATCAGAGCCACTTCTCAAGCCACTGATTTAAGCCAATTAAGTATTTAGAAAATACTTAATTTCCATTAATTGCTATTTTGTGATTATTTGTTTATTTATCTGACTAATTGTGTACAGTATGAGCAGATCTTTATATGCTAGTCAATGTGGTAAGTAATGCAAATTCTTAAATAATTTGACTCAAGTATTAGTACCTTTATTATCTACAGTCTAGAAGTCTTATCAAGAAAATCATAAAATTTACAAATAAAACCTCGTGTGATGTAAATTTCAATAGTACCCAGTAGGAACTAATATTTAAAAAGTTTTCTATAAATTTTATGAATTCTGACTATGTCTATTTTTGCTAAACAGCATGAGTAACTTGTCTGAGGCCCTTCAGAATTTAAATCTCTATCCAGTAAGAGTAGAAGTTTCCAGAGATTTCAATAGATATATACCAAACATAGAGGAACCTATAGAATTCAATGCTTTACCTCCCAAGAAACCCAAGCCCAAGGAAATAGAAATTGGGGAAAGTTCCAGGCAAATTGAAAAGTTACCATCTCAGGAAAAGTTAGATTCTATAATGGCAAGCCATAATACTATTAAGCCTGTTAATGAAACTCTTTTTAATCGCTCTCTCGAAACACAACTACCAATGAACTTAGAACCAGCTATTCTAAACCCTTCAATCCACTCGCAAATAGACGAATGGTTAATTAATGAAATACAGTTACAAAACCATCCCTATAAGCTTTTTCCTCAAGTTCCATCTAGAACCTTTACCAAAATTTCTCAATAAGTAATAAGAATATAACTGAACTCCGCCACTTTGACCAAAAACTAATGAATGTTGGGAATAGGATCCAAGAGATTGGGAAACAGATCTCCTGGAAATATGATAAGAGGGAACACAGTTACTAGAAAATCGTTGACAAAAGGATAGGGGATTTATGAAACTGTTATTGTGTAATAGTAATAATAAAATCAGTATGTGTAAGATGAATAATAAAACGGTTGTATATAGAAGCATGAAATTTTGGAAAAAAAAAATTTACAAATTTTGTTCGTATACGTGATTATGTGCAATTAAGTATGATATTGGATTATTTCTTATATACTAATTATTTATCTATAAATTAGTTATCAAATGGAAAACGCTAATAATGAACCAGTTAATGATTCTGAGCAACAACCGGGGGATCAATATATGACTAGGCAGGATATAGAAAATATCGTTGCTCAAGGGATAGCCAACACTATTCCAACAATGATAGCTCAAGGGATAGCCAACGCTATTCCAGCCATCGTTGCTGCTGTTAAAAATCCAATAGAACCACAACAACTCGTTCCTAGCAAACGTATTTCTGAAGATAACTTCAGTAATAGCGTAAACGGAGGCAATGATCATGTTAATCATGACAATGAACCACAACCAGCGCCGCTCCCTAAGAAAATGAAAGTTGCAACGCCTGGTTGCACTTACAAGGAATTTCTTGCTTGTAAACCATCTGAGTTTGCAGGCAATGAAGGAGCAACTGTGGCACTACGTTGGTTAGAGAAAACTGAGGCAGTAATTGCCATAAGTAAATGTGCTCAGGATGATCAGGTCATGTACGCGTCAAATCTTTTTAAAGAAGGAGCGCTAGAATGGTGGAATACGGTGTTACAATCAAAAGGAAGAAGAATGGCGTATGCTATGAACTGGGAAGAATTTAAAAGCTTGGTAGAAAGAAAATTCTGTCTCGAATATGAAAAAGAACAAATGACAAACAAATTTTTAACCCATCGAATGGTTGATGTAGATTGTCGAAAGTATACTACGACATTCTTCGAATATGCTCGAGTAGTACCAACCCTGGCTTCGCCAGAGCCAGTACTTATTTCTCGATATATTTGGGGATTGATTTCTGAAATCCGTAACATCGTCAAGGCTGCGAAACCTCGCACGATTGATGATGCGGTGGATTTAGCCAATACTCTGACTGACGAACTAGTACGGACAAGAGAAGAAAATAGAAGGAAGGAAGTAGCCCAAAAGATTACCCAGGTAATCCGTTCGGATAACCATAACGATTTTAAGAAAGGAGGGAATGGGCAATCTTCTACTAGTCCATTTTGCAATTTTTGCAAAAGAAAGCATTTTGGAAGATGCAAAGGATACTGCAATTTTTGCAAAATTCCGGGGCATCAGGAAGAATGTGACAACTCGAACTTTAGACTTGCTTTGATGTAACGTTACGTGCTTATGAGAACTGAATTACATGATTTTAAATGAATGTTGTTATGTGCCTTATGTGTATGTATGTTATGAGAATGTTACACGAGTCCAAACCGCACACCATAACTAATCGCACAAGCCCATTCGGGCCTCATGCTTTGCACACGGAACCTTGGGCAGCCTAAGAGTGGGTTCGGCCCACTTCCTTTAGTCACGTAAACCCCATAGTTGGGGATGGATGGGCATTGTTAGTTGTTACAATTTACACATTAACACACACAAGAACCCTACTCTCTTTCTCTCTCTCTCGCTAAAACTCGACGGCACAAGGCAAGGCAACGGAAGATCATTCTCTTATTCGGATCACCCTTTTACTACCATTAATCGGTTAGTGTGTTTATGGTTATGTTCATGATAGATGTAACTCGTTGGTATGTTATATGTTTGGATTTCAATATGTTGTGTGTGCATGGTTAATCGGATTCTAGCTAAGATTGATTGTAAACTGAATGTTGATGATCTAGACCAAATGCATGATTAACCGATTGGGATGTGATTAATTGTTAGTCGGCTGCTAGGGTCATTGGATGGGCTAATTCGATGATTGAAAGGGTTACAATCTTGTGTTTCGGGTTGAGTGTTATGGCACATGTTCGTGAAAATCATTATGTTATTGTTCATATGTTTAGGTTAGGGTTCATGTAAATTAGCAATAGATTGTCTTGTTTGATCGTTGATACGCTGAATGATTTGTTGGAAACTGTTAATTGATTGTTAATCATGGAAACTGATAATGATAATTGATTTTCATAAAGGCGTGTAACTGTTGTGCATGAAATCAGGAAAGTTGTTGCACATCGATAGACTTAGCATGGTTGCGAGTCCAATTGCGACTCGGAACCTCACACACAGCAACATCAGCCGGAACCATGGTTGCGAGTCCCGTTGCGACTCGTAACCGGACCATGATGAGCCGAAATCACCATTGCGACTCGCAACCTCCTGTTGCGACTCGTAATCTCCTGCTGTAACTCTCGGTTGCGACTCGAGATCGCCGGTTGCGACTCGAGACCACCTATGCACGTACACTGTATTGGGCTTTCACTGGCACGGGCCCAATCAGTTGGGCCCAATGTTTGGATTTGTGGACTGTTTGTTATTGGACTTGTATACGTTTACTATTTGGGCCGATTAAGAATCTGGACTGTTTAGATTGGGCCGCTATATGAATTGATTGAATGTTAATTGGGTTGTTTGACTTTCGGGCTTAGACATTGGATCGCACATGAATGTTAATGCTATGCTCTTACCTGTTTACTTGCATACGTGATGGTAACGTGTTAACATATGTGATGCACACGCGTATTACCTTAGTCAAAACCTGACTTGTATAATAACCATGATAGGACGTGGTTGACCATTTACTTGCTACCTGTACTCTTTGTGTATCTGCCGAGCAAACCAAGGTGAGTTCACACAGCCAAGGCATGGGATTCCCGGGTTGGGAATTGGGTTGGATATGTTGATATTGAAAGAGTTACTCGTATTTACGCAATCACTAGACTATAGACCATCGTCCTCAGGATAGTCAGGACACGTTACGTAAAGCCTACGTAACCCAGTATTTGCCATTTGTCTCCCGGGTCGGGAGGACACGTTACGTAAAGCCTACGTAACCCAATACCTTCTACTGTCTTCCGGGTCGGAAGGACACGCTGCGTAAAGCCTACGTAGCCCCCCACGCGTACCATGTCCTCGGGGAAGGGCACGTCACATAAAGCCTACGTGACCCTGTACGTTTTCCTGTTCTCGGTAAAGAAGAACACATGGTCGGAAGTTAGTCTAGTAAGTACCACTAATGAGAAGCCCTCATTAGTAAGGATAAACGTGGGAAGCCCCCACCGATAATATAAACACAAGGTTTGGGAAGCCCCCACCTTTAGTACACACTAGTATGGGAAGCCCCCACTAGTTATACTTATGCACTATGTTATGAACTTACTTTCTGTGAACTCGCTCAACTAGTTTGTTGATTATTTGCTGCATGCCTTGCAGGACCTTAGGTACTTTATGGAGCTTGCACAGGGAGGAGCAGGTCGTTGTGGGATTTGGATCATGAACGATATCTAAACTTATAACTATTTTGAGTTTACATACTATGCTTCCACTATTTAAACGATGTTTGGTTTTGAAACATCAATCATGTCATGATGATTTACATTAATTACTTTTATTATTAAGTGCTATGTTTGATATGATTGATGGCTTGATCCTGGTCATGTCACGCCTCCAAGCGGTGGTACTCCGCGGGTGGATTTTTGGGGGTGTGACAGATTGGTATCAGAGCCATTGGTTATAGAGAACTTGGTTTTAATATGGGAAAACGTTTTTATTAAAACCGGACTATAACCAGAACAGTGCTCTCAACGATCCACAACGACGCTTCGCTCCACGTGCAAGACTCGACATCCTAGGTAATAAGGTTATGTTTATTGCCTGTTTGCTAGAACTGTTTAGAACTTTGCTCGCATTACGCTTAGATACACATGATACTATAGCATGAGAAACCCTACGTGTTTACTCTTTTCTGTCATCGCCCTATTCGCGAACCATTCTTACCTATGCTACTTGTTACAATGAAGATCATGTCTGGACGAATCAACATGACACAAGCCCAGCTAGAGGCTCTCGTTCAAGCTCAAGTTGCTGCGGCAGTTGCAGCAGCTCAAGCAGGTAGTATATCCTGCAGTATAGGCACACACTAGGATCTTTAGATCCTACATTAACTCTCGTATTTAACTTCGTCCTATTCGTACACAATAGGTCAACACGCGCAGCAGCAAGTTTGCACTTTTAAGAACTTCATGGACTGTCGTCCAAGTACCTTCAGCGGCACCGAGGGGGCAGTGGGACTCCTCCATTGGTTTGAAAAGCTAGAATCAGTATTCGAAATGTGCGAGTGCCCTAAGGCTCGCAAGGTCAAATTTGCCACTGGCACCTTGGAAGGAATCGCGCTAACCTGGTGGAACGCGCAGGTGCAGATTCTAGGGTTGGCAGCTGCTAACGCCACACCCTGGAACGATTTTAAGGAACTTATCAAGAAGGAGTATTGTACGCGTGAAGATATTCACAAGCTGGAAGACGAGCTGTATAATCTGAAAATGGTTGGGTCAGAGATCGAAGCGTATACTAAACGGTCGAATGAGCTGGCCGTATTGTGCCCAACTATGGTAGACCCTCCATACAAGCGCATTGAATTGTATCTCAAGGGATTGGCACCAGAGATCCAGAGCCATGTTACTTCGGCTAATCTCGACAACATCCAGGAAATCCAGCGTCTCGCTCATCGCATCACCGACCAGGCAGTGGATCAGAATAAACTGCCTAAGCGTGTCAACGCTACTGCTACAGTCACTCCTTCAGCTACTCCTGCTACTACAAGCGAAAGCAAAAGAAAATGGGATGGAGATTCCAGCAGGGGTTCAGCGACTGTTCAGCCACAAGCTCAGCAGCAGAAGATTGACCACTATCAGAGTCTCAGTCAGCAATCCTCTGGTGGTCACAGACAGAGGAGATATCAGGGAAGTCAACCTAAGTGCCACAATTGCCACAGACATCACAATGGCCCGTGTAACAAGGGTCGTTGTCAAAGGTGTCTTAAGATGGGTCACGAGGCCAAAGACTGTAGGAGCCCTCGTCCTGCAAATCAGAATCAGCAACCACAACAACCAGCTCCACAAAACCAGAATCAGCAGCAGCAGCCACAGCGTGGAAACCGGGGATGTTTCCAGTGTGGGGCTGAAGGTCATTTCAAACGCGATTGCCCTTAGTTGAACCAGAACCAGAATCGCAACAACAATAACCAGGGCAACGGGAATAACAACAACGGGGGAAACAACAACAACGGCAATGAAGCTCGTGGTCGTGCATTCGTACTAGGTCGAGGCGACGCAGTGAACGATCCCAATGTGGTTATGGGTAAGTTTCTCCTCGACAACATTTACGTTACTGTTTTGTTTGATTCGGGTGCGGATACAAGCTATATGTCTGTGAAAATGTGTCAACTGCTAAAACGTGCACCAACACTTTTACCCACCAAACATGTAGTAGAGTTAGCTAATGGTAAAAGTCTAGAAGCCACGCACGTAGTTCAGGGTTGTAATCTTATCCTAGCTGGCCAAGCTTTCTCTATCGACCTCATTCCCATAGTTTTGGGTAGTTTCGACGTCGTGATTGGGATGGATTGGTTATCCCAACACCAGGCAGAAATTTTATGCAGCGAGAAGATTATTCGCATTCCTCGTTCTGGTCAAGAACCTCTCGAAGTTCAAGGCGACAAGAGTGGTGCAGTGGTTGGCATCATCTCTTTCTTGAAGGCTCAGAAATGTTTACGAAAGGGGCACACTGCCATCCTGGCACTCGTTACAGACGCATCAGCAAAGGAAAAGAAATTGGAGGATATTCCAATTGTACGCGACTACCCTCAGGTGTTTCCTGAAGACTTACCTGGATTACCGCCTCATCGTCAGGTCGAATTTCAAATCGAGCTCGCTCCAGGAGCAGCACCCATAGCTCGCGCACCATATCGTCTAGCTCCAACAGAATTGGAGGAACTGTCAAAGCAGCTACAAGAGCTCTTGGAAAAGGGCTTCATACGTCCAAGCTCTTCGCCTTGGGGAGCTCCAGTACTATTCGTGAAAAAGAAAGACGGTACGTTCAGGATGTGCATCGACTACCGTGAACTCAACAAGGTGACGGTGAAGAACCGTTATCCTCTTCCACGCATAGATGACTTATTCGACCAGTTGCAAGGGTCGTGCTATTATTCGAAGATAGACCTGAGGTCAGGTTATCATCAGCTGAGAGTCCGGGATGAGGACATCTCCAAGACAGCCTTCAGAACTCGTTATGGTCACTACGAGTTTCTTGTCATGCCGTTTGGGTTAACGAACGCGCCTGCTGTATTTATGGATCTTATGAACAGGGTGTGCAAACCCTATCTTGACAAGTTCGTCATAGTATTCATCGACGACATTCTGATTTACTCCAAGAGTCAGGAGGAACACGAGCAGCATCTTCGTCTTATTTTGGAACTCCTTCGGAAGGAACAGCTATACGCTAAGTTTTCTAAATGCGACTTCTGGCTTCGTGAAGTCCACTTCTTAGGCCATGTAGTGAACAAGGATGGGATCCATGTCGATCCATCCAAGGTAGACTCGATCAGGAACTGGCCTGCACCGCGAACGCCAACGGAAATACGCCAATTCTTGGGTTTGGCAGGTTACTACAGACGGTTTATCAAGGATTTCTCGAAGATCGCGCAACCACTTACACTACTGACACAGAAGGGTGTCACCTATCGCTGGGGAGAGCCCCAGGAGACTGCTTTTCAGCACCTAAAGGATAGGCTTTGCAGTGCACCTATCCTCTCTCTGCCAGAGGGCACAGATGACTTCGTGGTTTATTGTGATGCATCCATTCCGGGACTTGGATGTGTGTTAATGCAGCGCGACAAGGTTATTGCTTACGCTTCACGCCAACTTAAGATTCATGAACGGAACTACACGACGCACGATCTAGAGCTGGGAGCTGTCGTTTTCGCGCTTAAGATATGGCGACACTACCTGTACGGTACCAGGTGTACGATTTACACCGATCACAGGAGTCTCGAGCATATCCTTAAGCAGAAGGATTTGAACATGCGCCAACGAAGATGGGTTGAACTACTGAACGATTACGAATGCGCCATCAGGTACCATCCAGGCAAAGCCAATGTTGTGGCTGATGCCCTCAGTCGGAAAGACACTTTACCACGGCGCGTGCGAGCGCTACAGCTTACGATTCAGTCTAGCCTTCCTGCACAGATACGAGCTGCTCAGACAGAAGCACTGAAGCCCGAAAACGTCAGGGCTGAAGCCTTACGCGGCTCACGACAACAAATGGAACAGAAGGCAGACGGCGCCTACTATGTAACGGGGCGTATTTGGGTCCCACTTTATGGCGGTCTACGCGAACTTGTAATGGATGAAGCTCACAAGTCTCGCTATTCGGTACATCCAGGGTCGGATAAAATGTACCACGACATCAGCACTACTTATTGGTGGCCTAGCATGAAGGCCCACATCGCTACATACGTTGGAAAATGTTTGACCTGTGCGAGAGTCAAGGTTGAATATCAGAAACCAGCTGGCCTACTTCAGCAGCCTAAGATACCGCAACGGAAATGGGAAGAAATTTCCATGGATTTCGTTACAGGCCTACCTAGATCCCAGCGGGGGAATGATACTATATGGGTGATCGTGGATCGACTCACCAAGTCTGCACACTTCCTACCTATAAAGGAAACGGATAAGTTCTCCACTCTAGCAGACGTCTATCTTAAAGAAGTTGTTTCGAGGCACGGGGTGCCCACATCCATCATTTCGGATCGCGATGCACGATTCACGTCAGAGCTATGGCAAGCGATGCACAAATCTTTCGGCTCACGATTAGACATGAGCACAGCGTATCACCCTCAGACGGATGGCCAGTCTGAGCGAACGATTCAAACTCTCGAAGACATGCTTAGGGCATGCGTTATTGATTTCGGCAACGGCTGGGAAAAGCATCTCCCTTTGGTGGAGTTCTCGTATAATAATAGTTATCACACCAGCATCCAAGCCGCTCCATTCGAGGCATTGTACGGGCGTAAATGCCGGTCACCTCTCTGTTGGGCAGAGGTGGGGGATAGTCAGATTACGGGTCCAGAGATTGTGGTGGACGCCACAGAAAAGATTGCACAAATACGACAACGCATGGCGGCAGCACGCGACCGTCAGAAAGCCTACGCGGACAAACGTAGAAAGCCTTTGGAATTTCAGGTCGGGGACCGGGTTTTATTGAAAGTCTCACCCTGGAAGGGTGTGGTACGTTTTGGCAAACGGGGCAAACTGAATCCGCGATACGTCGGACCATTCGAAATCATAGAAAAGATTGGCAAAGTAGCATACAAGTTGAACCTACCAGCTGAACTCGGGGCAGTTCACAATGTTTTTCATGTGTCGAACCTAAAGAAGTGCCTATCAGATGAAAACCTCATCATTCCTTTTAAGGAACTCACTATCGACGAGCGGTTGCAGTTCGTCGAGGAACCAGTTGAAATCACGGACCGGGATGTGAAGGTCCTCAAAAACAAGAGAATCCCTCTTGTTCGAGTTCGTTGGAACTCCAAACGTGGCCCAGAGTACACCTGGGAACGCGAAGACAGGATGACAGAAAAGTACCCCCAGTTATTCGAAAACCGTGCAACCACTACTGAGACTGAAGCTACTACTTCGGAATTTCGAGACGAAATTCCAGATCAACGGGGGGAGGATGTGACACCCCAGGAAAATCAGTGAACAATACAGTTTACCTAGCTTCCTCAGTGAGTGCATACCAAATTTCGGGACGAAATTTCCAATTAGTTGGGGATAATGTGACAACTCGAACTTTAGACTTGCTTTGATGTAACGTTACGTGCTTATGAGAACTGAATTACATGATTTTAAATGAATGTTGTTATGTGCCTTATGTGTATGTATGTTATGAGAATGTTACACGAGTCCAAACCGCACACCATAACTAATCGCACAAGCCCATTCGGGCCTCATGCTTTGCACACGGAACCTTGGGCAGCCCAAGAGTGGGTTCGGCCCACTTCCTTTAGTCACGTAAACCCCATAGTTGGGGATGGATGGGCATTGTTAGTTGTTACAATTTACACATTAACACACACAAGAACCCTACTCTCTTTCTCTCTCTCTCGCTAAAACTCGACGGCACAAGGCAAGGCAACGGAAGATCATTCTCTTATTCGGATCACCCTTTTACTACCATTAATCGGTTAGTGTGTTTATGGTTATGTTCATGATAGATGTAACTCGTTGGTATGTTATATGTTTGGATTTCAATATGTTGTGTGTGCATGGTTAATCGGATTCTAGCTAAGATTGATTGTAAACTGAATGTTGATGATCTAGACCAAATGCATGATTAACCGATTGGGATGTGATTAATTGTTAGTCGGCTGCTAGGGTCATTGGATGGGCTAATTCGATGATTGAAAGGGTTACAATCTTGTGTTTCGGGTTGAGTGTTATGGCACATGTTCGTGAAAATCATTATGTTATTGTTCATATGTTTAGGTTAGGGTTCATGTAAATTAGCAATAGATTGTCTTGTTTGATCGTTGATACGCTGAATGATTTGTTGGAAACTGTTAATTGATTGTTAATCATGGAAACTGATAATGATAATTGATTTTCATAAAGGCGTGTAACTGTTGTGCATGAAATCAGGAAAGTTGTTGCACATCGATAGACTTAGCATGGTTGCGAGTCCAATTGCGACTCGGAACCTCACACACAGCAACATCAGCCGGAACCATGGTTGCGAGTCCCGTTGCGACTCGTAACCGGACCATGATGAGCCGAAATCACCATTGCGACTCGCAACCTCCTGTTGCGACTCGTAATCTCCTGCTGTAACTCTCGGTTGCGACTCGAGATCGCCGGTTGCGACTCGAGACCACCTATGCACGTACACTGTATTGGGCTTTCACTGGCACGGGCCCAATCAGTTGGGCCCAATGTTTGGATTTGTGGACTGTTTGTTATTGGACTTGTATATGTTTACTATTTGGGCCGATTAAGAATCTGGACTGTTTAGATTGGGCCGCTATATGAATTGATTGAATGTTAATTGGGTTGTTTGACTTTCGGGCTTAGACATTGGATCGCACATGAATGTTAATGCTATGCTCTTACCTGTTTACTTGCATACGTGATGGTAACGTGTTAACATATGTGATGCACACGCGTATTACCTTAGTCAAAACCTGACTTGTATAATAACCATGATAGGACGTGGTTGACCATTTACTTGCTACCTGTACTCTTTGTGTATCTGCCGAGCAAACCAAGGTGAGTTCACACAGCCAAGGCATGGGATTCCCGGGTTGGGAATTGGGTTGGATATGTTGATATTGAAAGAGTTACTCGTACTTACGCAATCACTAGACTATAGACCATCGTCCTCAGGATAGTCAGGACACGTTACGTAAAGCCTACGTAACCCAGTATTTGCCATTTGTCTCCCGGGTCGGGAGGACACGTTACGTAAAGCCTACGTAACCCAATACCTTCTACTGTCTTCCGGGTCGGAAGGACACGCTGCGTAAAGCCTACGTAGCCCCCCACGCGTACCATGTCCTCGGGGAAGGGCACGTCACGTAAAGCCTACGTGACCCTGTACGTTTTCCTGTTCTCGGTAAAGAAGAACACATGGTCGGAAGTTAGTCTAGTAAGTACCACTAATGAGAAGCCCTCATTAGTAAGGATAAACGTGGGAAGCCCCCACCGATAATATAAACACAAGGTTTGGGAAGCCCCCACCTTTAGTACACACTAGTATGGGAAGCCCCCACTAGTTATACTTATGCACTATGTTATGAACTTACTTTCTGTGAACTCGCTCAACTAGTTTGTTGATTATTTGCTGCATGCCTTGCAGGACCTTAGGTACTTTATGGAGCTTGCACAGGGAGGAGCAGGTCGTTGTGGGATTTGGATCATGAACGATATCTGAACTTATAACTATTTTGAGTTTACATACTATGCTTCCGCTATTTAAACGATGTTTGGTTTTGAAACATCAATCATGTCATGATGATTTACATTAATTACTTTTATTATTAAGTGCTATGTTTGATATGATTGATGGCTTGATCATGGTCATGTCACGCCTCCAAGCGGTGGTACTCCGCGGGTGGATTTTTGGGGGTGTGACAAAGAAGACTGCAGAAGGAAGAAATTTTCAGTTTGTTACAACTGTGGAGAAACTGGACATCTTAGGCCAAATTGTCCAAAACTAAACAAACCATCTGATACTAAAGCCAAACCTGCAGAAGAAGCAAAAAGGAATGCAAGAGCCTTTCAATTGACTGCTCAGGAAACAGAGCCCATTCCAGATGTAATAGCCGGTACGTCCTAGGTTACAACGTTTACACAAAAAGTATTATTTGACTCTGACGCACACCAAAGTTTTATAAATACTTCATTCTGTCAAACTCTTAACTTAGACAAATCTTTACACTCAAAACAGGCAAAAAGGAAAATATAGAACTCTCAGGTCATATAATTCTTCGCTAACCTAATTCCTATGAAATTAGCCGAGTTTGATGTTGTGTGAGAAATAGATTGGTTAGTAGCCAACCCTACTCGAATTCTCTGTGACAAGAACTTTATAGAAAATCCAGGTACCCGCCGGAGAAGTATTTATGATTATAGGAAATAAACCACGTAAGGTCACATGATAAATCATGAAGATATTCACTTAGATCCTGCTAAGATAACAATGGAAGAGTTCGCAATCTTTAAATGGAAAGTAGGAATTTTATAAATTTAGCCGGATACTATAGGCAGTTTATTAAGGATTTTTTTTAGATAGATACATCCTTAACTAAGTTAACACAGTTAATTCTAAATAAGAACCTAAACAAAAAGAACCCTCTAGCATAAATTAATAAATATTCCAATCCTAGCCTTACCAGAAGGAACAGAAGATTTTAAAATATACGGTAATGCTTCAAAGTTAAAAATTTGGATGTATGGTAATGCGACACAAAAAGGTAATTGTGTATGCATCAAGGCAATTGCAAAAGCACGAAGAAAGCCTTACCACTTGTAAGCTTAAAAATTAGAAACCACAAGTTACCCTTAAGATTAGGAAACATTATCTAAGCAAGCTTACTATCCATATGGGTCATAAGAATTTAAGATACATATTTGAGCAACAAGAATTAAACATAAGGAAAAGGAAATCCTCGGTGATTACGACTGTGATATTTAGTACCACGAAGGAAAGGCTGAAGACGGTTAGAAGAACTATACAAATAATAAACAAAAGCCGTCGAAGTTCGAGTTGGAGACAAAATGCTATTGAAAGTATTTCCTTGGAAAGGAATTTATAAATTCGGTAAGAGAAGAAGCTAAGTCTCTGATACGTAGGACCATTTCCAGTAATCCAACGCATAGGACCAGTAGCTTATCATTTACAACTACCAGAAGAGTTAGCAGGAGTACATGATGTGTTTCATATATCCAATCACAAGAAATGTCTGCCAGACGAATCCCTGGTAGAGATAAATGAAAAACTGAAATTCGTAGAGAAACCCTTACAAATAGAAGACCGGAAGATTAAGTTTTTCAAAACACAAACGACTAGTGCTAGTGAAAGTCAAATGGGAATCCAGAAGAGGACCAGAGTACACTTGGGAACTGGAATCAGAGATGAAGTGAAAATACCCTCATCTATTTCAGTAAATCTCGAGGACGAGATTTTTCTTAAGGTGGGGAGGATGTAACAACTGTCACTAAAATCCATAATTAGGATGGTAATTAGCTATTAAGGAAACCCTAATTAAGAAACCCAAGTAATTATGCACTAACCCTAAAATTTCCAGAACAAACAGAATCAGGATCAGGGCCCCTAAAACTCAGGGGGGGCAAAACCCTAGTTACGATTATCCTCATAACTATCTGTCAAATTCGAAATTTAAGAAACTGTCGACTCATCCAGCCTACATGCACGAAGGGCTACCCTATGAAGTAGGGTGACCCCTCGCGTAGCGCGACGCCCATGGGGGTACCCCTCGCGCTACGCGACGGGGGTCAAATTTCATGTATAAATAGAGGAGTCTGGGACTTGAAATTGGGCACTTGAACGACGAAAAAACTCACTGTATACGCTGAGTTATAGCAGAAATCGTTCACAACACACACAATTCACAAATCGCTGCCGCAATCAGGGTAATAACTCGATCGCTATTACGATTCATTTTCCGAGCAATCAATATATCCAAAGAATGTCTAAGTGCCGCCCACATTGGGTTATGCTTTGTCGTTTGTCGATAATTCGATAAATGAGTTGAAGCATTATACTTTGTCGTTTGTCGATAATTCGATAAATGAGTTGAAGCATTATACTTTGTCATTTGTCGATAATTCGATAAATGAGTTGAAGTATTATACTTTGTCGTTTGTCGTTAATACGATAAATGAGTTGAAGTATTGCACTTTGTCATTCATTGTGAGAATTTGATCTCGTGAGTTATCGTAACTGCTGTATTGATCACTAACCCTGTTTTGTGTACATTATTGTTAAATTAGAAATAATCAAGGCTAATCAGTAGGCTTATACACTGCTCGTTAAATCTGCAATGTGAGTCATTCTCTTTTTATCAACTGTTTTACAATACTCCAAATTATTTTCAAAGTGTTATAATTACAGGGACTAAGTCGTGGATATCTTGATTTATTGGTTAGTGGGGTATTGTGCACATTACTATTTCTCCCAGTTAGGTTCATTGACCTACTAGGGAGAAACGTCACTATTAGAGTTCATTGACCTAATAGTGGTATGACCATCGTCACCATTGTGACTTGTCACCATTGTGACAGAACGCCAGATAAAAATAAGATATGAACCATTGTAATCGCTCTTATGCTGTAATTTATAACTATGGGTCATTTCCTAAAAACTGAATGAACTCACTCAGTATTTCCCCGCTGACAAAATCTTTTTCAAACATGTTTCAGGTAATCTGTTGTGAGCAAAGAAAAGTGCCAGAAAGCACTACCAGCTTAGAAAAGTGGCTCAGTGTAAATAAATAAAGGAACATGTTTTAAAAATAAAGATTTCCATGGAAATCACATTATTGTAAATTACTGGGTTTTATCCCTAAATTATGTAACGAGCAGTTTTAATACTAAAGATCCTGTTTTAAAAGACTTCCGCTGTCGCCTAAATTAAATACCACGGGATTTCTGTCCCGCGGCTCCTGAAACAGGTCAAACCGGGTCGGGGGCCGTGACACGCGATGCGATGCGACGCGATACGGATACTAACCTTCGCACACATGTCTGGGAGACCGCGATACGGGCTAGTAAGCCAGCGAACCAACCGTGAATTCACTCAACTTTGTTGTTGACTCTCTGTTACATGCCTTGCAGGTCGTTAGATCCCTAGCTTAAGGAGCTTGCACTGGGAGGCGTGGTCGTTGTGGGGAAAACTTATATTAAACTTATGTTTTGCTTCCGCTGTAAACTCAAACTATGTTTTGACACCAATTGTATTGTGTTGGATTTTATAAATAAAACTACATGTTTGTTCAATATGATTGGTGGCTATGATCCTGGGCATGTCACGCCTCCAAGGCGGGGTGGGGTCTTGGAGGGGTGTGACAGAGTGGTATCAGAGCCATTGGTTATAGTGAACTTGGTTTTAAAAAGGGAAAAGTTTTTGATAAAACCGGACTATAACCTGTACAGTGCTTAATGATCCGCAACGATGCTTCGCTCCAAGTGCAAGACTCAATACTTTACGATGTTCTATAATATTTATTTTAAGTGTTACAGCTAAGGATTAAGTCTTCCCTAAGTATTTCATGTATCCAACTTTAAGAAATATCTATCGGACGAATAGCTGGTAGTACCTCTTCAAGACATATAAGTGAATGAAAAATTTAAAGATTAGTTGAGAAACCACTTTATATAGAAGACAGAAAGGTTAAGTTTCTCGAACATAAAAGATTAGTATTGGTCAAAGTCAAATAGGTTTCGAAGAAAGGACCGGGATATACTTAGGAACTCGAAGCAGAAATAAAGCGAAAGTATACTAACTTATTCCAATAAATCTCGAGGACGAGATTTCTATAAGGAGGGGAGAATGTAGCAACTCTCACTAAAAGTCCTATTTATTATTAGTCTAATAGGAAACCCAAATTGAGAAACCCAAGTGATTCTGCAGAAACCCTAAGATTTCCAGAACAATCAGAATCAGAATCAGGGCCCCTAAAACTCAGGGGGGTAAAACCCTAGCTAACGATTATCTAAATAAATCGTTGTTTAAATTTCATTTGCCAATTCTGTCAACTCAGCAGGCCTAGTCCCAAACGTGGCTACCCTATAGTAAATAGGTGTCCCTTACGGACCGTAAGGGATAAGGCATACGGTCCGTAAGCAAGGCCCAATTTTGTGTATAAATAGCAGACATTGGCACTTGCAGTTTGCTATTTAAACGACGCTCAAACTTCTAATTGACGTCGAGTTATAGTAGAATCGGTCCACAACACACACAATCACTAAGTGCTGCTATGATTCAGGGTATTAATTCGATCGCTATTACGATTCAACGTCCGATCGATTGTAACTATCCAACGTATGATTAAGTGCTGCTCAAATTGAGTTGATACTTTATTGATTCGTCGTGATTTCGACTTGAATATTTGAGTGCTGTTCCAATTCGGACTATGCTCTGTTATTCGTTGTGAATCCGTTGAATTGTTAAGTATTGCACCTTATTAATCGTTGTGAGGGTTTAATCTCGTGAATTGTCGTAAATGCTGTATTGGTTACTTACCTAATTTCGTGTGCATTAGATTATTAGGCTTATCAGTAGACTAAACTCTATCCCATACCCTTACAATCAAAGAAGAGAAGCAAACCGAGCAAAGCAAAAGCAAAGGTGAGTTCACGAACTTTCTACAAGGCACGGCCATCCTCCAGAGGTAGGATGCCACTCCACTAATCATTCGCACACATGCCTGTAGGGCCGCGATGCGATGCGACGCGATACGGATACTAACCTTCGCACACATGTCTGGGAGACCGCGATACGGGCTAGTAAGCCAGCGAACCAACCGTGAATTCACTCAACTTTGTTGTTGACTCTCTGTTACATGCCTTGCAGGTCGTTAGATCCCTAGCTTAAGGAGCTTGCACTGGGAGGCGTGGTCGTTGTGGGGAAAACTTATATTAAACTTATGTTTGTGTTGGATTTTATAAATAAAACTACATGTTTGTTCAATATGATTGGTGGCTATGATCCTGGGCATGTCACGCCTCCAAGGCGGGGTGGGGTCTTGGAGGGGTGTGACACTCTTAACCTTAAAAATGCTTCACGATGCATTGGTTTGGTTAGAATATCAGCCACTTGATCATAAGTTCCACAATGCTCCGGATCAATGCATCCTTCATTCACCAAGTCACGTAGAAAGTGAAACTGAACACCAATGTGTTTACACCTCCCATGGAAAACCAGGTTCTTAGATAACTTGATTGCTGATGTGTTATCGCATTTGATTGTAGTACTTCCTTCCACTTTAACACCAAGATCTTCCAGTATACCTCGAACCCAGACAACTTGACATGCACATGATGCTGCAGCAACATACTCAGCTTCAGTCGATGACAATGCCACAATACTTTGCTTCTTAGAGGACCAACTTATGGCAGCACCATCCCATAATAGAACATGCCCGGATGTACTTTTCCTGTCGTCATAATCACCTGCGAAGTCACTGTCAGTGTACACCTTTAACTCTCCTTTTCCTCCCCTTTTATACCATATTCCATAATCTAAGGTACCCTTCAAATACCTCATAACCTTCTTGGCTGCTGCATAGTGCATAGTTGTAGGCTTTGACATAAATCGACTTATCAAACTCACCACAAATTGTATGTCAGGTCTGGTGTTTGTAATGTGCATCAAGCACCCAACAACATGCTTGAACACAATATCGTCTATCTATTCTCCTTCACCTTGCTTCAGTTTGCATCCTGGAACTATCGGATTCACAACAGCATTGCAATCCATCATCTCGAACTGAGACAAAATTTCTGTAGCATATTTTCTTTGTGACATGAATTCCAGCAGATGATTGAACTACCTCAATACCAAGAAAGTACCTCATCTTCCCCAAATCCGTCATTTCAAACTCACTCTTCATGGATTCTTTGAATTCTTTCAGCATTCTTTCATCATCACCGGTGAATATCAGATCATCGACATAGATATTCACAAGAAGCCTCTTACCAGCTGAATTTTCTTTAATAAACAAAGTGTGCTAAGATTTGCATCTTTTGAACCCTTCAGCCACAAAATAAGTTTCAATACGATTGAACCAGGCCCCAGGGGCCTGTTTCAGACCGTACAACGCCTTGTTTAGCTTATACACTTTGTGTTCATTGTTGTTAACCACATATCCCTGCGGTTGCTGCACGTATACCTCCTCTTGCACCACTGCATGCAGAAAGGCTGATTTTACATCCAATTGGTAGATGTTCCAGCCATGTTGAGCAGCAATTGCAACCATCATACGAATTGTATCCATCCTTGCTACAGGCGCATACACTTCTGAATAGTCTATACCATACTGTTGCCCATATCCACGAGCCACAAGCCTTGCCTTATGCTTTTCTATCTCTCCCTTCTCATTCAACTTTGTTTTAAATAGCCATTTTACTCCAATACATTTTGCACCTTTTGGAAGCTCAACCAGATTCCATGTTTGATTCCTTTCTATAGCCTCTATCTCAGTATCCATTGCCTTCTTCCACTTATCTTCTTTAATAGCTTCTTCAAACTTGATTGGATCTTGGTCTTCAATCATAACATTTAACTCGTATTCATCATCAGATTGCAACTCACTTCCAGTTGCATAATCTTGTAAATAACTGGGAGGTCTTCTCACTCTTCCCTCCCTTGTTCTTGTTGTGCTAGGACCCAGATCAGCAACAGTTTCTTCATTATTGACTTCATGATGCTCTTCATCAACTTCAACTTGGACACTTTCTTGTTCATCACAAGTGTAATTTCCCCATGTCAATTCTTCCTCAGCCCTTTCTTTCCCTTTACCAGAATTCCAGTTCCAAGCCTTATGTTCTTCAAACAATACATCTCTACTGATCAAAACTTTCATAGTTTGGGGATAAACTAACCGATAGGCTTTGGACTCTTCACTCACACCAGTTAACACACAAACGTGGCTTCGATCATCAAGTTTCTTCCTTTTTTTCATTTGGTATGTACACATGTGCTATAGAGCCCCATACCCTAAAGTGATCTACTGTGGGCTTAGATCCACTCCAAGCTTCTTCAGGTGTCATAGTTGAATGAGCCTTGCAAGGAATCCAATTCAACACATAAAAGCTCCACAAAGCTGCCTCTGCCCAAAACATTTTAGGCATGTTTTTAGAAGCAAGCAATGTAATAATCATTCCAATAACGGTTCTATTTTTACGTTCGGCCACACCGTTTTGCTGTGGTGTGAACCTAGTTGTTAACTGTCTCTTTATCTCCTTCTCTTTACAAAATTCGATGAACTCCTTTGACAAGTATTCACCCCCTCTATCCGTTCTAAGACACTTAATCAATTTCCCACTTTCAGTTTCTACTTTATTCTTAAACTCCTTAAACTTTTCTAGAGTCTGAGACTTTTCAGATAACATATACACCCATGCTTTTCTACTGAAATCATCAATAAAGCTCAATAGATACCTTTTACCCGTATAGGATTGAGGAGTGATAGGTCCACAAATGTCTGAGTGGATAAGTTCCAGACAATCATCTGCATGCCATTTGCTCTTCTTTGGAATAGCTTCTCTAGTTTGTTTTCCAATGAGACAAGTTCCACATACAGCCTATTCAACATCGAACTTGGGAAGATCACGAACCATGTTCTTTTTCTGTAGTGCTTCCATATTAGTTTTGTTGATATGCCCCAGCCGCTCATGCCACAATGTTCCTACATCCTCATCACTTGTGTAGTTGTACCCATCTGTTCTTTGATTTTCACATCTGTTGGTGTCTTCACTGAGTGGATACATCCTGTTGGCACTCATATTGCTTTGAAACAATAACCCTTTCTCTGGATGATATGCCTTGCAAACGTTTGATTGAAACAGGAAGGACAACCCATTTTGTTGAAGTTGTCCTATGCTCAACAAACAATTCTTCAGATCCGAAATGTAATACACATCATTAATAATAAACTTAGCACCATTTAGACTTAGCTTCACATTACCTTTACCTCTGACATTCATCCTTGAGTTATTGCCAAGCTTGACTGTGGTGGAGAAGCTTTGATCAAAATCAACAAACTTTTCCTTAATACCACACATGTGATTCGAGCATCCGGAGTCAAGGAACCATAGCCAATTCTTGCTTTCATCACTATTATGAGCCATGAACACATTCTCATCCACACCAGCCATAAGCATGATTTCTTTATTCTCATCAAAACCAGCAAAGTTAGCTTCTTTTGAGTCCGTACACTCATAAGAAAAATGTCCCAACTTGTGACATTTGAAGCACTCAATTGTCTCTTTGTTGAACGATGACTGGCCTCGTCCACGGCCCCTACCTCTTGGGCTCCAACGACCTCTTCTTCGACCACAAGTGTTTGATCCTCCACCACCCTCCATCTTGAGAACATGTTCATCTTCTCTTTCTACCTTCTTGAACTTTTGCTCATGGACTGTCAGTGTACTTTGCAGCTCATCAATTGTCATTTCTTCAGTGTTTTTAGATTCCTCAATTGACACCACTACATACACATACTTCTCAGTGAGAGTTCTGAGGATCTTTTCCACAATCTTCACATCAGGCATGGACTCACCATTGCTTCTCGTCTGGTTTGACATGGTTAAGACTCTACCGAAGTATTCTGGTATTGTCTCTTCATTCTTCATTTTCCAGAACTTCGAAATCCCTCCTTAGCTTCTGCAGCATGGACTTCTTCACACGTTCGTTTCCAGCAAACCTTTTCTTCATTGATTCCTATATGGCTTTGGAAAAGCTTCTATTTAGGATCTGCTCCAACGTGACCCTGTCAATTGCCTGATACAAGTAATGCTTTACTTGTAAGTCTTTTGATCTTAGAACTTCCAATTTCTTCTTATGAGCCTCCGTTTGAGAAATCCCAACTGTTGGTTCAATGATCCCCGGATCAATGAGTCCCCATAATTGTTTTGCGCGCAGCAAATTTTCCATCATCTCGCTCCAGTGCTCATAGTGGCCATCAAATACAGGAACCTTCAATTTCTCAGTACTCATCGTTGTTTCTTTTGATAGTGATCGAAGTGAATTTTGCTCTGATACCAATTGTTGTAATTGGATATCACAAGTGAACAAAACCTTGATTCATTAACGAGGCCAACAAGCCTTTAAATACAAGGAATAAAATAACAAACAAAGCTAGAAACCAGAAAACAAAATAACGTCTATTTGAACGAGATAAAAGCAAAAGAATCGGTAAGCATATGACTTCTTCCATCCACGTGCGTTAGCCTATTCTCCTTTATTCAACGGTAACAAACGGTAACAGTCAACCATACCAACAGACTTACTCTTTCAACATGCTCCGTTCTTCGTGTCCCTTCATCCTCTACAAAAGTGATAAATTTCGATGTCGACTCGTAGTAGTTTAGTTGCGACAGGCATCTTAGGCGACCATGAACGACCAGATGAAGCGAAGATGGTGATGATCTCTATCAAACTTGTCAGAGACCTACGAAGGAGTGAAGTAAAAGACAAAAGGCAAAAAGTCAATGTAATGCTGTTAACATACTGTTTCTCAATTGTTTTGAAAATAATAATAATAATAACAACAACAGTAGTAGTAGTAGGAGTGGTGGTGGTGGTGGTGGTGGTCGTCGTCGTCGTCGTAGCAGCAGCAGCAGTAGTGTAGCAGTAACAGTAGCAGTAGCAGTAGTGTAGCAGTTGCAGTAGTAGTGTAGCAGTAGCAGTAGTAGTGTAGCAGTAGCAGTAGCAGTAGTAGTGTAGCAGTAGCAGTAGTAATAGTAGTATAGCAGTAGCAGTAGTACTACTAACAATAACAATAACAATAACAATAACAATGTATCTTATATATGTAATTTGAAGGCTATATAATTCCTTCATCTTGAACCATTGTTGTTCAACATAATTTGGTTGAATTGGCTATTCTTTAAGAATATTTTTAAAGGTAGAAGTTTTCCTTGTATTAGGGTTAAGTAAAAACGATTTTTCTTTAGGTTTGTATTCCTATTGATGAAGTGAAAGGATTATCTCTTTTTTCCCTTTTTACTTCAGGATAAATGAAAGAAAAATCTATTCTTTCATTTATGTGATGCTTTACTAGAAGCTTTATCTTTATAATGTCAAACTCATAAAATGGCATGTTAGAATTCATGAGAAGACAATTTCTCACAATCAAATTCTTTAGTGTAGGTATTCATTAAGTATAATATAGATAAAAGGGAAGAGGGGTAGGAATGGAAGGAAATAGTAAAATGTTATGCCTTTTAACTTGACTCTTTGTATGCATCTTAAAAATTTGTATAGAAATAACAATTCTATCAATGGGAAATTACATATTATATTTGCCCAAACTCATTTCCGGGAATAATTAACATCGAAATGTAAATTAACTTGAATTTATAACACACATATATAAATATAAATACTTAAAACTCAATTACAAATTAGGAGTTGTAAATATAAGGGTTGAGTTATAATACAAAGGATTTAAAAATAAGAAGTGTAAGAAGCCACCATAGAGTGACAAGTGTCCAAAGAGAATCAAGTGGGAAGGCTAATTTTGTCTAAGAGAATAAAAAGAATATGCACATGCAAGTCAAATGTTATTTCCCCCTCACTTTTTAAACCTCCGTAACATTTTTATACATCATTTGTTTTTTAAAAAAATTATACTATAAAATCAAACGTCTTTTTATCTTTAATATGATTATCCTATTGTTATAGTTTTCAAAACAAATTGAAAACCCGGTTGCGTATTACACAATGGACATAACGTCAAACACAGTGAGTATTAAACTAAAAACACAATGGAAAGTAAACAAAAAACACAATTGATGACAACAGATAAAATACACAATGGACAACAGACTAAAACACAATGCACATAATGTAAAACACAATAAGTATCAAACTAAAAAAACAATGGAAAGTAGACTAAAAGCACAATTGATAATAGCAGATAAAAGACACAATGGACAACAGATAAAAGACAAAATGGACATCAGACTAAAACACAATAGACAACAAAAAAACACAATAAATAACAGATTACAACACAATGAACATCAGACTAAAAACACAATGAACAACCTAATAAAACACAATGAACAATAAATTAAAACACAAAGAACAAAAACAATAAAAACAAAAACACAATGGACAACATATTAAAACACAATAATCATAAGCAATAACACAATGTATAGAAAACTTAAATATAACACTATCCTTATTGTGTCATAAATTGTGTTATAAGTTTTGATAAAAACGCAGTGGCTTGAACCCAGATTAACATTGTGTTATAAGTTTTGATAATAACACAAGGTATAGAAGCCCTACTAAAACGTAATGACCAAAACCCAGTTTAAAGACACAATGATCTGAACCTTTAAGACAATGCAAAGAAAACCCAGTAAAATGATTTTATTTTATTTTATTTCTATATAGCAATATGATACTTAAATTAAAGATAAAAAACGCTTGTTAGGCCGGAGGGTGTGGGGGCGCCACCCCCACCAGCTCATACTTTATAGCGCCCCGGGGCGCTATCCCACCACAACCTTGACGTTAAGGCTGGAGGGTGTGGGGGCGCCACCCTCGCCACATCATTGTCTATAGCGCCCCAAGGCGCTATACATCCACACCATGCAATTCAAGAGGGGGCGCCATTGATGGGACTCCATCATGGTAACTAGAAGGAAGAAGGGTTCAGGTGGGGCCCACATCTATTTCAACCAATACCATTTTTTATTTTTTTTATTTTGTTTAATAGGAGGCTCCATCTGTCACACCCCAACCGCATTAAAACAACAAACCGCGGCGGAAACGTCAGGGAGTGTCGTAACAGAATCATTGTTTCATAACACATGGATTGAAGTTCTGTTTTATTGAAGTAAATGTATTACATTGCATTGAAATTTGAAACAAAACATGCACAAATAGACTCTCATTGTTATTAAGTCACTAAGGCCTCGTCCATTCCTATGTGAGGATGCACCAATATCATCATCAACATCACCAACTATGGTACCTGAAACACATGTGAAAATACGTCAGCATAAAAATGCCGATGAGTACATAGGTTTTATGTGAGTGTCAGATTCATGGCTCGTTTTACCTTTTGAAATAACTCAAACAACTTTGTTATTCGATATTAGAAAACTTAGTTTTGTAAAATGTTTATATTGTGAATTGAAATAACCAAGTTAAAACAGATTTGTTATAATTTATAAAACCTCGAAGCCATGAATCTTAACTCCAAAACATTTGTTTTATGTAGACCCAGATCGAAAATCGTTTTTGTAATAAAACTCGAATTGTTTATATTGTTAGAAAACCTTGTAATATAACTTTGTTTTGTTAGCATTTGCCCAAGTGATCTAGATAACGCAACGATATATAATGTGTTAAAAGCACTTATATATAGGAAGTACCAGCGGCGTATCCACCATGCTTTTAACACATTACACCCGCCCCGTTACCTAATCACTTCCCTAATCCAACGGTTCAAACAGTTTCAAACGGTTCACATAAATCAATCAATTTCAAACGGTTCACATAAATCAAACAGTTACAAACGGTTCCAATACTTCAGATAATTCACATAGATCAAACAGCTTCAAACGGTTCAAAATGTAAAACAATGTGTCCATATACTGGATAAGCATATGCAACAAAATGTAATATACAAAAATCAATGTGCTAGCATGCTAAGTGAACATACATAGAAAAACATAATGAAATCATGTACTATCTACCTAATAATGAATATAGCAAGTATATGATATAAAAGCATGAAAAGCATGAAAGTAACAAGTAGGCACATGTGTATCACCCCAAAACAGTTTAAAACGGTAAAAGAGGGGAACTATGTACTCACTTGAGGATGCTTAGAAGTCTTGGCTAACAACCAAGCAAAGCTAGAGGGATCACGGAATCAAACGGCACCTAATATAGGTAACTACATTAATAACCGGACCTAAATCGGAAGAGCGGATAGAATGAGGTTTCGTAAACCAAATGAGTATTGGAACTCATATGACATGGTTTAACAAAGCCTACATACCAAAACGAAACCTATCCTAAGTTCTTACGACCCATTACGACTCGTTTAGGTAGCTTACGCTACTTTAACGCGTCGTTCGCGTAAAACGCGCTCGGAACGCCTAAGTAGACCTATGACAAGTATTATATGCCTAAACATGTTTAAATATGTTGCATAATCAGTTAAGTGACAAAAGTTTGAGTTGCATATGCTTAAAATAAATTTATGCGTAAAAAGGGCATTTTGGTCATTTTCCTAAGGCATATAAACTACTTATCATACAACTACTTAAACGAAGTGACCATAAGGTATAACCTCGGACGGTTATTCCCTATACAACTATGGTCACAAAATGTGTTTGCTCGGATCCTAATGATCGACCAAACGGGTCGGGTTCGAAAGTCTAAGCGGTTGTTTAGACCGCTTGACTTACGACCCTATATAAGCACTAATCTAAAAGTGACGAGTTAAACATGTTAAAACATGTTTAACGAAGTTAGAAAACAAGTTTGATATCAAAACAAACGGTTTTGATACCTAAGAATAGTTTGGTTGCAAAATACGCATAAATACGTATTTTGACGGAAACTATGACTCGTCACTACGCCTAAATAATGTGGTAATCAGTAGGTATAGTCACAAGAGACTATAACCATCGTGATTACACTCACGCTACGAAGTTCAAACGAACTTCGTGTTGACCTTTGACTGGTCAAAGCATAAAGTCAAACACTGTTTGACTTTCACGCTTAAAAACGCATAAAAGAACGAAAGAAACTTACAACGGGTCCAAGCTAGGAAGAACTTGATCTAAATACTCATGTATGAAGCATAAAGCTTCAACTTAGAGCATGAAATCAGATCAAGGTGTGAGGAGCAAATGAATTCTAAGTGGGTATTTATAGATTTCGGTCCACCGTTAAGATCGTTCCTCGATTCCCGAGCTTCAATCTCAACCATCCATGTGTGCCCACTGAATTAGAATACCATGGGTGCTCAAAACAAGCCCCTAGTATGAAGAAACCATGTGCAAAACCCATGAAACCAGCTGTTGAATTGAAAAACAAGTTTTCTGATCTGGGCTGTTTACACAGACCGCTTAAGAATAAGCTTAGGCTTATGCCCCAGGCCTAGCAAACTTTGGCAGATTTACAATTTTAACCCCTGCAGTCCCAAAACTTGGTTTTCGATGCATTTTTGACACATTTAAGCCCCGTTAACCCCATTTTAAGGCTCTAAAATGAAGTTAAAGCATAGGGAATATGAAACATGCTCAAAAACATCTTGGATGTCGGTTCGTCTGGTCGTACGGTTGCGTTATTCAGGTAATTACGACGGAAGTCGTAACGAACGCTAAAACGGTCCAAAGTAAGCGACAAATGGAATTTTATCATGCCAATCACTAAAATAAAATATTTTAATGATTACATAAATTTTTGGATGTCCGGATATGTTCAGAACGTAAGATATGCGCGAAAATGCAAACTTATGCACTTTTTGACGCTTTTAGTCCCTATTGATCAAATAAGTTTATTTTTACGCACCAAACACCTCAAAGCCTATTTCTAAGCTATGTAAAGGATATTTAGGGCATGTTTAACTTATGATCAAGTTCCGGAATATTCATCACAGTATGAATCGACATACTTTCGCAGTTTGTCGAAATTAGTCCCTATGATTGAATAAACTTGATTTCGGCATACCAAACCCTCCAAAACTTATTTCTAAGTTATGTAAAGGTTATTTAAGGTATGTTAAGCCTATGTCACTGTTCCAGAGTGTTTGTCGCATTAAACTGGTTATATTTACGCATCAGATCGCGTATAACCTTCCAGAAAGCGATTTAAAGCTCGAAATCAAACAAGAACTGATATGTGCAAATGATACACATATTTATACAAATCCCAAGTATGAAACAAAATATTTCATTGATTTGGTATTTGTTTGATGGTCGCAGAGGCACAGGTGTCACACCATCCACACCATGCAAATTAAAGGGGGCTCCATCCACACCATGGATCCTACGTGTGGCTTACGTGGCCTGATAAAGCCCCTGGGGGGCTCCAAGCACACCCTCCAGCCTAACTAGGGGCGCCATGGTGGTAACGAGCTTCAAACGCGTTGAACGAGGAGAATTGGTCAAATATGACCGTTTGGCAACGTTCGAAAATAAAAAAAAACTTTTTTTATTCAAATATAAATATAAACCTATTCCAAACTAAATAACACACCAATCACAACTAAAACACACACCAATCACAACTAAAAAATGTCTTCGAGCTCCTCATCCGATGGTGTTCTTGACAATATGGTTCTCGTAATTACGCAGGAGGTGATTTGTTGGTGCACAAATGTCTGTTTACTTCGTCTTTATTGAGTCTTGTATTGTACTAGATAGATCAGGACACGGAAAACGAGAAAACGGTAGTTTGGGGTAATTCCGCATGAAATGATCATATATCATTTCATACGAAATTAATCTTTCAAGCGATATTAGTTATTCTGCACGGAATTAACTAATTTCGTGTGAGCAGGTAATTCCGCTTCAGTCAGTTCATGCGGAATTAGCCACCCTATATATATCAGTCCTGTTGTTTCATTTCATACAGAATTAGTATGTGTGTTTGAGAGCCGAGGTGCTGCCGAATTGTTATCAGAATTGTAAAAAGCTCAGAATCAATCAATAAGAAGATAATTAGAAATGAACAAGCTGTATTACGTCAATTACATTGATTCCGCCTTTGTATTTGATGCTGAACTCATCGAATTGACTCGTTCGGGTCACACGACGATCCAACAAGTGGTATCAGAGCTCAGGACGAGGAGTTCATAACAATTCAGCTTGATTTCACCGGACTCTCTCACTTCTACTCCTTCTTTTCTGATTTGAACAAAATTTAACAGTTGAAATGGCTTAAAACTCACATGTATCACGTAAAACATAGTTTTAACTAATCCTTGAAAGAATTGGACTAAAATTTGACTTAAAACTGATAAAACTTTTAATTCCGCTTGAAAAACTGATCGCACATAATGACGTCACCATAATTCCATTTGAACTGGATTCTAATTCCACACGGAATTAGCTACATTTGGTCTATTTTCGCTTGAACAGTGCAGTCAATTTCACACGGGATTTAATTTCGCTTGAAATGTTCAAACGGAATTACTAATTCTGCTTCAAGAGGCTAATTTCGTTTGAAGTTGATCTAATTCCGCACGGAATTAGATATTGCTTGGTAATTTCGTTTGAAGTGTGAACAAGCTAATTTCGTTTGACATTAATTTCGTTTGAAGGGTGTTATTTCGTTTGAAGCAATTCCGTTTGAAAACTGTATCTCAAAAATCCAAAATTTTTTCTAAGTATTTGTTGATTGTTTCAGGTACTTGAAAGATGGATGATTTCATGAATCCTTTCTGTGATGTATTTGCATTTACCGGTGGTTCGGGAGATGGCACATCAAGTAACACGAATGAAACTACACCAACACCTAGTGCAAAGAAAACTCTCACTGATGCGTTGAGTGTAGAAAGTGCTTATGGGACATACAATAAACCTTCCTAACTGATGGCGATTGAAGATTACAACAGGTGGGCTACAAGGTTTGACGAGTGGCTTCAAGCTTTTGCATATCCAAGCTGGAAGAGTTTGAAGAATGGTTACAGTTCAGGAGGGCTGAGTGGTCAAAGTTTAGCTGATAATGATGAGATAGAAAGATATGTTGCTGAACAAAAGTGCATCGCGTTGATTCATCAGTCTGTGAGAGATGATATAATTTCGTTGATTGAATATGAAAATTCAAAAGATCTTTGGGAGAAACTGAGGGTAAAATGTGTAGGTAGTGCTGAGATAGTCAAAAACAAAAAGAAACTGTTAAGAAAAGAGTTTGATTTATTTGGTTGTTTAAAGAACGAGTCTGTTTCCAAGATGATTGAGAGATTCGGGCATCTGAAATTGGAGCTGGCAAGACATGGAATCACTTATACTCAAGAAGAGTTGGTCGATAAATTGTTTGACTCGCTGCCAAATGAGCAAGACTGGCAATACTTTGCTTTGATGTTGAAGAACACCATTAAGCCGCCAGAAGTTTTGACAGTGGATCTGCTTATCGAAAGATTGGAGAGTCATGAGTTAGAGATCAAGAAATCCAGCAAAGTCAACAACTCATCTTATCAGCAGAATGTGGAGTTGTATTACAGAGGAAGCATGATTCCGAAATCTGCATCACCAAAGACAACATTTTCTGCAGAGAATTCAAACACAGTGAATCATGAAACTCTTAGCAGTGGCTATCATGGTGGTTTATCGTCAAGTACTTCAAATCAGTATGCATCAAAGAATCTGTTTCAATGCAACATTGTTGTGGATCTGAAGAACGCTCAAAATTTCAATGAAGAATCTGCAAAACATCAAATGGTGTTTTTAGCATCGGTGCTAGATTCGTACGAGAGTCTTGTGGCGGGCAAGATTGGAAACACTAACCTGACCAAGGAAGATTATGATCAAATAGATCCTGAGGAGATGGAGCTAATCGATATCAAGTGGTGTATGGCCAGTGCAGTCCGGAGAGCGCAACGTTTGATGGAGATTACTGGAAGACATTTAATTGGAGGGCCGTCGACCAAGTTAGGTTTTGATAAATCAAAGGTCACGTGCTTCAGGTGCAAACAAAAGGGTCATTTCAAACGTGAATGTCGAAATGCTCCTGCTGATGATACAGCAAATCCATTCCGTGAGGATTACTACAATAGAGCGATTTATCATCAGAACAAATCTCAACCTCCAAGAATGAAACAAACAGAAGATAACTCCAAAGAAAAATCCAGAGCACTTGCTGTTATTCATGACGATGAGGGTTTCGATTGGAGTGAACTGCTACCAGAGGAAGACGCAGTGGGTTACACTTTCATTGCAGAAAAGATGACTCCTTACAAAGACACCAGAACAGAAGAACAAAAATTAGTCAACAGACAAATGAGAGCTCAATACAAGATGACCAGAATTTCTCGTGTATACAGTGAAGCTAAGAAGGAAAAGAGATGGGATGCTAATAGAGAATGTTACCTTGATCCTGAAGGAAACATTGCTATTGATCCAAAAACTCTTAGTCTTGAAGCTTTCGTTGAAGAATTTACTGAAGAAGAAGAATCCAGACAGAGAGAATGGTGGGGAGGTGGAAAAGAGAAACAAGAAGAGAAAGAAAAAGAGAAAGAGAAAGAGAAAGAGAAAGAGTTGCAACTTAAAAAGATTGATGATGGGATTATTGATACTTCACAAGAATTCACCGCTGAAAACTTGGGGAAGATGGTTGACAAAGTGCTTGCTGCTAAAGAACTTGAGGTAGACTCTAAGTCTGAAACTGAGTCTAAATGCGAGGTCAGTTCAAATGCGTCAACAAGTGAGTCAGGTAAGAAAGTCAAAGGTGACAGTGACTGCAAAAATTGCATGAAAAACTGCAAGATTTGTAGTACACTCACTTACCTCAATGGTAAGAAGGTTGAAGACCTGACAACAAGAGTTAGAAAGGCTGAAGATCAGATTCTTGATCTTGACAAAATGCTAAAAGCTTCAAATGATCGAGTTAAAAATTTAACTGAGAAAATTGAAAATGATAAAATTGAAGTAGAAAGAATTAAGAAAGAAAATGAAAAATTGATTCTTGAAAATCGTAAAATTTCAGAAAATTTTGAGAAACTAAAACGAACGGTAAAAGATTCTGATGAAAGAAATGGTAAAACCAATAAAGAATGAACATTTAACTGGAGTTCTTAGATTCAAAGAAGAGCAAATCAACCAACAACTGGATGAGATTGCTAAGTTGAAGCTTCAATTTCAAGAAGCTAAAATTGAAAATGAACGCATGCAGTTGAAACTGAGCAGTTACAACTCCGCAAGCTTTGTTCTTCAACACATAGTTCCTAAACCAATTGGGAAGAACAAAGCAGGCGAAGATGTCTATTCGGATGGAACAGGGGTTGGGTTTCATCAAGTTCCACCGCCAGTGCTAAACACTTTTTCAAAGAAAAAATCAGGGTTGGTTAATGACGATGAAGATGAAAATGAAGTGAAACTTCCTGATTCAATTGATGTCACATTCAATTCGTCGTCTGATGAGGATAGTGTCCAATTTGAAATCGTTAAAAGCATGGCTGAAAATGTTTTAAAATCTGATAGTGACACTACTGAGGATGATGGATATTTTCTGGATAAATATATTCCAAAATCTAATCCAAAAACAACTTAAGTGAAGAGCCTAATCTTGTGATGTACAAGATGGTGGGATCTGATAAGTTGTATTCGGATCATGATTTTCCGATAGAGAATGTGAATGTTGGGAAATTGAGAAATGTTTTCAAGTTAATTGAAATTGATGTGTCGGAACTTGAAGGATTGAAACATGCTAAAAGAGAATTAAACTTTCAGAAAGATAAATCTTACTATAAAAAACCTGTTGTTCCACCATGTTTTTATAACAACAATCAAAACAAGTGGTCAGGTGGTTATCAGGGTGGTAAGAATTATCAGAAAAGAAATTTTCAAAACAAAAAGTTTGTTGAGAAGAAAGTGTTTGTGAAAAGTTCAAGTTCTCATTCCGAGCAAGAATCGGAAATTTTTTCAAAGACAAATAGAATTTTTTGAGAAAAAGGCCTCACAGCCTCAGACTGAAGGTACAAGTCGAGTTGTTGATACAACATGTTTCAAATGTAATCAAGTTGGACATATTGAACGAAAGTGTACCAACTTGAAGCCTAAGTCTGAAACTGTTGAGATTCAGAAGAAGAAAGTTGTTGAAAAGAGCAAGGTTCCATTGGTTGTTGAGAAAAACGTTTTGAAAAATGATAACACTAAAATCAAAACTGAACCTGTAAAGAATGTGGTAACTAAAAATGACAAGTTTTACGCACGGGTTGCATCACTTCAACAAAAATGGAAGCCTAAAGTGGTTGAAAAGAAAACAAGTGCTCCAAAACCAAAGGTTTCAGAGTCGGAAAAACAATCGTTTTCTACCACACCGGTAAAGATGACTGTTCCTTTGGATTATTTTGTGAAACTTGAAAAACAAAAATTTGAGGTTTCTGAAAAGAAGATTGTTTCAAAGAAACACCAACCATTTGGTCAACTTCAAAAAGACAAATTTTTCTTATACAAAGAGGTTGAGGTTGGGTCTAAAGAAAGCTTGAAAATGAATGACAAAAATTTTCCACCATTGTTCACAAAAACCACAGTTTTAAACATTCAGCTACCTGAGTCAAAGGAGGCTTGGGTGGTATCAAAATCTAACTAAGTTTGTTTGATTTATGCAGGAGCTTCCAAGATCCATTTCATGATGGATTATGGATAGTGGAGCTTCTCGGCACATGACAGGGAAGACGACCCTGCTGTACGATGTTAGAAATTTTAATGGAGGTTATGTGGGTTTCGCAGGAAATCAAGGTGGTAGAATTATCGGTGAAGGAACTTTATCGAATGGAATCGTCACGTTTGAAAGAGTTAACTACATCGCTGAGCTTGAGAATAATCTTCTGATCATTTCGCAAATCTGTGACAGAATGTATACAACACACTTCACAGACAAAGAATGTTTGATCTTGAAACCAGGATTTGTTGTCCCCGATGAATGGATTATCATGAGAGCACCAAAAGTCAATGATCTGTATGTGTTGGACATGAGCGTAGCTACTACAACCACGGGTCAGGCTCACTGTTTTATGTCAAGAGCAACCAAAAAAGAATCGCAGTTGTGGCATCGAAAGATGGGCCACATTCACCTATGAAAAATGAATAACTTGGTGCATAACGACTTAGTTACTGGTGTTCATATAAAAGGTTTTCATCTTGAGGGGGAGTGCATTAGCTGCATCAAAGGCAAGCAGAAGAAGAAGTCACACCCTAAAAAGCAAGTCAATTCAGTCTCAAGACTTCTGGAGAGACTTCACATGGATCTTTTTGGTCTTGTGAATGTCAAAAGTATTACAGGAGATCTCTATTGTCTTGTAGTTACTGATGACTACTCAAGATTTTCTGGGTATCATTCTTGAAGTCGAAAGATGAAACGTTTGACAGTTTGATGGCGTTGTTCAGGAAAATTGAAAATCTGTACCAGAGACGAATACGAAGAATCAGGAGTGATAATGCTACTGAATTCAAGAACAACAAGATGGATGAATTTCGTGACGAAAGAGGTATATTGCAAGAGTTTAGTGCTCCGTACACTCCACAACAGAATGGAGTTGCAGAACGTAAAAACAGGACACTAATCGAAACGACTAGAACAATGCTTGCTGATTCAAAGTTACCGATAAATTTTTGGGCAGAAGCAGTTGCAGCCTCTTGCTATACGCTCAACAGAGTTCTCACTGTCAAGAAATTCAACAAAACATGCTTTGAGTTGATCAATAACCGTAAACCAAATCTGAAGTATCTTGAACCGTTTGGGTCACCCTGCACTGTTCTAGAGCCTTTTGGAAAGTTTGGTCCGAAGAGTATTGAGGGAATATTCATTGGTTACGCAAGTCCATTACGACGAGTCTTCGTTCCAAGTCTGAAGCAGATTATTGAAGCTCACAATGTTGAATGTCAAGGTCATACAATGCCTCCACAGAATCCTGGAGATTCATGGCGTTATCATTATGAGACTTTGTGGGATTCGTTTGACATGATGGAAGAACCAGAAGAAGAAGAAGATTTCTTTGATGAATTGGATATTCTGAGAGAGTATGAGTCATCACAGGAGAGGTTTCCAGCTGAGTATTCTAGGCGACCACGGCAAACTTCAAATGATGATGAAGCCAGTCCAAGCAATACTGGTGAACATGATGATATACAACAATCTTCAGAAATTGCTCTTGATAATCAGACGACAGTCAATGAAAATCAAGAATCTGATGACAGACCAATATTTGATCATGGTGATTCAAATTCTGAGGGGGAGCAGATCCAAATTTCAAGTCAAACAAACCCAGTCAGTGAACACGATGCAGACCAAAATGTTACAAATTTGGAAGGTGAAGTAGATGTTCCAGGCGAAGTGATGCCAAGAACTCTTTCATACCATCCAGAGGCGTTGACTATTGGAGAGTTACAATCAGGCGTTCGCACTAGACGTCAAATTGATCAAGGGCTTACTTGTTTTTATTCTACGGTTGCTCCTTTACAAACTGAGTTTTCACTAAGTTGTTTTATTTCGCAGATTGAACCGCGAACTTATAAAGAGGCGCTAACTAAAGATTCTTGGGTCAATGCTATGCAAGAAGAGTTAAGTCAATTTGAGAAGTTGGGAGTGTGGAAGTTAGTAGACTTGCCTGATGGTCACAGGAAGATTAACACAAAATGGGTTTTTAAATGCAAGAGAGACGATAGAGGGGTTGTTGTTCGAAACAAAGCCCGACTCGTTATCCAAGGTTTCAGTTAGCAGGAGGGGATAGATTTCGCTGAAGTGTATGCTCCTGTTGCTAGACTTGAAGCTATTAGGATCTTCTTAGCATTTGCGTCATGGAAAGGTTTTAAAGTTTTTCAGTTAGATGTCAAATCGGCTTTTCTATATGGGAAGGTAAAAGAGGAGGTATATGTCGGACAGCTACCGGGCTTCACCGACCCAATCCACAAAGACAAGGTTTATTTGCTGGATAAAGCGCTGTATGGTTTACACCAGGCCCCGAGAGCTTGGTACGAGACATTGTCTCAACACCTACTAGCCAACAGCTTCATCCGTGGAAAAGTGGATGCCACTCTCTTCACCAAGTTAGTCGATGGTCATCTTCTGATTGTTCAGATATACGTAGACGACATCATATTTGGGTCAACAAATGAAGAATTGTGCAAAGAATTTGAAAAAGTTATGAAGCAAAAATTTGAAATGTCATCGATGGGTGAGATGAAATTCTTTTTGGGTCTTCAGGTTGAACAGCTTCCCAAAGGAATTTTCATACATCAGACGAAGTACGTTCGTGATATTCTAGAGAAATTTAGGATGCCAGGATCTACTCCAGCCTCCACCCCATTAGCAACGAACCATGGGATAAATCCTGATCTCACCGGAGAGAAGGTAGATGAAACAATGTATCGTTCGATGATCGGTTCGCTAATGTATCTGACAGCTTCAAGACCCGATATCATGTATCCTACGTGCCTCGCAGCAAGATTTCAATCTAACCCGAGAGCTTCGCATATGGTAATCGTGAAAAGGATATTACGCTACCTGAGAGGAACTCCATCACTGGGGTTGTGGTATCCAAAAGATGGTGACTTTATGCTCGAAGGGTATTCCGATTCCGATTTCGGATGCTGCAAAGTTAATGCAAAGTTAACAACATCGGGTTGTCAGTTTTTCGGACCTCGCTTGGTCACCTGGAAATGTAAGAAGAAAACGTCTGTAGCTTTGTCCACATGTGAAGCGGAATATGTATCTGCTAGCAGCTGCTGTTCTCAGATCTTGTGGATCCAGCAACAGATGCACGACTACGTTTTGCAATTTCTTACTACCCCTATCTTTGTTGATAATGAGGCAGCGATTAACATCACGAAAAATCCTGTTCATCACGCTAAAACGAAACATATAGAAATTTGTCATCACTTCATCCGAGATTGCTTCGAGAAGAAGTTGATACGAATTGAGAAAATCGACACTGACGAGCAAAAAGCTGATTTACACACCAAAGCTTTTGACAAAACATGTTTTAAATATCTTTTAAAACTGAACGGTATGAAGCTTTTATCGGTGTCAGAGGAAATTCTTGGCGTTGATGAGGGAGATACTGTTGAAGATGCTGAAAAGCAATCTGCAATGGTTTGTCGATTTTTTACTTGTTTTGGTATTTAAGGGGAGTTAGTATATTTTCAGAAAATACAAAAACAGTAAAAAATTCAAAAATACAAAAACATGAGATATTTTCAAAATCCAAAAACAATAGAAAATTGAAAAAGAGCTTGTGTAAAAAGGGAAAATGATAGTACATCGGCTAGACAGTTACAGTATGCTAAAGATTTGTAATGTTTAAAAGTTTTAAACAGTCTCGCTGATGATGTGCTGATAGGTTTTTACACGCTTAGTAGGTTTGTTCGGGATATAAACCTAAAAATCATCACTTGCTTATTTCGTGGGGAACATCTCTCGCATATATAGGCAACCCCTAAAATCTTGTTTGAAAGATGCTATTTCTGACATACTAGGTCTTTGTACGTGATGATATCTGGGGTATTATACCAGGACTTCTGATTTTGCGGAAGCAATAGCCTAGTCCTCGTATAATGCTTTACACAGCTTTGTACTTAAAAACTCACCCTCAGCATAAAAAATGATGAAACATTGCAAAATGTGATTCATGTGCTGTTGATATAAAAGATTCCCATAGGGAACACACCAAAAGTCGAACCGTCATCTCTCTGCGCGAACGGAAGTTCCGACCTGAGCTCACACAGTCTCGCATTTACCCTATTACAGATATCATTAGTGTGCACTCACCTGTAAGACTGAATATACGGGAGTATATTCTGAGATGATACACACGTATAAGTTAAGTTTCTAAAACACTAAATTCGTATCCTGAACAGATTGAAATTTGTGTGAAAATTTAAAATGGATCAGTATATCGACAATCTAAGTGAATTGTTTAATTCTGAGTATGTAATTAAAGCTTAACGGTACTTGTAGCTTGTCTGATAGCTTATATGATTCCCTAACACGCTCACCAAAAATTTGTTTGTAAATAGTTTACTTTTACTGCATTCTATTTCTGTTTCTCAAATTCAAAAAGCTCAAAAAGATTTATTGCTTTCTAGTTTAGAATCTTTATCAAAAATCCAAAAAGATTTTTCATTTCTGCTTTATTTTCCGACAAACCAAAGTGGAGAGCTGATCTACAGATTCGCAGTCAGGAGCAGATGCAGGAAGATTCTAGCTGGATGATGAGTTTGTAGCTAACTATGATTGTATCGGAAAGTTTCAAAGTTAAAACAAGTTCATTAAGTTGAAACTTGTAATTTTCAGAAAATGTTTGAACAAAATCAGTTTTGTTTCTGTCACAGATCAACCAAGGTCATTAAGTTGGACTTGGTAGACTAATTGAGTATTCAGGGTCATTAACTTGGACCTGAAGACTTAAGTGGATTTCTAAAACTGATGAACAATGATAGAAGTTAAATTATGAATAGTTTGTAATGTTATATCTTTGAGAAGCAGGTTACAGGTTGAAAATGAGAAAGCAGTGAAGTGAAGTCCCCATGGCATAGAGTCTGTCAAAGATTGAATCAGAAATCCCAGCTTATCGAGAGGGGGAGTCTATGAAAAGGGGAGTCTACATTCTGGATCAATGTTCAAAGGGGAGTTTGCAGTTTGAAGACAGAAGATTGAAGGATGCTTTTCAATGTCAAAGACAATTTAGGACAGAGAGCGATGAATCAAGACTAAAGACTGAAGACAGGATGCTAAAGACTTCGTCAACATCCAAGGGGGAGTCTGTTGGTGCACAAATGTCTGTTAACTTCGTCTTTATTGAGTCTTGTATTGTACTAGATAAATCGGGACACGGAAAACAAGAAAACAGTAGTTTGGGGTAATTCCGCATGAAATGATCATATATCATTTCATACAAAATTAATCTTTCATGCGATATTAGTTATTCCGCACGTAATTAACTAATTTCGTGTGAGCAGGTAATTCTGCTTCAGTCAGTTCATGCGGAATTAGCCACCCTATATATATCAGTCCTGTTGTTTCATTTCATACGGAATTAGTATGTGTGTTTGAGAGCCGAGGTGCTGCCGAATTGTTATCAGAATTGTAAAAAGCTCAGAATCAATCAATAAGAAGATAATTAGAAAGGAACAAGCTGTATTACGTCAATTACATTGATTCCGCCTTTGTATTTGATGCTGAACTCATCGGATTGACTCGTTAGGGTCACACGACGATCCAACATGATTAATTATTTGCGACAAGAAGCCGAATCCTCTACATCGCGTACCAGACAACCGCATATTGAACGAGATCGGTTAGGTGCTCATGAACGTCTAGTGCAAGATTATTTTTGTGAAAATCCGTTGTACGATGATGGTCAGTTTAAGCGTAGGTTTCGTATGAGCCGACGATTATTCTTTAAGATTTCCAATGATCTTGCGGGCGAATTCCCTTTTTTCACACAAAGGGTAAGTGCAAAGTCGCAAAGTTGGTTTCTCTGGACTACTAAAGTGTACAACAGCAGTTAGGCAACTAGCCTACGGCACAGAGAGTAATGCGTGGGATGAATATTTAAGGATGTCATCAAGAATGTGTCTTGAGTCTCTTGAAATTTTTGTGAAAGTAATTTTTTTAACACTATTATTTATTATTTTTATTTACATCGTTATTATTTTTTTATTAACACTAGTTTATTAGGTGTTATCTCTCTATACGGGAGACGATATTTGAGGATGCCAACCGCAGCCGATGTTCCACTTCGATACGAGGCCCATCAGCGTATACACGGGTTTCCTGGGATGTTGAATAGTCTTGATTGCACGCACTGGGAATGGGCGGCATGTCCAACCGCTTGTAAAGGTCAACATCATCGTGGTGACCACGGCGGTCCTACCCTAATATTACAAGCGGCCGCTTCTTAAGATTTATGGATTTGGCATGCGTACTTTGGCATGGCTGGTGCGAACAATGACATTGCAGTTTTAATTTCCTCAAATCTTTTCGACGATGTCATAGACGGGGTTGCACCAGATACTTCATTCTATGCAAACGACGTGGAGTATAAGTATGGCTACTATCTCACAGACGGTATTTATCCCGAGTGGGCGACGTTGGTAAAAACTCTTTCGTGTCCAGATGAAGAAAAAAGATTGTATTTCAAGAAAAAACAAGAGTTAACAAGAAAAGATATCGAGCGGGCTTTCGGTGTGTTAAAAAAAGATGGTCTATCATCGCCCAGCCGTCGAGGATACTTGAAAAAAGTAAAATGAGAAACATCATGTATACGTGTATCATTTTGCATAACATGATATTGGAGGACTCGGGTAGGGCATTTTGTGGAGAAAGCTATGATGAAAGTAACCAACCGACGAACCCAATACTAACATACGCTGAGAAAGAAGCTATCCGAGCGAAGATACAGGCTAGGCACACACACCATAACCTTCGAGCCGATCTGACCGAGCACCTATGGTTTTATCGTGAACAAGGAGGAGGCGACGAAGACGACGAGTTATAAATTATTAGTTATAAATTTTCTAGTTATATATTTTTTAATGACTTTGTAGTGTTTTTATTTTTTTTAATGAAATTATGTTTTTTTTAATTTTCTAGTTATTAAAATTGCCATTTAATTTAAAAAAATAACTATTAAAATAAATAAATAATTAGGTAATCATGACGGGGGCTCCATCCACACCCTGCAAATTAAAGGGGGCATGATAAAGCCCTCAGGCTGACATGGCGCTGACGTGGATCCTACGTGGCCTGATAAAGCCCCTAGGGGGCTCCAACTACACCCTCCAGCCTTATTCTGGATTTTTTTTTTAAATATCGTATGAAAAAGTTATGAACGTTTTAAATTAATAGGGGGAATTAACATGTGTCTTGCATGTGGAGAAAGAAATTAAATAAATATAGGATTCTCAACCATTATTTTCTTTTCTTTAAAACTAATCTCAACCATTCAAATCTTAGATCAATGGACCAAAATCCTTTTTACCCTTCTTATTTATTTTTCCTTTGTATTTGATCTTAATCCTTATAAATACTTAAAATTCAATTACAAATCTTTAGGGTAGTGTTTGGTATGCAAGAATGAGAAAACCGAAAAGGAATGAAATAGATCTTTACGATGGAATGAAGAAAAACGTGCTTGGTTGGTCAATGGAATGGAATCACCCATTACATAAGGTATTCAATTTCCTCAAAATCATTCCATCTCCCCCATGTTTTTCATTCCATCCCCTCTTACACCCTTCATTAACAATACCATAACCCACCACTATCGCCACCACCCACCACCGATGCCAACCGCCGCCACCATCGTCGCCACCGCCGACCACCACCACCACCACCCTCCGTCGCTGCCATCCACCACTGCCACCACCACCACCGACGCCCACCGCCGCCACCCACCATTCTCGTCGCCACCACCACCCATCGCTGCTGCCACCCACCATTGCCACCACTGCCTTCACTCCTACCCACCACCGCCACCATTACCACCCACCACCGTAGCCACCCACCAATCGCCGCCACCCGCAACTCGCAACCACTGCCGCCGCCACCCACTCGCCGCCGTGGCCACCACCGCCGCCACCACCACCAACTACCACCGCTATCGACACCCGCCCGTCACCGCCACCCATCGCTGCAACCACCACCGCTGCCACCCATCGTCGTCGCCACCCACCACCAAACTCACCGTCAATTTTTTTTCTTTGTCTTTTTTTGCCTACTAAACGATACATGGTACTAATTCATTCCATTCACACATGGTAACCATACATGATATAAAATGGTAATAATCCATTGCATTCTCTCATCTCTTGCATCACCTCGTCAATTCCATTCACTCATATGTGAATGCTGAAAACTGAGAGATAAAAATATAAAAAAATTGAGAGATAAAAAAGCAGTGGACAAACCAACTCCAATGTGATTAAAGCCCAACTTCAAACCCTGACTAAACTCGAGGCGACACCAACTGCGGTTGAAACTGAAAATATAATCCCTAAAATCCCATTAGTAGGTCACAACTCACAACGCGAGTCGCTCGCCCCCTATCTTTCCCTCCCTTTCTCTTCAACTTATCTAGGGTTTCATCACCATGGGCAACAACAAGAAAGAACAATTTGACGTCTCCGATCTCGGCGCCGCCCTACCCGCCGGTATCTCCACATCTTTGTCTTAGGTTAATTTGAACACCTTTTTATGTTATTTTGGACTTGATTTGGTTAATATTGCAGCTCTTAGTGCGGAGGATCGGGCCGGGCTTGTAAACGCCTTGAAGGTTGTTTTTCTGGTTCTTCATTTGTGTGATTTAGGAGGATTTGTTGTGATTTTATGTTTTGTTTTGTTTACAGGATAAGCTTCAGAACCTCGCGGGGCAGCACTCGGATGTTCTCGAGAATTTGAGTCCCACTGTTCGGAAGAGAGTTGAGGTTTTAAGAGAAATTCAGGTAATTCTTATCATGTTCTATAATATTTATGTGTAATTTGGAGTCTGTTTGGATCTTATTAACTGTTGAATTGTATTCATTTAGAGACAAATTAGTTGGAGAATCTTGATTAATGTAAATAGTATTGCTTTAGTATCAAACTATCTTATATTCGAGTCACACTAGATGCTTCTTTTTAATCTGCAATTAGGGATACTGGGAATTGAACTAAGTTGTACAAGGGTAAATGATTTCTACAGGATACCTTAGACTAGAATATGATAAAATGATTTCCATGAAAAATGTGCTGCTGTTTGTTAAGAGTAAAAGCAACTGGTCTGCGTTGAGATGTAAACCAAACACTATGATGTACTCAATTTGCTACATCACATTTTTGTTTTGTTGCGTGTACATGTATACTTATGATGCCATTTATAAACCCAACACACTATAACATTTGCTTTTTACAATGCTAAATGCTGTTGTATCTACATGCAGAGTGAACATGATGAGCTTGAGGCTAAGTTTTTTGAAGAAAGAGCTGCTCTGGAAGCAAAATACCAAAAACTTTATGCCCCTCTATATGCGAAGGTGTGTCATAATGATTTTGCTTGCTTATTTTAGTTATGTTTTATAGATCTACTATTATAAGTATTGTTTGTATATTTGAATCTCATTCTATTGTTATGAAGGGAGAGTTCAAATATTGAATAACATTAACCGTGTTTCAAAACTGCAGAGATACGATATAGTGAATGGTGTTGTTGAAGTTGATAGAGTGAATGATGAAACTGCTATGGATGCAGATGATAAAGCTAAAGAAGGTATCTTTTACTTAAGTATGTGTATATATGATGTGATTCTTAAATTAACTTTTTATGTATATTTAACCTGAATGAAATTGTTTGTTACTTGTAGAAAAAGGTGTGCCAAATTTTTGGTTAAATGCAATGAAGACCAACGAAATTTTGGCTGAGGAGGTAGATTACTTGCATCTTTGTTCAACTAATTTATTGAAAAAGAAGTATTTATCTTAAAGTTGTTATTTTTTGTGCATTATTATCAGATTTCAGAACGAGATGAAGAAGCTCTCAAATATCTTAAGGATATAAAGTGGTGTCGCATTGACGATCCTAAGGGTTTTAAGCTTGAGTTTTTCTTCAACACCAATCCATTTTTTAAGAACTCTGTTTTGACCAAAGTATATCATATGATTGATGACGATGAGCCTATTTTGGAGAAGGCCATAGGGTAACTATTTATATTCTTCTAAGATCATTAGAATATTTGTAATGTGTTTTCTTCTAATATGTCACTTTGCTTGCAGGAATGAAATCGAATGGTTACCTGGAAAATGCCTGACACAAAAGATACTGAAAAAGAAACCAAAAAAGGGATCAAAAAATGCCAAACCCATTACGAAAACAGAAAACTGTGAGAGTTTTTTCAACTTTTTTAACCCTCCACAAGTGCCGGAAGATGAGGATGAGATTGATGAAGAACTGGTAAAAACATATGGGTCGTTTAAATTGTCAATTGAATTTTTTATGTCAGTTTGTTTCATTATTTGATTTGGCAGGCTGAGGAACTTCAGAATCAAATGGAACAAGACTATGATATTGGGTGAGTTTACTGCTTTGTAGTTTATATTTCATAATAAACTCGCCTAAGCATGTCATGTCTGCTTACTCAGTTCTACCATACGGGACAAGATAATCCCTCACGCAGTCTCGTGGTTTACGGGTGAAGCTGTTCAAGATGATGATTTTGAAGGCATTGAAGATGACGATGACGAAGATGATGATGAAATTGACGAGGACGATGATGAGGACGAGGATGACGATGAGGAGGATGATGACGACGAAGATGATGAGGAGCCTAAGGGCAAAAGCAAAAAGAAGGTATTTTTTTACAATATTTGATTAAATCTCTAAATAACCAAGATATATGTATTCATTTGAGAGGGTTCTAATTCTTTTTTATTTTATTTTATTTTATTTTATGTAAACTTGCAGTCATCTGGACAAAAGGTGATACAACATGGTTAATCCTTGTTTTGTTTAATTTGTTTCAAACCTATGAATTATGCTGAATGTTGTTATCATCAACTGCAGAAGGGTGGTATTGTGCATGCTGGTGGTGACCAGAGTGAGCGGCCACCTGAGTGCAAACAACAGTAGGTTTTATGGGTGCTTTAGTGTTGGTGGTGGTGGTGTTTTGGGTTAATTTATTTGTCTGTTTTTTAATTATATATATTTTTACTTGGATCTCTTGGTCTTTTGTGTATGATGAGAGTTCTATATGTTTGGTCAGATGTCCAGCTTTCTTTGAATACTAGATTCCCAAAATGAACTTGTGGAATATATTTATTGTTCTAGTTGTTTTTCCATTTTTGTGGTATTTTAGTGTTGTATAAAAAGGTGTTTGTAATTGTTTATTGATATGTGTTTGTCTGCTTATTGGCTTCTGATGTATAGTATAACATTTTTTAAAACTTCAGACTTGGAAGTATATTTAGATCATATTGTAAAGAAAAAAATGTCGACCACATTAATGATTCATGTATAAAGCGCAAAGGATCATAACTCAGCTTGCTTAGCTTAAAAAGGCTCAACTCAATTCAGTAATCTTTCAAGGCCTAGTGTGGCGCCTTTATTTACCCCAAAGTCAGCTAATTCGTCTTACTTTGGCTCATTGGCTGGGTGGTTTGAAATGGAGCCTTTAGGGGTTACACTGTGTCACATTAGCGCCATGTAGACATGAAGGCTTCGTTGTTCTTCTCAATAACAACAATGAATAAAACAATCTTATTAAAAAAAGGGAAACGAAAACACATAAAAGCTGATTGATTGGTTATGCACATGATGCCCCCACCACCTTCTCTTCATTGTTCTTCGTTAACGGGCTAGCGACATGGGGAATAGCGTCCCCCAATGGTGCCCGACCAATGGGTGTTATTGTTGGGTTGAGGGGAAGGGGGGCGGTACCCCAAACCACCCAACCTTATAATCAAAGTTACTAGTTTCATTATTTCATGAACTCATGAGGGAAACTGTCACAACTCCTTACCAATATTGTGTTTGACGTGTAAACATATTTTGGCATGTACACTTTACATTTGTTAAGACCGTTCCTGGTGAAAACCCAGACTAGCCCATAAAGTCATAAACCCAGGTGTTTAAGCAAAACAAAACAAACATGATCTTCAAACATTTGAAACATCACAAACTCGTTTTGAGCTTTATTTATAACATTCAAGCTTGACTTGTTAACAATTTTTCAAGTTAAAGAGTTTGGCTTGATGCCCGAAGAAAGGTTATGCACTAGAGCGAGCCCAGTGGTGGGACTAGAAGAAAAATTTAGGGGTATCCTAATTTTTTTATCGTAAATCATACGATGTAATTTTTTACAATCCGTTCATACAATCAAATACATAATAACAAGAAAAATCAGTAACTAAACCCTAACCTAAAATCCAATTTCGTTCCTTTTGTGTTAGAATACCTTTGCTCAGGCGGTGGCTGAACCTGAAACTTTTAACTAGAGTTCTCAGTATAACTTTAACCTAATAATCATTAGTTGGTTAGTGTATTCACGGATAATTTCTTTTTCCTGATAATTGGCCTTTATATCTACCTTTTTTTGTTATTATCTTATTGGTATTTAAGAATCTTAATAAAAACTTTAATGTTTGATTACAATTCTAAAATTTATTTTTATAAATACATCCTAATAAAACAAATTCTAAAAGATGTCAAATAATAAACGTTAATAAAAACAAAATCTAATGATATCAAATTATAAACGTTAATAAAATAAAATTATAAACAAAAGTTCACTAGAAACAATAGATACACAATAAAATATTGCTTTGACTAACCAATGTGGTGTCAAAACTTGTTGTACTAGCCTTTTAAATTCGAAAAGAGAAATATATAATTAAAAAGTTGTCATCTTCTTCCTTTCCTTGTTAACCAGAGCTTCTTACGGGAAAAAAAAAAACTCACCATCTTGCTATCCATCGTCTTCTAATCTCTTTATCTTTCACTTTTACAATTCTCTCGTGGTTTCGCGGATGTGCTTAGGAGTATCTAATAAAGGGTATCCGATACATATAAAACGGAGAAGAAAAACTAATATACTTCATCAAGAAAGTTGAGGGGTATCCCATGCAACCCCTGGGATAGCCATAGATCCGTCCCTGCTAGAGCCCTAATGACACATATCACACCTTGTTTCGTTGGAAATTTTAAAAGGTCAATAACTATTATATTATACTATAAACAAAAGAAGCGAGGTTTCAATCGTGGTTGTAAAAATCCCGACTAGTCTCCGATTAGTCGCCAATTAATCACTAATCGGAGGTTCACCGACTAATGGCCGATTAATCATTAGGCGATCAATGGAACCTGACCAAATTTTAGCTAGATCTCGGCCAAATTTCAACCAAACCTTATAAGTTATAGCCAATTACTTAAAAATGAGTCAATTAGGGGTTAAAACTTGTCCACTTAAAAAAAAACTACGTATAAAAATGTATGTATATATAACTAAAAGAGTAAACTGCCAAAATGGTCATTGAGGTTTGGTCACTTTTGCCACTTTAGTCCAAAACTCAAACCTTTTGAAACCGGGTCCCTGTGGTTTCAACTTTATTGCCATTTTCATCCAAAATCAAAATCTGGTCAGATTTTTCAATTAACTTCCAGCTTTTTTGTCTTTTTTCTCCCTTTTAATGTAGGGCAAAATGGTCTTTTAACGTTTTATCATATCAAATTTAAAAAATGACCATTTTGCCCTTCATTAAAAGAGAGGAAAAAGACCAAAAAAACTAAATGTTAACTGAAAAATCTGACCAGATTTTGGTTTTGGATGAAAATGGCAACAAAATTGAAACCACAGGGACCCAAATTCAAAAGGTTTGAGTTTTTGACTAAAGTGGCAAAAGTGGCCAAACCTCAGGGACCATTTTGTCAGTTTACTCTAACTAAAAATTTCATATAAAAAATCTTAATCCGATTAGCTCTAATTAATCTTGGTTAATCGCTAGTCGGTACCCCACCGACCGACTAGCTATGATGCATTGGGACGGATACGGGAACGGGGTATGGGGACGGGTACCAGTGGCGGAACTAGCCCATTAAATCAGGGGTATCCAAATTTTTTTTTTTACCGTGCAATCATACAATATAAAAAAACAACTATAAATAAATAAAAAAATAAAATAAAACAAATACACATGTCGAAAATTAAATAAAATAAAAGCTAGTTGTATTTTGTAAGCTAAATTAATAAATTAATTAAACTAACAACTAAAAATAAATAATAGGTAATAACGTTATTAATGAAAAACTATTTAAACTATTATTAAATTGAGAAGAAATGTCAGTAGTCATTGACTATAGTAGCATTTCTCTCTTATTGGACATGGCTAATTACAAAAATGCCCCTTGTTGCTTATATATTTACCATCTTATCAATTATCTTCCTCACCTCACATCACTCGCCTACTCTGCAACTCCGGCAAACATAGAATGAAATTCCGATGAACCCAATTTGGGTTGTTTAGGGGTATTCTTGTATTATTTTTTGGTTCGTTAGGGGTATCCTTATATTATTTTTAGGGTATCCTTGATATAAAACCGAAAAAAAAATAAAAATATACTACGAATATGCACTTGAGCCGTAGCCCGTGCTACGGTTACTAAGCCATTGGGTCCGCCCCTGACGGGTACGGGAACGGGAAACGACAAAACTAAAAAATTCAAGAAGCGGGGACGGGACGGGTACGGGAATAAAAACATATAAAAAAATAAATATATATTAAAGATAATGTAACACAAAACTCCAAAATAATTATATATTGATGTAAAGTTCAAATCCCATATCTTCCTAATCTAATCAAACGTTAACAAGCAAATCACTTTCAAGTTCCGGTTCATCTAATGAAACATCAGCAAACTCCAAAAATCCTACATCTCTCATCGAGTCAAAAGCATCTCCACCCACATTCCACATATTTACACCATCATTAGGGGCCCTAGACAAAAGCCGAAGATTGTTGTGGATGTAAACCAAGTCTTGAGCACGACTTGTAGTCAATCTGTTCCTCCTAAGCGAGTGGATAAATGCATAGGTGCTCCAATTTCGCTCAGCACATGAAGACGAACTAGGTTGTCCAATTAATTTAAAAGCTAAAGTTTGGAGAAGAGGGGTTTGAGCACCAAAGTTAGCCCACCATGACTTGGGTTCCATAGTATCCACCTTTGTAATACATGTTAAATCTTCAATAGGACCAACCTTCATTGAAAACAAAGCATACTCCTCCAAGACTCTATCATGCTCATCATCATTAGGAAACAATCCCCTAAAACAAGTCTGCCTCTCTTGTGAAATTTCTCCATCCCTATGAGGAGGGAGTCTTTTACTATCCTCAAGTAACCATGTGTCACTATAATATCTACAACATTTAAAAGTAAAAATATAAATACATAATAGAAACCAAGCATGTAATTTTAAATCATATACATTGGATTTAAAGAGTGTGCTAAACAATGTAGAGGAGTGTTATTCTTCGTCCACCGAGCCACTAAAACTTGATGCACAACATCATAAAAGATACTATGAGCAGATAAGGGAAGTTTTTCTTTCTTGTAGATCTCGGCCTTCACCTTCTCAATCATTGAATCCCACATCTCATACACCAAATGTAGACATGGTTTGTCGGTGTCACAAACTCTAATCATATCATATATCGGTTCAGTAAAACTAAGAATGTATGATACTTTATCCCACCAATCGTCATCCAAAATCTTCTCTTTAACAGAGTTAGCTTTCACCATATCATCCTCTCTATAAGAAGCCCATTCATCACTTATGATCATAGCTTGTAGACCCCGTTTGACAAGTTTAAATCTCTTAAGCATCACAACAATTGAAGCAAAACGAGTATCAGCAACCGAAAGCGATCTAAGAGGAGTAAACTTGCTTAAAATGGAGAGTTTCATGTTATGGTTCATGATAAAGTTTTTTATTGCAACCGCATCCATGTGAACTTCTGTTATCCATTTGCATTCATCATATGTTGTTTGATTGGTTCCCACATTCCTTGGTGAATATATATTCTTCAATGCAAGATTAAGCATATGTACCACGCATGGTGTCCAGTAGATGTGAGTAAACTCACTCGTGACAATCTCTCCAGCCGCCTTACAAGTTGATGCATTGTCGGTGATGATTTGCACAACATTTTCATGACCAATCTCGTTGATAACTTCTTTCATCAGATTAGCAATAAAAAACTTATCTTTGAATCCTCCAAAACAATTAACCGCCTTTTGAAATAAAGGACCATTACTTGAGGTAGCCATGAAGTTGATTAAAGGCTTTCTTGTAGGATCTGTCCAACCATCACTGACAATAGACACACCTTTCTCTTTCCATGATAACCTAATCGGTTCCAATAACTTGTGCACATTCTCCTTTTCCTTTTGTAGCATGGTTGTTCTAAGCCTATTATAGTTAGGAGGTACATACCCTTCAATTTTGTTCTCTACAGCAAACTGAAAAGCCCTATGGTAGTGCGGGTTTTTTGCAAGATTGAAAGGTAAACCTCCAGTATAGAACATCCTTGCTATCTCCTTATCAAGTTGGTCCCTTATTTCCACACCAAAAGCTTTTTGAATAGGATTTGATGCGGGTTTTCTCTTCTTTAAGGGATTGCCAGCTTCACATGGCAACCCGACTTCTTTCGCTTTTGAATTGTTTTTTTCTCTTCATATGCATCTTCTAACTTTTTCATTGCAACTTTATCACTCTGTGTTGCTTTCTTGCAGATAGCAATCCCACTACCTTTTATACAAATCAACAATAATCAACTAATCAGTAGATAATCAACAACAAACTAGTAAACAACAACCAAAATCATGTCACACCCTGGCTTTGCGGAAGCGTGGTTAATTTGGTGTGACTTCTTAATATCATAGCTTAACCATAACAAAGCTATATGAAATAAAATCATGCAAGATCACCCATTTAATTAAGTTTTAAAAACCAAATACAACAACACTGTTTTAACGGAAACGCACCCTAACAACATAAACATTGTTCAACAAACATAACAAACACAAACATAACATAAACATAGTTTAAGGACTGTGACTTGTCCAGGAAAGAGTCACACTCCCTAAACCCGGATGACCTCGTACTAGTGCAGCGGGAAAAACGCGTCATATCGCGCCAGATCCTTTAATTTCCTGAAATACATGTAAGTTGAAAAATCAACAATAATGTTGAGCGAGTTCATGCGTAAGTGAGTAAATAAACCTTTGTAAGTATAAAAATCCTGGTATGTAGCAAATAAGGGAATTGAGATCACCGATGGTTTGCAAGGCCATTGATATGTGTGAAGTGCAAGTAGGAAGACACAAACCTAGCGGATTTATGCGTTGGGCACAAAGTCACCCCGAGGTCCGTTTCTAGTTTGGCCTGGGGCTGGGCTCGCTACACCCAGATAGATCTACCGCTCCTGTCCCTCGGTCCTTCCATGAGGACTAATGGCCTCATGTTACCCTACCCACTCACATGATCTAAGTAGTAAACCTCCTTACGCTAACCATACCATGTATAAAGTACTTGTAATCAAAGTAACATGTATTTCACCCCCGCAGTTTATAAAACTGAAAACAGTTAAGAGAAAAGGGGGACATGAACTCACCGAAGTGTGTCTCTAAAAAAGTATCTCCCAGAAAATCTGCCGTGCGACGACCTACGCGTACTAACTTCTATTAGACGGACGATCGTGCCTTAGTTAAGGTTTAATGTCTTTGGGAAATAGTTAGACAACTATTTTGTGTTTACACTTCGTAATTATTTGATAATTATATTCCTTCCCAAGGATGGGGGTTTTGATACATGTGCGTTTTCTTGTAAAACCAAAATATATTATTAAGTCTCACTTATAATATATTTAAATTCTATTTCTAAAATATAAATATTTTTCCCAAAAATATTATATTTTATTCCATATAATTTTACCCAAAATAATACTGATAATAACAATAATAAGTTTATATAGGTTTGGTTTAAAGTCGTTACTTATCTACATAAGACTAGTAATGTTCTCATAAGTAAAGTATTATGAGTTTAGTGCTTTTATGAAAATATGTCAAAAATATTATTCATAACACTTGGCACAAAATATTCTAAGTGCTATTTTTTTGAAAATTTTCGCCAGAGTTTCCTCTGTAACTGGAGGTGGCCACACTTACTAGCGTATCATTTTTTTTTTTTATAAAATCATTCAAATCAACCAACAAATTACTAAACAATGTTACACTAGTCAAGTGCTAACAACAATACATTTTTTTTATGACAACATAAACTTTTCATAAAAACGCGTAGTAATTTAGTGGTGTTTTTAGTGGGTTTAGTCACCCTCCAAAGTGTGTTTACTTTTGTAAAACTCCCGTTCTCGGGATTTTTAAATGTTCACAACTTGTGAACTTATTTTATAAAAATATCCATTTATAACTTTTTCATGCCTTGCAAGTATACATATAATTATTTCCTCCAAAAATTATGACTTTAAAAAGACCCGTCTTTTAACTTGGTGTGTCTTAGAAAAATCATTTGTAGATGTCGGGTCCATAAGATCATCCACTCACTTAGTTTATTTATTTTTCAAGAACTCGTTTTTGTTACCAAGTTTATGTGAAACATGGAGGTGATTCCTTTATGTAAACATTAGTCACCTCCTAACTTGTTAACATAAGTTTTTAAATCCTATTTTAACAAGTTAAATTTTGATGTCCAACATCATCCTTCTAGTAAGCATCAAAATAAATAATAACCACATCAAAACAATTTTATTTTTAACAAGATTCCATCTTATTTTAACCTCATACTAGTTTAATGTTCAAGTTTGCATTTATGATCTTCTAGTGTTCTTTTATTTACATCACCACATAATTTTTAACCATCAAAAATATAAAGTAAAAGATGATCAAAGGAGCTTACTACTAGCTTTGAAGCTAGGGAAGAAACACGAGAGAAAACGAGTGGATAAAGGCAAACTAGAGAGGTCCTTGACAAACCGCGAGCTCCATACTCCGTGATTCGCCTTGTTACACCTTGTAGAATACTTGGAACACTTGTATCAAAATAAAAGAAAAGATGGTGGTGACAAGGGGAGTTCGGCCGAAGCTTTTAATGGGGAGGGATAAAGAAATGTTTTGTGTTGATTAATGCAATTGGTGGTGGCTATTTGTAATACAAATTTCTTTATCCATTGGGTAATGTGCTCACCTAAGTACATATAAGATCATATGTAATCCCAAGACTAGATTGCATGGGGAAGTGGAAGATCCATTCAATCTTGTGGTGGTGACTAAGGAATCGTATGGGTGGGGGGTGTTAAGTGAAAGTTATGGGTAAATGGTGAGCAATTAGGGGGGGGGGGGTGCTAGATGTAATTAGTTAGTACAATAGTAATCTTTTGCATAGGGAAATGATGGATTCTTTGGTGGCTTCATGGGGAAAATCGAAAGTTGGGAAGAGGAAAGCATGTGGGAGCCGATTTCATGTAGGTGAAAAGTTTAGTTGGATTTCAACTAATTAAGTGGTCTAGTTAAGTTAGTTAGGAGATTAAATTAGAGTAGTAATGTGTAGTGTCTTGTAACGGGTGTTAGAGTATTTGGGCACCCTAACTAGCTCAAAAAAGAAAAATAGTGTCATAGACAATATTTTTAGGTCCCGGGTAAAGTCCGGTTATACGGTTGGATATTACTCCGATAAAGCGCCAAATAATTATTTAAAGTGTCGTTGATATTATTTTTAGTAACACAGTTTATTCCCGACACTTTGGAAAGTGTCTAGTAATATTTTTCCAACTTTTTGCACTTTACTAATTTAGATAAATGCTGAATTTTTATTTTAAAGTGCAGAATTTTGTTCTCAAAGTACGTTTTAGGCACATCCGGTCACTGTAACTTATTCCTAGTGACGTAGTTCTACAACCCTTATATCCCTACACTCTCTGTTAGTGTAGTAAAATATTTCTGGCTCATACAGGCCTTAGAGGCAGTGTCTGCCTGATGCTGGCTTTATCAGCATGTTCAATAGGTTATCCGTTCATAGTGCTACTGTGCTTTTGTGCATCATGTTTGTCACTAAGGTTCAGCATGTAAATAATGTAGTGACGGTAAATAGAGTATGATGCAAGTATGTACAAGTATCAGAAATCAAGTAGCAGTTCATCAGTAATTTCAAATAAGCACAGTAATTAATTATTAATTAAGTCGTACGGATGCCTGGTTTGGTGTGGGTTGTCACATTCTCCCTCCGTTAGAAAAATTTCGTCCCGAAATTTTAAGTTCTGCTTCTAGCTGCAGGGTCTTTAGGAAATAAGTGGGGGTACTTCTCTTTCATCCGGTCCTCACGCTCCCAGGTGTATTCAGGACCATGTCTGGCATTCCAACGAACTTTGACGAGCTTGACACTGCTCTGGCGGGTTTTGTTCACTTTCCAATCCGTAACTCAACAGGTTCTTCAACAAAGTGGAGCGTGTCGTCAACATGAATTTCGTTGGTGGGAATGACAACGGTATCTTGCATTGGACTCTTCCTTAGATTTGATACATGGAACGTATTGTGAACGCCATTCAGTTCGGCAGGTAGATCCAACTTGTATGCTACTGACCCAATTCTTTCCAAGATTCTGAACGGGCCAATATACCGCGAATTCAACTTTCCACGCTTCCCGAAGCGTGCCACACCCTTCCAGGGTGATACCTTCAACAAAACCATATCACCTACCTCAAACTCTAGAGGCTTCCTGTTTCGATCCGCGTAGGCTTTCTGTCGGTCATGAGCCGCACTAATGCGATCTCGGATCTGTGCAATCTTATCTGTGGTTTCCTGGACCACATCAGGACCAACCAACTGTCTATCACCTGCGTCAGACCAACAAAGCGGTGATCTGCACTTGCGGCCATATAAAGCTTCAAATGGCGTGGCACCAATACTGGTGTGGTAGCTGTTGTTGTAAGAAAACTCAACCAAAGGCAAATGCTTATCCCAGCTACCGCCCAAATCCATAACACACGCTCTCAGCATGTCTTCCAAAGTCTGTATCGTTCGCTCGCTTTGACCGTCGGTCTGTGGGTGAAACGCGGTGCTCATATTCAATTGCGAGCCAAAAGCTTCTTGGAAGGATTGCCATATCCTCGATACGAACCTTCCGTCTCTATCGGAGATGATTGAGAGAGGTACTCCATGGCGTGTAACAATCTCTCTCTTGTATATTTTGGCCAACTTGCTCGTATTATCCTTCTCTCTGATAGGTAAGAAGTGCGCTGACTTCGTTAATCGATCCACTATTACCCAAATAGTGTCATGGCCTCTTGGCGTTCTTGGCAACTTTGTAATAAAATCCATTGAGATTTGTTCCCACTTCCACTTGGGAATTTCAGGTTGTTGCAGAAGTCCCGAAGGCTTCTGGTATTCCGCTTTCACCTTAGCGCATGCTAAACACTTGCTTACATAAACAGCCACATCGCCTTTCATCCTAGGCCACCAATAGTAATCTTTAAGGTCCTGGTACATCTTATCCGCTCCAGGGTGGATAGAGTACCGCGATTTGTGAGCTTCATCGAAAATAACCTTCCTTAAACCTCCAAACAAAGGAACCCAAATCCTTTTCTCAAAACATAACGTTCCTTCCTTGTTTGGTACCAATAGCTTCTCCATCCCACGGAGATATTCTTCTCTGAGGTTTCTTCCCTTAAGAGCTTCTTTCTGCGCGGCACGAATGCGTAAGGAAAGATCTGTCTGGATGATCATCTCCAAAGCCCTAACCCTTATGGGCTTGATTCTCTCTTTTCGACTTAGGGCATCGGCGACCACATTCGCCTTCCCTGGATGATACTTTATCTCGCAGTCGTAATCATTCAACAACTCAACTCATCGTCTTTGTCTCATATTCAGCTCCTTCTGGTTGAATATGTGCTGTAGGCTCTTATGATCTGTGAAGATCGTACATTTCGTACCATAAAGGTAGTGTCTTCAGATCTTTAAAGCAAAAACCACTGCGCCAAGTTCCAAATCATGTGTGGTATAGTTCTTTTCGTGCACTTTCAATTGACGCGATGCGTAAGCAATAACCTTTTGGCGTTGCATCAACACACAACCCAATCCTTGACGCGAAGCGTCGCAGTATACCACAAAATCCTCTGTACCTTCTGGTAGGGATAAGATCGGCGCATTACAAAGCTTATCTTTCAATATCTGGAATGCTTCTTCCTGTTTGATTCCCCAATCAAACTTCTTATTTTTCTGCGTGAGGAGCGTCAATGGTTGAGCGATTTTTGAAAAATCCTCAATGAATCTTCGGTAGTAACCAGCCAAACCTAAGAATTGTCGAATCTCGGTTGGCGTCTTTGGCGTTTCCCAATTCTTAATCGCTTCGATCTTGGTTGGATCCACGTGGATTCCATCTCCATTTACCACGTGCCCAAGGAATTGCACTTCTCGCAGCCAAAATTCGCACTTAGAGAACTTGGCATACAACTGTTCCTTCTTTAGCAGCTCCAAAATGGCTCTTAAATGCTGTTCGTGCTCAGCCTTCGTCTTTGAATAGATCAAAATGTCGTCGATGAATACAATCACGAACTTATCCAAGTATGGCTTGCAAACTCTATTCATCAAATCCATAAAGACTAGGTGCGTTTGTCAACCCAAACGGCATAACCAGGAACCCGTAGTGTCCATAACGAGTTCCGAAGGCTGTCTTCGGGATACTCTCCTCTTGTATCCTTAACTGATGGTATCCAGATCGAAGATCGATCTTTGAATAAAAGCTTGAGCCTTGCAGTTGGTCGAATAGATCATCAATCCTTGGCAGAGGATATCTATTCTTGATCATCAGCTTGTTCAACTCCCGGTAGTCAATACACATTCGAAAACTACCATCCTTCTTCTTGACAAACAAAACTGGAGCTCCCCAAGGTGAGAAGCTTGGTCGGATAAATCCCTTGTCTAACAACTCTTGAAGTTGTGTCGACAGTTCTTGCATCTCAGACGGGGCAAGTCTATAAGGTGCCTTAGCCACAGGCGCGACGCCTGGAACTAAATCGATGTGAAACTCCACTTGCCTCTGAGGTGGTAGTCCAGGCAAGTCCTCTGGGAAGACTTCCGGATACTCCCTTACGACAGGGATGTCTTCAATCTTTGGTTCTGCAGCTTTCTTATCAACAATGTGTGCCAGGAAGGTAGCACATCCCTTCTGCAAACACTTTCGCGCTTTCAGGCAGCTGATAATTCTTAACGGCGTATCACGCTTCTCTCCGTGAACCACAAGTGTTTCGCCATCTTCGGTTGGGATACGAACAACCTTTTCGTGACAAACTATCTCAGCCTTGTTGCCTGATAACCAATCCATTCCTACTACCACGTCGAAGCTTCCCAACTGGACTGGTAGTAGATCCAGAGCAAACTCACGCTCTCCCAATTCGATCACACAGTCTCTGATAACTTCGTTGGCTTCTACTAACTTTCCATTGGCCAATTCGATTGAGTACGGAATATCTAATTTACTAGCGGCTAGACCAAGCATATTTTTAAACTCTAATGATACGAAGCTATAATCGGTGCCAGTATCAAATAAAACGGATGCATAGCGTTGGTTTACAGGGAACGTACCAGTAACGACATTGGGATCCTGGCGCGCTTCCCTCGCTTCGATATTAAACACTCTTCCACGGGCTTGGTTCAACCCTGGGCAGTTCCTCTTGTAGTGCCCAAGATCACCACAGTTGAAGCATCCGGATCTTTGCCCATTCCCACCAGCTTGATTATTCCTCTGATTACGATTCACAGCGCCCGCTTGATTAGCATTGTTAACCCGATTTCCATCACCTCCATTGTTCCCTTGTGGGCGATTTCCATTTCCGCCCCGGTTGGTGTTTCTGTTTCCGAATCCTCCCTGGCCTCTCTGGCCAGCTGTGGCCTAGCAAGAATCCTTCAAGTGGCCAGGTTTTCCACATGCCTCGCATACTTTCACAGAACAATGGCCAGAATGGTGGCGTTGGCATGTATTACATTTGGGCTGGGTGCCCATGTATCCTTTTCCTTTCTTCCCACTACCAGCTGTAACCTGTGCTGGCATGCTTGCTTCTCCTTTATTGACAACACCACTGGTGCCTTGCTTGAAGTTTGAAAACTTCCGCTTGTTACCTCCTGATGACTCGACATGAGTCTCTTTCTTCTTTGGCTCAGCTTCATCAAACTTGTTTAAGCGAATAGCTTCCTCTGTGAGAGCCACGCTCAAATCAATCGCCTCGGTAATAGTAGCAGGATTGGAAGAGGTCACCATGCTTATGATTTGAGGAGCTAATCCCCAAATAAAACGTTCAATCCTCTTGAACTCTTGAGTGACCATGTAGGGTACCACCTGCGATAAGTCATGAAACCTCTGAACGTATTCCGCGATCTTTGGACCTTCCATTTTCAAATGCCAGAATTCAGTTTCCAATCGTTGGATTTCCGCGCGGGAACAGTACTTTTTGCGCATTAGTTCCTTCAGTTCGGTCCAGGTCAGCGCGTAGGCAGCAGCTTCACCAAGTGTCTGTACTTGTAAATTCCACCAAGATAGGGCTCCATCCAAGAATAGCCTAGAGATATAGGTGACTTGCTGGTCAGGTGCACATTTGCTCATGCGAAGAACAGATTCAGTTTTCTCAGCCCAACGAACAAAGGCGACAGCACCTCCTGTGCCATCAAAGTTGACGGGCTTGCAGTCTAAAAACTGTTTGTAGGTGCACCCTGCACGTATAGTATAACATGTGAATGGCATTAGCATCTTTGCTATAGATATCCAATTAGGTCATGATATGTCTAAATGACTTAGTGTTACCATGAGGTGGGTTGTTGTTGTTGCCAGTGTTGCCAGAGTTGCTTTCACTCATTCCTCCTTGAGAGGCAGCATATTGTGCAATGGCAGCAGCAATGATCTGCTGGAGTTCTGCCTGGTTGGTAGGCATTTGCGGTTCTTGACGTCTCGGCGGCATCTTCTAAAGATGTGTTTACGTCGGTCAGGCCAAAATAAAACGCACGTATATAATAATAGTAATAGTACATAACATCTCATGTTATCAGTATATCACAAATATCAATCACACAACATCCCATGTCACAACTATATAAATAATCAACCAAGCATCAAATATGATGAGAATGCTGCGATTGCCATACATTGAGACCACATAGTAAGCGTATCAGTACATCACTGTGTCATACAATCATCAATCAACTAGGGGCTACATCACCCCTGTCCAAAAACTATATCAAGTCAGTGCCAAATACATAAAATACATGTCAACAAAAGTCAGAATCATCATGTAGTCTCCAAAAATGCTGTGCAGTCAAAAGCAATCGCGGTCCTCTCACCAACGTCTACCCAAATGGTACTGATGAGCTCTATACAGATGGCGGTGGAGGAGGGGGAAAGTGAGTGTAAAACAAACGACGTAACTGGAGCCAGTCCTCCTCCATGGATCTCTGAGTACGGATGAAAGAAGCAACCTGCTGCTCTAGTGCAAAGAGGCGTGCAGCATAATCTGGGGGTACAGGTCGAGAAGGCTGCAAAGGAGAGTGTGTCTGACCGTGACACGGACATGGTGGCAGCTGAGCTCTCTCAAGCTCCTGGATGCGCTGCGTGTGTGACTCATGCTGAAAAACAAAAGACATCAACACGTCCTCAATAGTGTGCCCCACATGGAAGGGATGGTAGGGGTCCGTCGGTGGCATGATAGGCGGTGATGACCAGAGAAACGGCTCACTGGTGGGATCAAAAGGAGCCATACGAAATGGAGAAACAGGGGGTATAACAGGTGGAAACTGTGGCATGAAAGGAACAGATGTCGGCACATGCCCAAAGGGATGGGCCGAAGAACCCTCTCCAGGTCGCGCTGGAGGTGTAAACTGAGGAAATGGAAAAGAGAAATCAACATGTCGTGCATCAGTGATGTGAGGGGGGATAGGTGGAACATCCTCATCAGCAGGAATCCACCCGTGCTGTGCGTGCTCATCTGGTGGATCCATGTGTGCCGCGAACAATGCATGCTCGGGCTCTAGTGGGATGGGATCAGGTGGGGGAGCAACAAAAGGGTGAACGGGTGCAATGTGATCAACAGGATGGTCAACAGGTATATCAACAACAGGTGGGGGATCAACATGATCAGCAGCAACGACATGATCGCCCTCCAACAACGGAACACCCACGGGGTGATTATCAACCGGTGGGTCAGCAAACACAGGCTCGATAAGAGGTGCGTCAGCATGAACTGGGTCATGCTCAAACGCAGGGTCTAAAGCAGCTGCCTGCTCAGGAGCCATGGCAGGCTCGGGATCATCAAAAGCTATCTCGAAGTCAAACTCGGGGTCAATGGGGTCGACTGGGTCAGCTGGATCCTCCATGGGCTGATCCATAGGTATGAACTCTATATCATGGTCCGGGTCGAATCCCGGGGAAAGATAGGATCAGAATCCTCCACATCATCATGGTCAAATGCAAAACTAGGAATAGGAGCAACAGAGGATGCCTGGTCAGGATCTGAACCATGCGAAAAGTGCTGTGCGCTCAGAGTGTGGGAAGGTGCGGATGCCACAGACTCAAAGGAGTCTGGGACCGGAGAGTGCGCGGGTGAGTCCTCGGCGGGAGCATCAGCGATCATCAGAAGATCGCCAGCAGGAAGAAGGGCCGCGTCCTGGATCTCATCCTCGATGGGCTCATCATCATACAGATCAATATCGCCGTCAGCCTCGGCGTCAAGAAGTAAATCATACGCAGGATAAACAGCTAGGGGTATGGGAGCAGGAATCTCCACTAACGGTAGGTACTCAACGAGAGGGCCATCTGCAGGCTCACCAGCACCATCAGGTAGTGCAAAGGGCTGGAAGTCGTCATCATCAGTGCTAGAAACGTCCGACGTGTGCACCTCGTGCTCTGAAGAGGCTAGGTCATCTGATACTACAGGTATAGGTCCAGTGGTGTCTGAGTCGCCTGTACCGGGCGAGTCCATGAGTCTGTAACACAAACACAAATATGCACAGATAATCAGTCACACAATCAGGTAATCACATAAGTCACCAAGTAAGAAATCACATAATTTTCCTAGTCCTACTAGCCTCCCAGTCTCCTAGACTGACACTCCTAGTCCCACTAGCCAAATTCCTCCCAGTCTCCAAGACTGCTCTATCATCTACCTCGACCTCTTAGATCGAGCCTCGGCCTCCAAGACCGAGCCTCAGCCTTCAAGACTGAGCCAATTCTTCCTAGCCTAGCTAGCCATCTACCTCGATCTCTAAGATCGAGCCTCGGCCTCCAAGACCGAGCCACAGCCTCTAAGACTGAGCCTACAATAATAAATAATCATCTACCTCGATCTCTAAGATCGAGCCTCGGCCTCCAAGACCGAGCCTCAGCCTCCAAGACTGAGCCTAATAATAAATAAATAAAATGTGCTCAACATGTGTTGATAAAAACGTTTTGGATCTGGACTTAAGTGGTATGTAGTAAAAATGTTTTCGTGAGAGCCCTAGTGATCATAGTCTAGACTCGAGAAGGAATCCTAGTTCGCTATGAACCTGGCTCTGATACCAAGCTGTCACACCCTGGCTTTGCGGAAGCGTGGTTAATTTGGTGTGACTTCTTAATACCATAGCTTAACCATAACAAAGCTATATGAAATAAAATCATGCAAGATCACCCATTTAATTAAGTTTTAAAAACCAAATACAACAACACCGTTTTAACGGAAACGCACCCTAACAACATAAACATTGTTCAACAAACATAACAAACACAAACATAACATAAACATAGTTTAAGGACTGTGACTTGTCCAGGAAAGAGTCACACTCCCTAAACCCGGATGACATCGTACTAGTGCAGCGGGAAAAACGCGTCATACCGTGCCAGATCCTTTAATTTCCTGAAATACATGTAAGTTGAAAAATCAACAATAATGTTGAGCGAGTTCATGCGTAAGTGAGTAAATAAACCTTTGTAAGTATAAAAATCCTGGTATGTAGCAAATAAGGGAATTGAGATCACCGATGGTTTGCAAGGCCATTGATATGTGTGAAGTGCAAGTAGGAAGACACAAACCTAGCGGATTTATGCGTTGGGCACAAAGTCACCCCGAGGTCCGTTTCTAGTTTGGCCTGGGGCTGGGCTCGCTACACCCAGATAGATCTACCGCTCCTGTCCCTCGGTCCTTCCATGAGGACTAATGGCCTCATGTTACCCTACCCACTCACATGATCTAAGTAGTAAACCTCCTTACGCTAACCATACCATGTATAAAGTACTTGTAATCAAAGTAACATGTATTTCACCCCCGCAGTTTATAAAACTGAAAACAGTTAAGAGAAAAGGGGGACATGAACTCACCGAAGTGTGTCTCTAAAAAAGTATCTCCCAGAAAATCTGCCGTGCGACGACCTACACGTACTAACTTCTATTAGACGGATGATCGTGCCTTAGTTAAGGTTTAATGTCTTTGGGAAATAGTTAGACAACTATTTCGTGTTTACACTTCGTAATTATTTGATAATTATATTCCTTCCCAAGGATGGGGGTTTTGATACATGTGCGTTTTCTTGTAAAACCAAAATATATTATTAAGTCTCACTTATAATATATTTAAATTCTATTTCTAAAATATAAATATTTTTCCCAAAAATATTATATTTTATTCCATATAATTTTACCCAAAATAATACTGATAATAACAATAATAAGTTTATATAGGTTTGGTTTAAAGTCGTTACTTATCTACATAAGACTAGTAATGTTCTCATAAGTAAAGTATTATGAGTTTAGTGCTTTTATGAAAATATGTCAAAAATATTATTCATAACACTTGGCACAAAATATTCTAAGTGCTATTTTTTTGAAAATTTTCGCCAGAGTTTCCTCTGTAACTGGAGGTGGCCACACTTACTAGCGTATCGTTTTTTTTATAAAATCATTCAAATCAACCAACAAATTACTAAACAATGTTACACTAGTCAAGTGCTAACAACAATACATTTTTTTATGACAACATAAACTTTTCATAAAAACGCGTAGTAATTTAGTGGTGTTTTTAGTGGGTTTAGTCACCCTCCAAAGTGTGTTTATTTTTGTAAAACTCCCGTTCTCGGGATTTCTAAATGTTCACAACTTGTGAACTTATTTTATAAAAATATCCATTTATAACTTTTTCATGCCTTGCAAGTATACATATAATTATTTCCTCCAAAAATTATGACTTTAAAAAGACCCGTCTTTTAACTTGGTGTGTCTTAGAAAAATCATTTGTAGATGTCGGGTCCATAAGACCATCCACTCACTTAGTTTATTTATTTTTCAAGAACTCGTTTTTGTTACCAAGTTTATGTGAAACATGGAGGTGATTCCTTTATGTAAACATTAGTCACCTCCTAACTTGTTAACATAAGTTTTTAAATCTTATTTTAACAAGTTAAATTTTGATGTCCAACATCATCCTTCTAGTAAGCATCAAAATAAATAATAACCACATCAAAACAATTTTATTTTTAACAAGATTCCATCTTATTTTAACCTCATACTAGTTTTATGTTCAAGTTTGCATTTATGATCTTCTAGTGTTCTTTTATTTACATCACCACATAATTTTTAACCATCAAAAATATAAAGTAAAAGATGATCAAAGGAGCTTACTACTAGCTTTGAAGCTAGGGAAGAAACACGAGAGAAAACGAGTGGATAAAGGCAAACTAGAGAGGTCCTTGACAAACCGCGAGCTCCACACTCCGTGATTCGCCTTGTTACACCTTGTAGAATACTTGGAACACTTGTATCAAAATAAAAGAAAAGATGGTGGTGACAAGGGGAGTTCGGCCGAAGCTTTTAATGGGGAGGGATAAAGAAATGTTTTGTGTTGATTAATGCAATTGGTGGTGGCTATTTGTAATACAAATTTCTTTATCCATTGGGTAATGTGCTCACCTAAGTACATACAAGATCATATGTAATCCCAAGACTAGATTGCATGGGGAAGTGGAAGATCCATTCAATCTTGTGGTGGTGACTAAGGAATCGTATGGGTGGGGGGTGTTAAGTGAAAGTTATGGGTAAATGGTGAGCAATTAGGGGTTTGCTAGATGTAATTAGTTAGTACAATAGTAATCTTTTGCATAGGGAAATGATGGATCCTTTGGTGGCTTCATGGGGAAAATCGAAAGTTGGGAAGAGGAAAGCATGTGGGAGCCGATTTCATGTAGGTGAAAAGTTTAGTTGGATTTCAACTAATTAAGTGGTCTAGTTAAGTTAGTTAGGAGATTAAATTAGAGTAGTAATGTGTAGTGTCTTGTAACGGGTGTTAGAGTATTCGGGCACCCTAACTAGCTCAAAAAAGAAAAATAGTGTCATAGACAATATTTTTAGGTCCCGGGTAAAGTCCGGTTGTACAGTTGGATATTACTCCGATAAAGCGCCAAATAATTATTTAAAGTGTCGTTGATATTATTTTTAGTGACACAGTTTATTCCCGACACTTTGGAAAGTGTCTAGTAATATTTTTCCAACTTTTTGCACTTTACTAATTTAGATAAATGCTGAATTTTTATTTTAAAGTGCAGAATTTTGTTCTCAAAGTACGTTTTAGGCACATCCGGTCACTGTAACTTATTCCTAGTGACGCAGTTCTACAACCCTTATATTTCTGGCTCATACAGGCCTTAGAGGCAGTGTCTGCCTGATGCTGGCTTTATCAGCATGTTCAATAGGTTATCCGTTCATAGTGCTACTGTGCTTTTGTGCATCATGTTTGTCACTAAGGTTCAGCATGTAAATAATGTAGTGACGGTAAATAGAGTATGATGCAAGTATGTACAAGTATCAGAAATCAAGTAGCAGTTCATCGGTAATTTCAAATAAGCACAGTAATTAATTATTAATTAAGTCGTACGGATACCTGGTTTGGTGAGGGTTGTCACAAATCATACCTTTTATACCGAGCAAGTGTGCTCTAACTCTTGAATACGATCCTTGTCGATTTTCACCACAAACTTTGCACTTGAATTTCCAAGTTCCTCCCGAACCTTGCTTTTCTTGTTTTTCCACATAATCCCACAATGGAGGTTCATCTATAGATGATGATGATCCTTGTGTTTCTTCATTAGAAGCCATAATTTTGGAGTTTGAATAGGAAAAGAGAAGAAGAAGAGGATCGGCAATTCGCAGAGGGAGTGTAGGGTTTTAAACGTGATCGTCGCTTAGTATAACTGAATAGGAGGGGGCACTATTTTAGAATATGATTAAAAAATCTTTAAAAAAAAAACCAAAAAAAAAAAAAAAATAAACGGAAACTTGACGGAAACGTTTCCTGCACGTCCCCAAACCCCGTCCCCTTCTGCAGCACGTTTCCAGGCCGTACCCAATATGCCGGGGACGTTTCCTGACGTGACCGTGTCATCCCGATCAGTCAAAAACCCAATTAACCTAGGTAGCTAGGGTAAGTCGAGTATCGTATCCACGAAGAGCATCTGGTCAGTATCACAGTAGTTGTTCGATTAGCCAAAGTTATTTACAAACAAGTATACAAAATAATTATGAAGCTTGCTATTTTTCTTTTTTTTTTTCAAAGTTTGTTTAAAATAATTATAAAAGATCTGAGTAACTAAAATGAGTAAAACAATAATTTGGAACAAGGTTCACACCCGGTTCGACAACTGCAGAACCTAGGGTTTCTACACGTTAGACTTAATTTAGTCGCATTTGATTATTAACGGATTTAGTATTACGTGGCTTAGGTGCCAAGAGCTATCAACGTCATAGACAACGGACCGCACTGCACTTCGTTACCAAGAACATGTAAATCCTAACCTATAGCAAGGCATAATTGCACATATTCATTTCATAAAGTCAAATTTAATCTTCACTCGACAATTTATGAATTCAATACAAATGCAAGACAATAGATATAAGTTTCAAATGGTTAAATACAACTAGTCACAAATTAAATCATAAACCAAATATTGAAACCCTAGAATTCTTATATAGTCTACACCGGGGTGAAACCTTAGGAGATTAGCCGCGTATACTCATGACATCCTACCAATACTTCCCTTTGTTTTCTCTTGATTTGTGTGCCAAGCAGCAAAGGGCGCTGCCTCCTATTGGTGCCGTCGAACCCCTCACTAACGTAACATCCCCCAATCTTTTTGTGATCTTCGATTCTCCCCTTCGTGAGTGATTAGAGCCCACCAAAATAGTCTTTTTCTGCTGCCCATATTTTTGTGGATAATGGCCCAATCTTTCGTACATGAAGCCCACAAAATCGATGGTATTTCAGAGGTGCTTTTTGAGGCCCCATAATCAGCGCGTATCTCTATTCCCACCAAAAGATTCATGTATGTTATGTCTTCTATTGATATTGAGGTGATGATGTAATGGATCTTTGTCTCCACGTGAATAATGATGGGTCCATTTATTGATGTTGACTTTGTGTGTTGAGAATCATGATCCTCCTCATGGCTCCCTCATGTGCGTGTATATATATATAAGGGTTGCAACCCCCCTTTTTTTAATTCTTTTCCAATCTCAAAGATGTCTTTTGTACCTGTTAGTACAATAACGTCTGTAGCTTCCGTCAGCATGTAGTCATGTTTTGTATAGTTTGTGAATAGTTTATGTTTGTATGTAGGTCTGTAATGCAAGTCAGGATATGGTGCGTTATTTTGTTAAGTGCCGACATTTATTGATCATGCTATCCGATCGGCTAGCCCAGCCGATCGGACAGGCCAATCGATCGATCAGGCCAACCGATCGAACAACATGTTCGATCGGACAGCAGGTCAGCCGATCGGCTAGCCCAGCCGATCAGCCGACACTCTCTCTATCCTGACTATGCCTATATATAGCTGTTCGATCAGCTCATTTGTAACTTTTGACACTTTTACTCTCTGGCTAACTCATGTCCGTCTGAACTCTCTAAGGAGCTTGTACACTTTCATATTCGAGTAATAGAAGATCAGACAGTAATTCAGAGTAGAATTTGTTCTCGTATATCTGTTGTGTGATTACATGAATTCCGCGCATTAATCATATCCGAATCGACTTAGTTTCCGAAGAAGAAGATCCTATCCGAAGGACTAACAAGTGGTATCAGAGCATCAGGAAGCTAATTCGTGATCTACGAAGATGAATTCACCAGAATTCAAGCCGTATTTGCTGTTTTAGAGACGAATTCACCGGAATTCGAGCCATATTCGCCGATTTAGAGAAGAATTCACCGGAATTCGAGCTGTGTTTGTTGATTGGAAGACAAATTTCACCGGAGATTTGTCATTTCTGCCGATTCACTTCAAATTTCACCAGAAATTTGACAGATTCTTCTACTTTCTACTCAGATCTAGTCTTATTTTTCACTTTACCATCATAAAATCGGAAAAACTTAAAATTGAGAGTGAATTTACGGTTAAAATTTGATAAAACCGCTATAGATCGATTCGCAATCATCAGAAGCATAATCCTTCAAGTTTTCATAACAAAATTCAAACTAAAACTTGTTCAAATTCATCAAAAACTATGAAAAGCTGTTCTTGTTTGCTGATGTCAGCCATTCAAACGACCTAGCAGTTCTTAGAGTTGCTGACGTCATCAAATTAGTTGTATAACCGTTCGAACATTTTCAGTTAGATTCTATTCAGAAAGTGTTGCTGACATCATCAGTGTTAGCCGATCGAACAAGCTGATCGATCGGACAACATTGTTGATATTTGATAGTTGTTGCTTACGTCATATTGCTAGCTGATCGAACGCGCCGATCGATCGGACAGTAACTGATTGTCATTCGATCGAACTAGTTAGCCGATTGAACAAGCTAACCGATTGAGGGTGTGCTGATCGATCGAACAAGCCATTCGATCCAAGTACTTTTGTGTTAGATTTTTGAAAATCACAAAAATTTTTCTTAGTGTTTGTTAACTATTTCAGGTACTTTGAAAATGGAGGAATTCATGAATCCGTTTAGTGAGATGTATGCTTTCGCTGGAAACAGTGGAGATGATTCAACAAACCGATCAAATGAAAATGCTCCAAACGCAAGAAAGACGTTGTCCGATGCACTAAGTGTAGAAAGCGCATATGGAACATATAATAAGCCACCAAAGCTGTTAGCAATCGAAGAGTATAACAGGTGGGCAAAAAGATTTGAGGAATGGCTAAAGGCTTTCGCTTACCCCAACTGGAAAAGCTTAAAGAACGGTTTCAACAATGGAAGAGAAGATTTTGAAAACATGTCAGAAAGTGAAGAAATAGAATATTTCGTGGCTGAACAGAAATGTATAGCTTTGATAAACCAGTCAGTGAGAGAAGATATAATCTCATTGATTGAATGTTCAAATGCTAAGGATCTTTGGGAGAAATTAAAAGTTAAATGTGTGGGTACTGCAGAGATCATCAAAAACAAAAAGAAATTACTTAAGAAAGAATTTGATCTGTTTGGATGTCTAAAGAATGAGTCTGTTCCGAAAATGATTGAACGCTTTGGGCATCTAAAGCTGGAATTAGCAAGACATGGAGTGATATATTCTCAAGAAGAGCTAGTAGACAAGCTGTTTGACTCTTTGCCAGACGAAATGGATTGGCAATATTTTGCATTGATGATAAAAAAACATAATCAAGTCAAATGAGCTGACGGTTGATTTGCTGATAGAGAAACTAGAAAGTCATGAGCTGGAAATAAAGAAAACACATAAAGTCAATCACTCTTTATATCAGCAAAATGTGGAACTCTATTATCCAAAGAGCATGATTCAAAAGACAACATCACCCAAAACAGCCTTCACTGCAGAAGATTCACAACGAAAGAATCAAGAGAGTTCTCACAGTGGTTTTCATGGAGGAATGTCATCTAATGCTTCAAGTCAAGGATCATCTTCTAGTACTTCAAGTCAACAGCAATCAGCACCAAAGAATGTATTTCAATGCAATATCGCTGTAGATTTGAAAAATGGTCAAAATTTCAGTGAGGAATCGGCTAAGCAACAGATGGTCTTCTTAGCTTCAGTGCTTGAATCTTATGAGAGTCTTGTGGCTGGGAAGATAGGCAACACCAACCTTACGAAAGAAGACTATGATCAAATCGATCCAGAGGAAATGGAACTGATCGATATAAGGTGGTGCATGGCCAGTGCCGTTAGAAGAGCTCAACGCTTTATGGAAATCACTGAAAGAAAGTCTATTGGTGGACCATCTACTAAGTTGGTTTTGATAAATCCAAGGTGACATGCTTCAATTGTAAGTAGAAAGGTCACTTTAAACGGGAGTGCAGAAACGATTATGCTGATGACTCTGCTAATCCGTTCCGAGAAGATTACGATAAGAAAGCAATCTATCATCAGAATAAGTCGGAACCTCCCAGGTTGAAGCAGATTGAAGACAAAGAGAAGTCTAGAGCTCTTGCAGTCATTCATGATGATGAAGGATATGACAGGAGTGAGTTATTACCTGAGGAAGACGCAGTTGGTTATGCGTTCGCAGTAACAAAGATTGTTCCATTTAAAGACAAAAGAACGGAAGAAGAAAAGTTCGTGAACAGAAGAATGAAAGCCCAAACAAAAATAAGCAGAATCTATAACATTTACAAAGAAGCAAAGAGGGCTAAAAGATGGGATGCAGACAGAGAATGCTACCTTGATCCTCAAGGAAATATCGCAGTTGATCCCGATACCATCAGTGTTGATGTAATTATCCAACAATATGCTAAAGAAGAAGAAGCAAGGCAAAAAGAATGGTGGGGTGAAGGTGAAAAGAAAGTGGAAGAAAAAGTAGAAAAGGTGATGATGGCAGAAAAGAAGATTGATGATGGTTTGATCGATACATCACAAGAGCTCACATCTGAAAATCTGATGAAGATGGCCAACAAAGTTCTAGCTGCAAAGGAACTGGAGGTAGATTCTAGTTCTGGAACTGAGTCAAAAGGCCAGGTCAGTCAGATTAATACAAATCAAGTGTTAGGTAAGAAAGACAAAAGCGAAAGTGACTACAAAAATTGCAGGAAAAACTGCAATGATTGTAGTACTGTCGCTTACCTTAACAACAAAAAGGTTGAAGATCTGACAAAAAGAGTCAGAGAGGTAGAAAACCAAATCTTAAACCGGGATAAATTGCTAAAAGCTTCAAACGATCGTGCAAAAGAGTTAACTGAAAAAATTGAAAGTGATAAAAGTGACATAGAAAGAACTAAGAAAGAAAATGAAAAACTCATTCTTGAAAACCGTCACATCACTGAAAATTTTGAGAAGCTTAAGCGAACGGTTAAAGATTTGGATGAACGAAATGGCAAAACAACAAAAGAGAATGTTCAATTGTCGGGTGTGTTAAGGGTGAAAGAAGAGTTAATCAATAAACAATTGGATGAAATTGCTAATCTGAAGCTTCAATTTCAAGAAGCGAAAATTGAAAACGAACGCATCCAATTAAAATTAACCAGCTACAACTCCGCAAGCTTTGTTTTGCAGCACATTGTTCCCAAACCCATCGGGAAAAACAAAGCTGGCGAAGATGTATTTTCGGACGGAACAGGGGTGGGATATCATCAAGTTCCACCACCCGTTTTAAACAATTTTTCAAAGAAAAAGTCCGGGCTGGTTAATGATGAAGAGAATTTAAAAGAAATCAAACTTCCAGAATCAATTGATGTCACATTTTTGTCATCATCATCTGATGATAGTATTCAGACTGATATTGTTAAAAGCATGGCAGAAAGTGTTTTGGAGTCTGATTCAAGTGAAGATGATGGATGTTTCTAGGATAAATACATTTCGAAACAACAATCCAAGAACAACTTAAATGAAGAACCAAATCTTGTCATGTACAAGATGTTGGGTTCAGATAAGTTGTTTTCGGATTCTGAGTTTCCCATTGAGAATGTAAATGTTAACAAATTGACAAACGTTTTCAAACTAGTCGAAGTTGAGATATCAGAAGTGAACAATCTGAATCAAATAAAGAGACAAATGAATTTTGAGAAAGATAAAGCTTACTACAAGAAACCTGTTGTTCCACCGCGTTTTTACAATAACAAACGAAACAATTGGTCGGGTGGTTATCAGTGGGGTAAGTCTTATCAGAAGAAGAACATTCAAAACAAGAAGTCCGTTGAAAAGAAAGTGTTTGTGAACAGTTCGAGTTCATTTTCTAATGAAGAACCTAAAATCTTTTCAAAAACAAACAAAGAGTTCTTTGAGGAAAAGGCCTCACAACCTCAGTTTGATGGAACAAGTCGGGTAGCTGACACCCGAACATGCTTCAGATGCAATCAAGTTGGGCATATTGCATGAAATTGCACCAACTTGAAGCCTAAGACTGAAGTTGTTGAGAGTCAAAAGAAGAAAAATGATGTGAAGGGAAAAGCTCCATTAGTTGTTGAGCAAAAGATTTTGAAAAATGACAACATCCAAGTCAAAACCGAACCCGTAAAGAAAGTGGTAACTAAAAATGACAAATTTTACAAACGGGTCGCAACAACTCAACAAACATGGAAGCCAAAAATTGCTGAAGTGAGTGCAAGTGGTTCAAAACCAAAGGTTTCTGAAATGAAGAAACAATCATCTTCTATCACACCGGTAAAGATGATTGTTCCTTTAGATTTTTATGAAAAGCTTAAAAAAGAAAAATCAATTTCTGAAAAGAAATGGGTGGCAAAGAAAGACCAACCATCTGGTCAACCTCAAAAGGATGAGTTTTTCATATATAAAGAGGTTGAGGTTGAGTCTAAAGAAAGTTTGAAATTAAATGATAAAAATTTTCCGCCCACAGCAAAGTCTCACATCAAACTTGAGTTACCTAAGTCCAAAGAGGCTTGGGTAGCATCAAAATCTGCTTAAAGTGTGCCTGAATTGCCGGAGCTTCCGTGATTGCGAAGCATGAATCGGCATCTTTATTGAAATTTTTAATCATGTTTGGTTTATGTGCAGGATCTTCCAAAACTTGTTTCGAGATGGATCATGGATAGTGGAGCTTCCAGACATATGACAGGGAAGATTGCATTATTGTACGATGTGAAGAATATAAATGGAGGATATGTTGGATTCGCGGGTAATCAAGGTGGTAGATTGTTGGTGAAGGAACGTTATCCAATGGGATTGTGACGTTTGAAAGAGTTAATTACATTGCTGAGCTGGAGAATAATCTGCTAAGTATCTCCCAGATCTATGATAGGAAGTATACCACTCATTTCACTGACAAAGAGTGTTTGATTTTAAAACCGGGATTTGTTGTCCCTGAGGAGTGGGTCATCATGAGGGCACCAAGAGTCAACGATCTGTACGTGTTGGATATGAGCATAGCAACGACAACCACGGGTCAGGCTCATTGTTTTGTGTCAAGAGAAACTGAGAAAGAGTCAAGATTGTGGCACCGAAAGATGGGGCATATACATCTGAGAAAAATGAATCACTTGGTGCACAACGACTTGGTTAGAGGAGTTCACATAAAAGGTTTTCATCTGGAAGGGGAATGCATTAGTTGTTTAAAAGGCAAGCAGAAGAAAAAGTTGCACCCCAAAAAGCAAGTCAATTCAGTTTCACGACCCTTGGAAAGACTTCACATGGATTTATTTGGTCCTGTGAATGTCAAAAGCATTACAGGAGATTACTATTGTTTGGTCGTTACTGATGATTATTCCAGATTTTCTTGGGTATCTTTCTTAAAGTCAAAAGATGAAACGTTTGATAGTCTGATGGCGTTGTTCAAAAAGATTGAGAATTTGTACCAAAGGCGTATTCGACGAACTAGAAATGATAATGGTACTGAATTCAAGAACAACAAGATGGAAGAATTTTGTGAAGAACGAGGTATATTGCATGAGTTTAGTGCTCCGTACACTCCGCAGTAGAATGGAGTCGCAGAACGCAAAAACCGGACACTAATAGAGACAGCCAGAACAATGATCGCAGATTCGAAACTTCCAATAAAGTTTTGGGCAGAAGCTGTTTCCGCTGCATGCTATACGCTCAATAGAGTTCTTACTGTCAAGAAATTCAACAAAACGTGCTTTGAATTGATCAATAACCGCAAGCCTAATCTGAAATATCTTGAACCGTTCGGGTCACCCTTTGCGGTAATAGAACCTTTTGGAAAGTTTGGTCCGAAGTGCATTGAGGGTATATTTGTTGGTTATGCCAGTCCTATGCGTCGTGTCTTCGTTCCAAGTGAAAAGCGGATTATTGAAGCTGCAAATGTTGAATGTCAAGGTCATACGATGCCATCACAGAACCCCGGAGATTCATGGCGTTATCACTACGACACTCTGTGGGATTCGTTTGATGTGTTGGAAGAACCTGAAGATGAAGAAGACTTCTTTGATGAGTTGGATATTCTTAGAGACTATGTGTCATCAGAAGAAAGATTTCCAGCCAAGTATTCTAGGCAATCACAGCAAACTTCAAATGACGATGAAGCAGGTCCTAGTAATGCTGGTGAACAAGATGATACTCCACAAAGTCCAGATAATCAAACGGCAACAAATGATGATACAACATCTGATATCGGTCCAACATTTGATCATGGTGATTCAGAATCTGAGGAGGAGCAGATCCAGATTTTAAATCAAACAAATCCTATCAGTGAACAAGGTGTAAATCAAAATGTCACTAATCTGGAAGGCAATGTAGATGTTCCGAGTGAAGTAATGCCCAGAACTCTTTCATATCATCCAGAGGAGCTGATCATAGGAGAGCTTCAATCAGGAGTTCGCACCAGACATCAAATTGACCAAGGGCTTACAAGTTTTTATTCTTCAGTAGTACCTTTACAAACTAAATTTTCATTATGTTGTTTTATCTCGCAGATTGAACCTCGAACTTACAAAGAGGCGCTTACTGAAGATTCTTGGGTCAACGCGATGCAAGAAGAGCTGAACCAGTTTGAAAAATTGGGTGTCTGGAAACTGGTGGATCTACCTGAGGGTCACAGGAAAATCAACACCAAATGGGTGTTCAACTGTAAGAGAGACGACAGAGGAGTTGTTGTGCGAAACAAAGCTCGACTCGTGGTCCAGGGCTTTAGTCAACAGGAGGGAATTGATTTTACTGAAGTATACGCTCCTGTGGCACGACTGGAAGCTATCAGAATTTTCCTGGCATTTGCATCTTGGAAAAACTTCAAAGTATATCAATTAGATGTTAAATCGGCATTTCTTTATGGGAAGGTCAAAGAGGAGGTATACGTCGGACAACCACCAGGCTTTACCGACCCAATCCACAAGAACAAGGTTTATCTGCTGGACAAAGCACTGTATGGCTTACACCAGGCCCCGAGAGCCTGGTATGAGACTTTGTCTCAACATCTTCTAGCCAACAGGTTCACTCATGGAACAGTGGATGCCACTCTCTTCACTAAGGAGGTCGACGGACATCTTTTGATAGTTCAAATATATGTGGATGACATAATCTTTGGGTCAACAAACGAGATCTTGTGCAAAGATTTTGAACAAGTCATGAAGCAAAAATTCGAAATGTCATCAATGGGGGAAATGAAGTTCTTCTTAGGGCTCCAAGTTGAACAACTACCTGAGGGAATTTTCATTCACCAGACGAAGTACGTTCATGATATTCTAGAGAAATTTGGAATGTCAGGTTCTACTCCTGCTGCAACCCCTTTAGCAACAAATCATGGGATTCACCCAGATCTCATCGGAAACAGGGCAGATGAAACGCTTTATCACTCCATGATCGGCTCATTGATGTACCTGACTGCTTCAAGACCCGATATTATGTATCCAACGTGCCTCGCAGCAAGATTTCAATCTAACCCTAGAGCTTCGCATATGATCATTGTGAAGAGTATATTACGCTACCTGAAGGGAACTCCATCGTTGGGGTTGTGGTATCCTAGAAATGGCGACTTTATGCTCGAAGGGTATTCCGACTCGGATTTCGGATGCTGCAAAGTCAATGCAAAATCAACAACTGTAGGATGCCAGTTCTTTGGACCTCACTTGGTTACCTGGCAGTGTAAGAAACAAACGTCTGTGGCGCTATCCACATGCGAAGCGGAGTTTGTGTCTGCCAGTAGTTGCTGCTCTCAACTTCTGTGGATACAACAACAGATCTGCGATTACGGTTTGCAGTTTCTTAACACACCTCTTTTAGTTGATGATGAGGCCGCAATAAATATAACAAAGAATCCAGTTCATCACGCTAAAACTAAACATATAGAAATTCGTCATCACTTTATTCCCGATTGTTTCGAGAAAAAGTTGATACGAATTGAGAAAATCCACACTGACGAGCAAAAAGCTGATCTACATACCAAAGCATTTGATAAAACACGTTTTAAATATCTTTTAAAGCTGAATGGTATGATGCTTTTATCGGTGTCGGATGGAATCGTTGGCGTTGATGAGGATACCACTGTAGATGATGTTGAAAAACAATCTGCAATGGTTTGTCAATTTTTACATGTTTTGGTCTTTAGGGGGAGATAGGTATATTTGTATATACTCTTAGAAAATCCAAAAACAATAAAAAATTGAAAAACACAAAAACATAAAAATTTTTCCTAAAAATCCAAAAACAATAAAAAAATTGAAAAACACAAAAACATGCAAAATTTCCTAAAAATCCAAAAAACAGTAGAAAAATGAAAAAGAGCTTGTGTATAAAGGGAAAATGATAGTACATCAGCTAGACTATTACGGTATGCTAAAGATTTGTAAAGTCTTAAAAGGATTAAACAGTCTCACTGATGATGTGTCGATAGGTTTTTACACAGTTAGTAGATTTGTTCGGGATATAAACTTAAAATTTCATAACGAAACTTATTTCGTGGGGAACACTACTTGGATATATAGGTAACCCCTGATATCTCGTTTGATAGGTCCCTTATTCTGAAATACTAGGTCTTTATACTCAGTGATATCTGGGGTATTATTCCGGGACTTCTGCTGAATGGAAGTTCTGACCTAGTCCCCGAATAATACTCTCCGCAAAATGCTTGAGACATAGCATCGCCCTCAGCAATCTGATGAAACAATAAAATTGATAGTCATTGCTGTTGTAACAAAAGATCCTCTAAAGGGGACACACCAAAAAGTCAAAGCCGCCATCTCTTTGCGTATACGGAAGTATCGACCTGAGCTCTCACGGCCCTCGCATTTAACCCCTTACAGATATCATCTGTGGTATACTCACCTGTAAGACTGAATATTGGGAACTAGATACGGGAGTATATTCAAGAGGTGGGACACACAAATGAGTTAAGTTCATAAAACATCTAAACCGTATCCTGAATAAATTGAAATCTGTGAGAAAACTTAAAATGGATCTGTATATCGACAATCTAGGTGAATTGTTTAATTCTGAGTATGAATTAAGCTTAACGGTACTTGTAGCATGTCGTTAGCTGATATGATTCCCTAACACGCTCACCAAAATTATGTTTGTAAATAGTTTACTTTCATTACATTCTGTGTTTTAGTTTCTAAACATTCCTGTCTAGTTTAGATTGTGCATTTTTGAAAATCCAAAAAGATTTTTCTTTTCTGCTTTATGCTTTCGACAAACCAAAGCAGAGAGTTGATCTTCAAATTCGCAGTCTGATGCAGATGCAGGAAGTTGTTCTGAGCTGGAAAATGAGTTGGGAGCTAATTTTGATAATAAGAACAGAGAAAATAAAAAGGTTTATGCAAGTTCATTAATTTGAAACTTGTAAATTTTTCAGAAAAAGGTTTGATCAGAATATCAGTATGTTTTTGCCTCGAATCAACCAAGGTCATTAAGTTGAACGTGGTAGACAAATTAAGTACCTAGGTCATTAATTTGAACCTAGATACTCAAGTGGATTTCTCAAAACACTGATAAAGTCAAAAGGTCAAAAAGTCAACGTTGAAAGTCAAAGGATCACTTGAATCGGACAAGCTGTCCGATCGGCCAGCATTCCTAGCCGATCGGCTGGCCTAGCCGAGTCCAGGAGGCCTATATATAGCCGGTCAGAGTTCAGTCAAACGGTTCACTTGTTCGATTGGCTAACTTATTCTCTCTCAAAAAACTTTCACTGCTTTCTTGATTCACTGATTCTCTTTGCATCATTACATTGGTTTGTTGGTTTGCTCATCATTCTCAATGGCAAAGGTACGTTTTACACATCAAATCTGTTGATATTCACTGTGTTCTTCATAGTCGTCACTGTCGGAGCTTTATTCTTAGATCTAGGAAGATTTAGGAGGTTGTAATGAATTTTGATCATAGGGTTTTGTTCGGAATGTTGAGATCTACAAGTTTACCGATTCAATTTGTGCAAAATCTTGATTTAACTTGGTAGATCTAGGATCGTTTGTGTTCGGATATCGGCGACTTCTTTGTGAAATTAGGCACTGATTAGGATGTTTTAGACAAAGATAAACATAGGGTTTTGATCGCGACAACATTAGGAACATGGACCTGTGATCAATTTGAGATAATCTGCATAAAATTTTTGAAATCATCTGTGTTCATATCTGTTCTTGAATGAAGATGCCAGCCGATCGGACAACAACTATAGTGTGTTTTCACTTGATATAACATAGGGTAGATTATGCCTTGATATTTGTGCCTCAGTGTGTTAAAATGCTTAATGAAGATATGTTGTGTGCTAGCCGATCGGACAGCATTACTAGCCGATCGGACAACGTTCCCAGCCGATCGGACAGCATTGCTAACCGATCGGACATCATCTTCATTCTTACATTGTTTTCTGTGCAAATTGTCAACTGATTGGAAAGCTTTTGCTAGCCGATTGGACATCATTTGTGGATTCCATTGCCAGCCGATTGGTCAGCATAGCAAGCCGATCGGACAACATTCTCATGTTACTTCATTGCTGAAGTGCTAGCCGATCGGACAACATTGCTAGCCGATCGGACAACATTACCAGCTGATCGGACAGCATTTGCTAGCCGATCGAACAACATCTGTCAACCGATCACATAGCAATGCTAACCGATCGGACAAGTCAACCGATTCTCCAGTACTAAGTGTTAGAAAAATTTTCAAAAATTCATCTTTTTCATCTTCATAAATCAAGATCTGTGCTTATGATGGTTGTTATATGCTTACAGGGAAGAGGAAAGGACACAGATAAAGGCCACAATGTTTACTGTGTAATTGATTCAGATAGTTTGAATGGTACGGTGGTTGAAAAGATGGCCGATTTTTTGAAAGAAAGCAGAATAGCGAAGGCTTTATCAGATAAAACAGTTATTTATGAATCGCATGTTAGAGCTTTCTGGAACACAGCAAGATATGAGGAATCAGACAAGATGATACATGCAGTCTTGAGAAAGAATGATCAAAAGGGAAAAGACATCAATGTAGAATTCAAGTTTGATGTTGGAGATTTAAGAAGAGTTATGGACTTGAAAGATTCTGACAATGATCCAATAATCATGTCTGAACATCTTGCTAAAGGTTTGTGGTGCAGAATGGGATTTACTGGTCATATCAATGGAAAGATGACTAAGACAAGTTTTTCAAAAGCTTATAGATACCTGCTGCATTGCATGGTTCATTCATTGTCACACAGGAAAGGAGCCTATGATGAAGTTTCTGATTACATTATGAACATTGTCACAAGCTTGGTATTGAACAGAAAGTACAACATTTCTCAAGTGATCTTTGAGTATATGAAGGAGAACTGCCAGGCAGAAGGAGACAAATACATCATGTACCCTAGATTTGTTATGATGGTTGATAAATGACAAGATCAAGGATCTTCCAAAGATCAGAAGTGATGTCATGGAAGTGAGGAACATTACATATGAAACAACTGTGAGAATCACCAAAGAGAAAGATGCAAAAACAAAGCAAATGATTTGCAGAATCAAAAATAAAAATTATGTTTCTCCTGAAAATGATAAGTGGAGGCATGACAACAGTGACTCGGATAATGAAAATGAAAAGATGAAAGATATGGTTGAGAAGAAGACTAGGTGGTGGTGTGTGAGAGATGGAAAAAGAAAGAGAACACCAAAGTCATCCCCTGCAGTTATCATTCCGAAGGATGGAGATAAGGGTATAGTGAAAGGGGGAGCCTTAAGACAGTTAGAATTTATGCTTATTAAATGTCTCTAAAAGTCTTTGTTAATGTTTGTTTTGTAGGGTCTTCTGGAGAACCAAAGCAGAGACTGATTGATGAAACTGTTTTGGAGCTATCTGTGGTGATTGAACAAGGAGCTGAACTGTTAAAAGAATCTTTGGAGAGCTATCTGAAAAAGAATGACGAAGTTGCAGCACAACAAGTTCAAGGATCGAGTGCTCATGTTGAAAAGGTTACAAGAGTTGAGCCAGAGGTTGAAGATCTGGGGAGTTCAAGTGAAGATGATTCTGAAGAAACTCAATCTGAATCTGAATTAAATCCAACAACTCTTGGAAGGGGGAAAGCACAGCTGAAAAAGAAACCTTTAAAGAAGAAGAAAACATCAGATGAAGAAGATTCGCCTTATGTACCAGAACAGCCAAAGAAACAAGTAAAGAAACAAAAGGCAGTTCAAGCTGGTGTAATCCCAAGAAACGTTAGGGCAAAGAAAGCTGGAGCAGAACCTTCTAAAGAAAAGGGAGGAAAATCAGAAAAGCATGTTCAAAAGCCAATAGAAACTGAAGTTGAAACCATAAAGGAGCCAGTAGCTGAAAAAGAAACTGGTGGTGATGATTACGTAGAAATCACGGGGTCTAAAGCTGCTAGTCCACGTCCTACTCCTCAAGATAAACCAGGACCGTCACATCATAAAGATCCAAAGTATGATTACATTTTCGAAGGTCTTCCAGAAGCAACATGAATCTATACAGAAGATATGCCTGAAGAAGACTTCGACATGTTCAATGATCAAGCAGTCAAAGAGCTATTGCAGAGGGTTAACAAGCTAGAAAAGGAAAAGGCAAAAACAAAATTGGAACGCGATATTCTCAAGAAACAGGTTGACAAATTGATGAAAGCACATGATCAAATCAGAGAAGCGTTGATAGAGCAAGAAGAATCTATGAACAAAATGAAAGATGATATTCATGATAATTCTAAGATGTTTGAATTATTGACGCTTGAGATCTCGTCATTGAATGTCAAGATAAAGAATCTGGAGGATGTGAACCAAACCTTAAATCAGCTTCTCAGTGAAATGAGTGAAGCTTCGTCAAATGAAATGAAGGCGATGAAGCTAGAAATGGAAGCTATGAAGGCTGACAAAGTAGTGAAAGATGAACAATATCAGATGCTATGTGCTGTTATGGAAAGTCACTTAAAAATGAATATTCATGCTGCATTTGAGGAGATAAAAGTGAGAAAAGCTAATGAAAGAAGAATGGAGCATGAAAGACGTCTAGCTGAAGAAGCTACTCAAAAGAACAAAGGTGTGATTGATGAGACTCAAGTAGCTGGTGGATCATCAAGCCAACCTGAAATAGGTTGTTCATCATTTCAACCAGATATTGAAATGATTGAGGTTGTGGAAGATCAAGAAGAAGAAATGGTTGAAGCTGAAGAAGTTCAGGAACCAGATTACATGATAGTTGGTGAGTCTTCTGAGCCTGTTGATATTAATAATATTCTTAGAAGAGTTGAGGTTATTCAGAGAAAAAGAAAGGCAAGAGAAGTGCTGCTGCTAGAATGGAAAACACAACAATTTGTGTTGGTTGGTAATGCTTATCCTGTGCCATACAATGCAAAAGAAGTGGCTAGACTTCTAAAGATTTTTAAACTGAAAAGAAAGGGAAAGATAGCTCGTGGAGAGATAGTTGATGAAGATTCTGATGAAGAGTTGTTTGGTGATGAAGAAGAGGAAGAGGAAGACAATGGTGATGATCAAATGGATGATAAGCCTGATGATGGTAATGATAAAGATCACAAAGGAGATGATGACAATGATCAAGGTGCTTCTGGGTTATTAGTCAAAGATCCAATTGTTCAAGAAAGAATAGAAGAGCTTCTGAATGACGAAATCAATGAGCAAGAGGATGACGTACATAATGAAGCTTCATCATCTGGAAAACAACATGTTGATCAGGTACTTCTTTCAAACCCAACTGTTATTTACCTGAATGTTCCACAAGAAGGAGAGGTAGAGGTGAGAAGAACTAGAGCTGAAATGTTAGAGGAGTTGGGATTAGAAGAAGGGAAGTTTAAGTTTGATATTGAGGATGAAATTCCTCTGTCACCAGCTAAAGATTTCGAACCAAGATATGCATTTGAAGCAGATCATTATGATGACGTAATTGTTGAAGACGCTTCAAATTCATCTGAAGATGAAGTTGATTTTCATTATGTTGGAGTTGATGAGACATTTCCTTCATTTGCTGAGATGTTTAAAGACAGAAATGAAGATGAGATCAGAAGAAAGATTGTTGAAAAGATCTCTACTGAGGGTGTTCCTGAAACTGTTCCTAGAGAAATATCAGCAAAAGAAAGGAAGAAATGGTTCAAGAATATGCCCAAAGAAAGAAAGACTCTCAGAGCTCTCTAGTACTTCACTCACAGCAAAAATTTGTCATGGGGAGATATTTTATCGTGGGGGTATCTTGAAGATTTGAAAGTGTATGCCATAAGGAGAGAAGAAGGAGTTCAATATTTCGAGTTCTTATCTGATATTGCTTCTCTACCTTGGTGGGATGTGGATGAGTTGGTGAAGACTAAGAATATCAAACAGTTCTACTTTGGTCCTAAAGTTCGTTTACATTATCAAGATTTGTGGAACTACATCAAGTTGCAAGCAAAGAATGGTTATCCTGATTGGAAACCACAGTATCCGAAGCAGATTGTAAGAGTCTTAGAATACGGAGAAAAGGATATAACTCTGGATGTAAAGCTGCCAAAGTGTTTGAAGAACATGCCTCTTAGAACCATTGAACAAGACTTTCATGATATATTTCAAGGTTGGTTCTACAATGAAACAACGGCTGAGGCAGTGATATCTCTTTTTGACAAGTCCACCGGAGAATCTAGAAGAATCAGTATATTGGATCCTATGTGGCTTGTTAACTGCTCAAAGAAAGACATCGATTGCTTATTTCTTAACAAGATTGTCTATGAGAAGAGAGATAAAGCTCAAGCAATGCAGTATCAATCGATAGTGGATGTTTGCTTCGCACAAGACATCAATTCTGGTAGATATTGGAAGAGCAAATGGAGAAACACTGAAATTGATGAGTTCTTGAAGAGGTACAAGCGAAGTCAAAGATCAAAGGAAATAGCAAAAAGAGCTGCTGAGCTGGGAAGACGAAGAATGGGGTATGTGCCACCAACAGATCAGACGCCAATTGAATCTGAAGAGAACAAGATTCCAAAATGGGAGCAAAAGCGTGATGGTGACCCAGAGTACAAGAAATGGTGGTTGACTGAGGGCCGACACAAGAGGCGAAGAATGTTAGAGGAAAGAGAAGAAAAGAGGAGGCCGAAAGCCAGAGTAAGAAGATGAAACAGAAAGAACTGAAGACTATGCTGGAAGGAACTACAACTACATCCGAGGGGGAGTCTGTTAGTACAATAACGTCTGTAGCTTCCGTCAGCATGTAGTCATGTTTTGTATAGTTTGTGAATAGTTTATGTTTGTATGTATGTCTGTAATACAAGTCAGGATATGGTGCGTTATTTTGTTAAGTGCTAACATTTGTTAATTATGCTATCCGATCGGCTAGCCCAGCCGATCGGACAGGCCAATCGATCGATCAGGCCAACCGATCGAACAACATGTTCGATCGGACAGCAGGTCAGCCGATCGGCTAAGCCAGCCGATCGGCCAACACTCTCTCTATCCTGACTATGCCTATATATAGCTGTTCGATCAGCTCATTTGTAACTTTTGACACTTTTACTCTCTAGCTAACTCATGTCCGTCTGAACTCTCTAAGGAGCTTGTAAACTTTCATATTCGAGTAATAGAAGATCAGACAATAATTCAGAGTAGAATTTGTTCTCGTATATCTGTTGTGTGATTACATGAATTCCGCGCATTAATCATATCCGAATCAACTTAGTTTCCCAAGAAGAAGATCCCATCCGAGGGACCAACAGTACCGTAGCCTATGGTTAAAACCGTAGGTACGTTCCAAAGATACTGTTTCTTATTTCTTTCCCAGCCGTAAGTTACTAGTGGAACCATAAGCTACATATTAACTTTCACATAATGACACACCAGCCCCTTGACTTCATGGTTTCGCGTTTCTTTCACATTCAAGCTATCACTCGACCCGAATGATGTAATACATCATGATAAACATCCTCGCTTGTTCCATTCCATCACCAAGCGTTCCAAAATTCACCGATTTACGCGATTAATCTGTAACATTACAAACACACGTAGTTAACATATTCAAAGCACATTATCACTTAAACGACAATAATTCACACAAAATACGCATGTTAACACTCGGGTTTCACCCGCTACATCACATCCCCACACTTATCTTTTGCTTGCCCTTAAGCAAATCTGTTTTTCACTTTCACGTGGGTCAAACGAAAAACACACATCCCATTCTCGAGACATAAGTTAAGGTCTAATGTCATACCCGTTCATGATTTTTACAATTTTCAAAACATTTAGCGGTAAAGTGATTAATCACATAATTATGATTACCCAAGATTAACCCGCCCGTGAAACCAACAATTCATGCACATCCCTCACAATGTTCTCTCCACTCGTTTTATAAATTGGCTAATTTTTATAATGTATTAGCACTTCAAAGAATAATCGCTCAAAACCGATTAGAACACGTACCCGCATAGGCTTGCAACTCAATCATTCTCCACTACCGAACACGAATACCAAGCACACGTCATAAGGTCTTTGTAAGGGTTGTAATAGGGCTAGGTTAAGGGTAGGAAACAGGATATTTTAAAGCGGCTAAGGTGATGAAAATTCGATTTTTATTGCAAAACAACTATTCAAACAAAACTAAACCACACATCAACTTCGAGACAATGATGTTCGCCTTTTATTTCTCAAACTAAGAACATCTATTTTTGTTATTTTTCTCAACAATATTCTATACTTTTTCGTAACATTTTCTGATTTTTCTCTTTTTTATATATATGCAAACAAATGCACACAACTATACAAACTTGACTCCTATAATCGAATTTTCATCACACGGGTTTGAAAGAAAAAGGTTTAAGGTTATGGGCTATAGGGTGGTTAAACGAAATGACTAGGCTCAAAATTGGCGACTAAGGGATAAATTTTTGGGTAAGGATATATAAATGGTGTAAAACGGAAAAGGTTTACCTAATGCCTTAATCATTCTCATGCTTGTATTCGGTCTATGGCCTCAAATGTATCAAAAGTTGCAAGTTCTACAATACATGACTAATGGTCCACTCAACAAAGAAACATAAGTATGTAATATATGATGTAAAAGTGGCTCAAAACCTCACATATCTAAAGGGCATGGTATGTGACATGCACAAAATACTAGTTTCTTAGGCGGATTATTCCCAAATAACCACGCGCTAAATACCCGTCATGCTATTAATTCGAACTTGACCGTGACAAAAGACCAAATGGGTTGTGACATCCCTCGTTGACTTAGTTACTTGTGCTTTAAGATCACTTTCGAAACAAGACATTTTTTTGAAAAATTTTTGAATTTTCCCCCACCCCCCACTTGAGGTAAACATTGTCCTCAATGTGTAGTGTTTAAATGAACGGGTCAAAATCGAAAACTTTTACTACTCCCCTGTGACACTCTAGGTTTTCCCGAGCAAATATCCTGTAGTGACATTGTGTGTGTATATACTATTAAATGAAAGTTGTGTTTTGTCTTGATGTTCTATGTGATACTTGCACTAAGTTATGTATATGTAGTGTATATATATGTATGTAGTGGGCCGAGACCGCGAACCCGACTCGAGACCACTCGGTCTCGAGTGAACAGTAAATGGTTGGGCCGCAAACCCTTTGAGCCCCACTCGAAAACCTTGTAGGGTGCACCACCCAAACCAAGTATAAAAACCCATCATCCACCTTTCCTTACACTCTCACACATCATCCTACACACACTCTCTCCCTCACTAAAACCCTAGAACCACAAACCTCCTCTCCTTTCTCTCGGATCAAACCGGTGACAACAAGGACTCTCGGTTCAAGCTCGGGATCATCATTCGGAAGCTCACTCATCGACCCTTCGTACCCTCATACTTCGAGTATCTACCCGGTTAGTGTTCTAATGTGTACTAGGTGTTGTATGTGTACTAGGTGTCATGTGTGCTTGATGGATGAGATATATGCTTAGTCTCTTTGCATGATCTTGATTGATTTAGTGAGTAAAAATGATGAAATACATGAAGATTGTTGTTTATCTATGATGAAGATGCTTATTTGTTGAAATGATGCATATGGATTTGATGGTTATCATACTAGCTTGACTTTTGTGAAATATAGAAAAGAATAAATGTCAATGCATATGCAACACAAGAGGTTTTGTTAGTGTATTCATAAATCAAGGAATGATCTATTGTTTGAGTCCATGTTTGTTTAGGATGAAAACCCTAATGATGAACTAGATGAATATGTGTTGAATATGATATGAAGATTTGAATTGTGTCTTTTGATCCGTTTTGAATGAAGTTTAGACAAGAAAACATGTTTATGCATTTTGGTTGGATAGTACATATTATCATGAAAACAAAAATCTATTGGAGAAGTACACTGTACAACCGTTTTAGGATCAGCAGATGTTGGAGTCGAGACCCTTGGTCTCGACTCGAGACCCTCAAAAATGGCAACTCGAGACCGACCAACACATCTTATGTACTCGAGACCTATGAGGTTGCGACTTGAGATCTCCTGATCTCGACTCGAGACTGAACTTGAGATCTCCAAGGCTGCCACTCATTTTAAACACCACTCGAGAACGGAGGTTGCGACTCGAGACCAGCGCTCCACAACTCGAGACCCCTTGGTTGCGACTCGAGACCGCATGATCTCGAGTCGAGACCACCTTGTCTCGACTGGGCTGCTTACTTTAGTTATTGGGCCACAACGTGATTTGTTTGGGCTGCCTGTTTAACTGGACTATGTGTTAGTTGTTACTGTTTGACTGATCAAATAGTAGAGGGGGCCCAATAACTCAACATGTAACTGTATGCATGCTATGTGTTAGCTATGTGCAAAATATACGTGATCTTCCTGTACCCAAACCTGACCTATACTGGTAACCATGTTAGGACGTGGTGACCAACGTACTTGACCAAGTAAACTGTCTGTTTAGCAACCCAAGGTGAGTTCACACACCAAAAGCATGCGTCCCAGGGAGGGACACGGACAAACTGACATCTTTGGGAAGAATACTTCCAAACTAATACTTCCGGGGGAAAATACGAATGGGTACTTTTAATTCACTATCTCCGGGGGAGATACGTTTGGATATTATTTATAAATCACAACTAGCAAAACTAAACGAAACTCTATCATATTAAGTCCCTACTTACAGTACCGATTAATCGCCGGGGGGCGAACGGGTTATTAGTTGATAGCGCTATTAGGTTTGACAACCTCACACCGTGACCGGGGGGATCGGGTGTGAACTAGTAGACCTTGCATCTTGGTCAATGATGATAGACATTGACTCGGGGCACAACAAATTTACGTCAACAGTTTCGGTATCGACAGTTTAGTGAGCTTACAGATGGGGTAGCTCCCCATAACGTGATTATAAATGCTTTATCTAAACAACTTACGTTTTTGAAAACTAAAACTTGACACCTCGTGAACTCGCCAACATTATGTTGATACCCTACTGCATGCTTTGCAGGTACCCAGTGACTCAGGAGCTTGCAGCTTGGGGATGTGTAGTGGTCGTCTAACCCATGTGTTGGGTTCTAAATAAACTCGAACTATGAACTTTGTTTTAAACTATTTTGTCTATGCTTCCGCTACTTACCTAAACTACTATTTGAACCTAAAACTTTTGAACTTTGGTTATGATACCCCGTGGTTGGTGAATAATACTTATGTTATTAATTAAATTGCTCAGTATAATTGGTGGCTGGATCCTGGTCAGTCACGCCCCCAGGCGGTGGCACTCCGCATGTGGATTTTGGGGGTGTGACAGATTGGTATCAGAGTCATTGGTTATAGTGAACTTGGTTTTAAAAAGGGAATCTTTTTGAGAAAAACCAGACTATAACCCGTGACTCGTGACGACACTGCACACCAAGTGCAAGACTCAACACATTTGACCTCATAGCTCGGACTAGTGTTTACTTGCTTGCTTACTTTATGCTTTCTGTTATGCTATACATACTAGTGTGCCTAGTTAGATAGATACACCTCCCTCTTCTATCTCATTCTCACTACATTACGACATCACACTCATACTATGTTTTCTGATTATGAAGACAATGAGTGGACGTGGAAGGGGAAACATTAACATGACTCAGGCTCAATTCACTAACCTGCTTAACACGGTGGCTGCAGCTTTCGCAACTCACCCTGGAGGTAAACTCGTTACTTTAGGATGTTTAGATCCTACCGCCACATCGTCTTTTCACACCTAAACCTATTCGCTTCGCTTCTCACAACAGGTCAGCATGCGCCTGCGCAACCACATGTTTGTACTTTCAAGACCATCATGGATTGCTAGCCTCTCCCTTTCAATGGCACTGAGGGTGCCATAGGTCTTCTACACTGGATTGAGAAAGTCGAAGCCATCTTCGCTATCTGTGAGTGTCCCCCTGCAAATTGGGTGAAGTTTGTGTAACACCTCGGAATTTTTGCATCCAATAATGTATTGACACGTGTCATAAGTTTACACGTGGTATTAAATATTAAATAAGGACTAATGTTGACAAACATTGAAAGTATGTGAATCCGAGGGTTCAAAATGTCAACGAGGGATAAATATACTGTATAGTAACCCTAAATGATGCTTGTACCTTCAAACGAATAAATCATGGATCGTACGGAACGAAATATGGAAGAAAGTGAGAGATTACAGACTACAGGGGTTAAATGTGTCAACATGTTTAAGTTATACCTCTGAGTGACCCTTTAACAAACCCGAGACTTTGTAACGTTAAATTACGCTCACTAGAATGTACGATATAAATTTCGCAAGGTTCCGTTTTAAAACGAGAAAGTTATGATCAAATTCGTATGCGAGGGGTTAAAGGCGTCAAACATAGAAAGTTATGACTTTTCGGGTAATAATAAATTAACCAAGGGTTAATAAGTTAGGTAAAAGCCACGGGGCCCTTATACGTAAATTAACGAGGCCCAAAACGCAAAGTTACCCCTTCGAAACTGTCACACCCTGGCTTTGCGGAAGCGTGGTTAATTTGGTGTGACTTCTTAATACCATAACTTAACCATAACAAAGCTATATGAAATAAAACCATGCAAGATCATCCATTTAATTAAGTTTTTTAAAAAAAACCCAAATACAACAACATCGTCTTAACAAACACAAACATCAACATGACATAAACACAGTTTAAGGACTGTGACTTGCCCAGGAAAGAGTCACATTCCCCAAACCCGGATGACCTCGTAACTAGTGCAGCGGGAAAACGTGTCATACCGCGCCAGATCCTTTAATTTCCTGAAATACATGTAAGTTGAAAAATCAACAATAATGTTGAGCGAGTTCATGTGTTTAGTATGTGCGCGCGAATAAACCTTTATAATCATTGTAAGTGTGAATATTTTGTAAACTCTGGTATGAAAGCAAATAAGGAAACATATCAGTTAATGTGTAACCACATGGTCCAACCTGCGGGCGCATGGGAGGGGATAGGACAAGGTCACCACATGGTCCAACCTGCGGGCGCATGGGTGGTGTTACGACAAGGTCACCACATGGTCCAACCTTAGGGCGCATGGGTGGGGTTTGTTATGCTCAAATAGGCCTATCACTTGTATCCCTCGATCGTACTACGAGGACTAATGTTCTTAAGGTTTCACCTACCCAAATCACATAACCTAACAGTTCCTTCCTTAGCTGACCATACCATGTAAGAAATATTCGTAATCATAGTAACATGTATTTCACCCCCGCAGTTTAGAAAACTGAAAACAGTTATGAGAAAAGGGGGACATGAACTCACAGTGGTGCGTCTCTACCAAGTATGCCTCCAAATCAAGCAGCTGTGTGACGACCTACACGTACTAATTCTATTAGACGGACGGCCGTGCCTTAGCTTTATGGTTTAAGTTTTTGGGAAATAGTTAGGCAACTATTTCGTGTTTATATTTTTGTAAATACTTGGTAATCATTTTCCTTCCCAAGGATGGGGGATTTAATAAATGTGTGTTCGAAATATATTATTAAGTCTCACTTAAAATATATTTTATTTCTAACTCCAAAATATAAATATTCTTCTCAAAAATATTATATATTCTATTACATAACTTTTCCCAAAATAATACCTTGACAAAAATACGCGTTAAGTCATAATTTCTTAAAATGCGTAAGTTACGTTTTAAATGATCAAGTGGTAATAATAATTACCGGTGTAACTTATATATTTATCGTAGAGACGTTCGTATTAATTTGGATCCATTAACATTCGAGTATTATTTTTACCCTAAAAATAATACTAGTATTTTCACAAAATAATCATAAACACATATCAAGTGACTTTATGAAAAATATATACTAAATATATATTTACCAAGTTTTATTTTGTGAAATCCCACCTCCGATGTTTGTAAATAAAGTCGTGGCGAAATCTATAATTTGAAAACAAGTCGAAAAGTATTTCTAACACTTATAGTGAAAACAATTCTAAGTGTTAGGTTTTTAGAAAAATTTCGCCAGAGTTTCCTCTGTAACTGGAGGTGGCCACGCTTTCAAGCGTATCATTTTCTTTTATAAATCAAATCAACCATTTTTCTTATTTAACAACAACTTTATTCCAACATCATACTAGTTCAAAAATATCGCAAACGCATGAACTTGTGGGTTGTGTAAATGTGTGTAGTAACTTCCCATTATTTTTAATAGATCTTTCTACTTTTATAAATGAGGTCGGTTTCTCGAAATTCTTATTTTTACAGAAAATGCATTTGTACATCTTCTAGACAAAATTTCAATAATAATTCTCTTGTTAAAACTTTTTGTCACACAAGTGTTTACACACTTGTGGGTTCATAAAAACATCTTTAGTTTATGAAAGACCTGGCTTCTAAAAATATGGTTTCTTTTGACACTTGGTCCTTTGAAAATACCACTTGTAGATCCGTAGATCTACTAGTTTAGAACCCCATTTTATAAGAAAAATTGTTTTTACACAAGTTCATGGTTATAGGTAGTGGTGGTCTTCATCTAACCACTCCTCACACTATAACATACACTAGGTCATGTTCCATGAACATGACTTAGCCGGGTTAGATGACGATCCGAGCTACTACTAGCATAAATCAACACTAAATAATCATAATAAAACAAGTCTCACAAGTTTTACACAAATATTCACCTATTAACCCCTTTGTTTATATTATTTAGTAGACTTTTACCATGTCTTTTTGTGTGTTCGTAGATTTTAGCCGACAAAGTTCCTTTTAACCACTTTAAAATAGATCAAGTGTGTGTTTCAAGCAACTTACTACTAGCTCGAGGCTAGGGAAGAAACTAGTCGGAAAACACGTGGATAAAAGCAATGGGGTGAGGTTCTTGATGATCCGCAAGCACCGGGTCTCCTTATGTGAACTCTAGCACCTTGATATTTATGTGGAATTGCAAAATGGAAAATTTGAAATGTTGGTGGATGGCTTTGAAGTTCGGCCGATAGCATCAAAGAAGGAAAAAAAAAGAGTTACAATTTGTTGTTGTAATGAATGATAATGTTTAGTCCTTTAAGCAATTTATAAACCATATACTCTCTTTATCCACTAAACAATATGTAGGCTAGATATTGAACCCTTGAGATTATAATAATCAAAAAGAGTACAAAGTGTGTCACCTAATATGGTGAACGATCGGACAAGGGGTGGGGGGGTTTGGTTTGGGTTTAACTAATTAGTCAAGGTAGTCTAGTTAGTTTATTTAATTTAATTAGTGTAGTTTGTGGTGTGTAATTTATAACGGGTGTTAGGGTACTCGGGGACCCTAACTAGCTCAGAAAAAGAAAAAAAAATAATGTAAATGACAATATTTTTATGTCCCGGGTTAAGTCCGTTGTACGGTTGGATATTACTCCGTTAATGTGTTAAATAGGTATTTAAAGTGTCGTTAATATTTCTTTTTAGTGACACAGTTTATTCCCGACACTTTGGAAAGTGTCTAGTAATATTTTTCCAACTTTGTGCGCTTTACTAGTTTAGATAAATGCTGAATTTTTATTTAAAGTGCAGGATTTTGTACTCAAAGTACGTTTTAGGCACATCCGGTCACTATAATTATCACCTAGTGACGCAGTTCTACAACCCTTATATCCCTACACTCACCACTAGTGTAGCAACTATCTCAGGCTCTTACAGGCCTTAGAGGCAGTACCTGCCTGGTGCTAGTTATAACAGCACGTTTAATAGGTTATCCGTTCATTGTGCTACTGTGCGTTTGGTGCATCGCGGTTATCACTACAGTTCTGTATGTAAATAGTAGAGTGACAGCAATTAAAGTATGATGCAAGTAAGTACATGTATCAGTATTCAAGTAGCAGTTTATCCCCAATTTCAAGTAAGCACAGTAATTAAGCAGTAATTATATATTAATTAATTCGTACGGATACCTGGTTTGGTGAGGGTTGTCACATTCTCCCCCCGTTAAATAAATTTCGTCCCGAAATTTAAGTTCTGCTACTAGATGCAGGGTTCTTGGGAAATAAGTGGGGGTATTTCTCTTTCATCCGGTCCTCTCGTTCCCAGGTGTATTCAGGACCATGTCTGGCATTCCAACGAACCTTGACCAGCTTGACACTGCTCCGGCGGGTCTTGTTTACCTTCCAATCCGTAACCTCAACAGGTTCTTCAACAAAATGGAGCGTGTCGTCAACATGAATCTCGTCGGTGGGAATGACAACGGTATCTTAAGTTGGACTTTTCTTCAGGTTGGATACATGAAATGTATCGTGAACTGAATGGAGTTCAGCAGGTAAGTCCAGCTTGTATGCTACTAGTCCTATTCTTTCCAAAACTCTGAAAGGACCATTGTAGCGCGGATTTAACTTTCCACGCTTTCCGAAGCGTGCCACACCCTTCCAGGGTGAAACCTTCAATAAAACCATATCTCCAACTTGGAATTCCATGTGTTTCCGGTTTGGATCTGCATAGGCTTTCTGTCTGTGGCGAGCTGCTTTGATGCGTTTTCGAATCTGCGCAATCTTGTCTATCGTCTCTTGGACGATTTCGGGACTAACAAGCTGTCTATCACCTGCGTCCGCCCAGCATAGGGGTGATCGACACTTGCGTCCGTAAAGAGCTTCAAATGGCGTGGCACCAATACTGGTGTGGTAGCTGTCGTTGTATGAAAACTCGACCAAAGGCAAATGCTTATCCCAGCTACCGCCCAAATCCATAACACATGCTCTCAGCATGTCTTCCAAAGTCTGTATCTTTTGCTCGCTTTGACCGTCGGTCTGCGGGTGAAATGCGGTGCTCATATTCAATTGCGAGCCAAAAGCTTCTTGGAAGGATTGCCATATCCTTGAGACAAACCTACCATCTCTATCGGAGATGATTGAGAGGGGTACTCCATGGCGCGTAACAATCTCTCTTATGTATATTTCAGCCAGCTTGCTCGTATCATCCTTTTCTCGGATATGTAAAAAGTGTGCTGACTTTGTTAATCGATCCACTATCACCCAAATAGTGTCATGGCCTCTTGGCGTTCTTGGCAATTTTGTAACAAAATCCATGGAGATTTGTTCCCACTTCCACTTGGGAATCTCTGGTTGTTGCAGAAGTCCTGAAGGCTTCTGGTATTCCGCTTTAACCTTAGCGCATGTTAAACATTTGCTCACATAGACCGCCACATCGCCTTTCACCCTAGGCCACCAATAATAATCCTTAAGATCATGGTACATCTTATCCGCTCCAGGATGGATAGAGTACCGTGATTTGTGAGCTTCATCGAAGATAACCTTCCTTAAACCTCCAAACAAAGGAACCCAAATCCTTTTCTCAAAACACAACGTTCCTTCCTTGTTTGGTACCAATAACTTCTCCATCCCATGGAGATACTCTTCTTCAAGGTTTCTTTCCTTGAGAGCTTCTTTCTGCGCGGCACGAATGCGCAGAGGAAAATCGGTTCGAATAACCATCTCCAAAGCCCTAACCCTTATGGGCTTGATCCTTTCCTTTCGACTTAGGGCATCGGCGACCACGTTCGCCTTCCCTGGATGATACTTTATCTCGCAGTCGTAGTCGTTCAACAACTCGACCTATCCTCTTTGCCTCATATTCAACTCCTTCTGGTTGAATATATATTGTAGGCTCTTGTGATCTGTGAAAATTGTACACTTCGTACCATAAAGGTAGTGTCTCCAGATCTTTAAAGCAAAAATTACTGCGCCAAGCTCCAAATCATATGTGGTATAGTTCTTTTCATGTACCTTCAGCTGACGTGACGCGTAAGCAATAACTTTTTGGCGTTGCATCAACACGCAACCCAATCCTTGACGCGAAGCGTCGCAATATACCACAAAATCATCTGTACCTTCCGGTAGTGCTAAGATTGGCGCGTTGCAAAGCTTATCTTTCAATATCTAAAACGCTTCTTCTGTTTGATTCCCCAATCAAACTTCTTGTCCTTCTGTGTGAGTAGCGTTAATGGTTGAGCGATCTTTGAAAAATTCTCAATGAATCTTCGGTAATAGCCAGCCAAACCCAAGAATTGCCAAATCTCGGTTGGCGTCTTTGGCGTTTCCCAATCCTTGATCGCCTCGATCTTGGTTGGATCCACGTGGATTCCATCTCCATTTACCACGTGCCCAAGGAATTGCACCTCTCGTAGCCAAAATTCGCACTTAGAGAACTTGGCATACAACTGTTCCTTCTTTAGCAGCTCCAGAATGGCTCTTAAATGCTGCTCGTGCTCAGCCTTCGTCTTTGAATAAATCAAAATATCATAGATGAATACGATCACGAACTTATCCAAGTACGGCTTACAAACTCGATTCATTAGATCCATGAATACTGCAGGTGCGTTTGTCAACCCAAACGGCATAACCAGAAACTCGTAGTGCCCATAACGAGTTCTGAAAGCTGTCTTTGGGATACTCTCCTCTTGTATCCTTAACTGATGGTATCCAGATCGCAAGTCGATCTTTGAGTAAAAGCTTGAACCTTGCAGTTGATCAAACAGATCATCAATTCTCGGCAGAGGGTATCTATTCTTGATCGTCAGCTTGTTCAGCTCCCGGTAGATGATGTTTATTTGAAAATCATCATCCTTCTTTTTGACGAGTAGTAATGGGGTCACCCCAAAAGGGAATTTTGGTCTGTTATCTTCCTTCTCTATCCATTGCTAAAACTTTTCTGTCAATCCTTGCATCTCCGAAAATGTAAGTCGCTACCATGCATTGACTACGGGTGCAGTGCCTGGAATTAAATTGACGCGGGATTCGACTAATCGTTGAGGAGAAGATTCCGGCAAGTCTTCGAGGAAGACTTCGGGGTATTCTCCAATCACAGGGATATCTTCGGGTTTTGGTTCTTCGGCTTCTTTTTCCACGACATGAGCCAAGAATGCAACACATCCTTTGTGCGAAAATTTTTGTGTCTTCCTTGCCTGATAATCCGTAGGAGCGTATCCTGCTCCATGAATCACAATCATTTCTCTGTTCATCGTCGGGGTGCGGATGACAATCTCCGCTGGGTTGTTCGACAACCAGTCCACCCAATTATCACATCGAAGCTTCCGTTAGGCTTGTTTTATCGAGAACTGGGTATCTAGGTTACTTACTACTAAAACAACTATATTTTCTGAAGCTAAAATTTGACAATACTGTCAAATAGAGCGCAACATTGACTATTATGAGACGTACCGATATCCACGCTTGGATTCTATCCCCGCTGTTGAGCTTTCATCCACGTGCCTGAGTGTTCTTAGGGCAATACTTCCTGAAATGCCCCACATCACCGCAATTAAAACATGCTTGGCCACAGCCTTGATCGTCACCATCCCTGCCTTGATAGTTGTCGTCGTCGTTATTTCCTCCGCGATTTCCGTTACCATCTTGACCTCTATTTCCATGTTCAGTACCTTGCCGACACGTTTCCTTGACATGTCCCACCTTGCCACAGTTACCACATTTTCCATATCTACACCGCCCGTTATGGTGTCGTCGACAGTTGTCGCACTTTGGTAGGATACCCGTGTACTCTTTTCTCTTTTTGGCCTTGTCGTCGCTACTCGACTGGGTACCCTGTTTGAAATTCGCCAACTTCCTCTTGTTGTCCCCAGATGACTCTACATGAGTCTCCTTCTTCTCCTCAGAGGCTGAAAATTTGTTCATCCTGATTGCCTCTTCCGTCAGGGCTACACTTAGATTGATGGCCTCAGAGATTGTTGCAGGCTTTGATGCTGTTACCATGCTCATGATTTGGGGTGCCAATCCCCAAATGAAACGCTCAATCCTTTTAAACTCCGGATCTACCATGTAAGGAACGATACGCGATAGAACTTGGAACTTCTCCACATACTCAGCTATTTTTGGACCTTCCATCTTCAAGTTCCAGAACTCAGTTTCTACCTTCTGACTTTCTGTTCTCGAACAGTACTTTTTATGCATTAGCTCTTTCAGCTCGTCCCATGATAGAGCATACGCAGCAGCCTCGCCCATTGTCTGAACCTGAAGTTTCCACCATAACAGAGCCCCATCTCGGAACAGCCCGGAAATGTACGTGACCTGATCTCTTGGGGCGCATTTGCTCGCACGTAAAACAGTGTCCGTCTTCTCAATCCAGCGTACGAAGGCTACGGCACCCCCAGTGCCGTCGAAATGTAGGGGCTGGCAGCCTAAGAACTGCTTGTAGGTGCAGCCGTTGGGTGGGTTATTTCCTGAGGTACCTCCGTTGCGCTCGGAGTGATGGGCCTCGTATTGTGCGATGACTGCAGCAATGATTCCCTGAAGTTCCGCCTTGTTGGTGGGTATGCGTACATCCCGTCTTGGAGGCATCTTCTAAATGATGATCGTATGGGTCAGGTCATAGTAAGTAAAGTGTACGTAAGTATACAACAATATCAACACATAACATCTCATGTTAAAAATAAATCAATCACATAACATCTCATGTCATAGAACATAAACAATAGATCACTGCGATTGCATTGCCACAAATCGAGACCAGAATGTAAGGTTTACAGGTACCCAACTGTATCATACAACATCAATGACTTAATAGGTGACGACCCTAGGCAAGTCATGCGATCGCTGGACATGTTCAGGAATCTCTGGTTCGTCCATTTTCAAATTCCAGGACTCCATCTCAAGCTTCTGTTATTCCAGTCTTAGAACCATATTTCTCCTTAATCATTTCCTTGAGCTCATCCCAGCTCAGTGTATAAGCAGCATCTGTACCAAGGGTCTGAATCTGAAGATCCTATCATGAGAGTGTGCCATCTAGAAATGACCCCGAGGTAAAGGTAACACTCTGTTGGGGTGAACAGTTAGTCATTCTTAGAATGGAGTCAATCTTTTCGGACCAACGAACAAATGTAATGGCGCTTACTGTTTCGTCGAAGTTCAAAGGCTTGCAGTTCAGGAACTGCTTATAGGTGTGGTCAGTTGGGGGGGGGGGGTTATTTCCAGTAGTGCCATCGCTGTGCCTAAAGCAGAGAGATTCATGTCGTGTAATTGCCTATGAGTTGCGTTTTCGCAGCTCGGCTTCTATCCTTGGCAACGTATTGGTGTTTGTGTCACGCCTGGGTGGCATTCTCTTCTGCCGAAATGGCATGGAGCGGGTTAGACAACATTCCAATTGTCTATGAGATACATGGCACCATGAGCCATCATGTAATCACCCAATTTTACACGTAAATATACTCAATGTATGGGTGGGGAAAATAAATTTCTGAGCCTTCACATAGGCTTGCCAATTTGGCTTGATGCTTGTAATAGAATGAACTCGAGGCTACATCGCCTTGGTCATTAGTTATTTCCTGCTACATTGGTTTTCATTAGCTTGACTCGCAGAGTCCACCGGAATTTCTGTGCACTACAATTCGTTATTACGTGGGCCCCCGTAATAATAAATTATCTTGCACAGTTACCCCACATTTTCTCTCGTCCAAGCAGATGATCAACCAAGGAGCAACAGCAGGTGCATTGGCATGAACAGGGTCATGCTCCAATGCGGGGTCAAGAGCAACGCCTGGCTCAGGGCCACGGCTGGCTCCGGATCAACAAACTCCATCTCAAAAATCAGCTGGATCAACCATCACAGGGGGGTTGCAGGATCCTCCAAGGGCTGGTCTAAGTGTATGAACTCAAGGTCATGGTCTGGATCAAAACCATGTTAAAGAACAGGATCACCCTCAATACTGTGATCAAGCTCAAAGCTGTGTGCAGGAAACGGTGCAGCTAATGATGCCGTATCAGGGTCGGCGTCGTGTGAATGGTGCTGCACTCCCTGTATATGCGAAAGTGCGGATGTCGGAAACTCAATGAGTCTGGGACAGGGGAATGGGCATGAGTTTCCCCGCAGGAGCGTTCGCAAGCAGTAGGCTAATACCAGCAGCAATAGGGCCTCGCCCTCAAATGGGTCCTCCTCTAGTAGATCGTTATCGTCGACAGAGGCCATGTCAGGGGCATATCAACAATGGGATAAGCGGCAAGGGGCACAGGAGCAGGGATCACCGCGAGTGGCAAATTCCCAACAAGATGGCCATCAGTAGGCTCTGCTACGACTTCAGGCAGCGCAAAGGGCTGAATGTCATCATTGTCTGTGCCGGTAGTATCGGAAATGTGCACCTCGTGCTCCGATGAACTATGTCGTCTGATGCTATGGCCATGGGATTCGTAGTGTCCATCTTTCTTGTACATGATGAAAGCATGACGTTTGTAACATAAACACATATACGTATAACAATCACATCAACATATAAACATGTTAGTCAGCAATAAGCATTCAAATAATTCTCCTAGTCCCACTAGCCTCCCAGCCTCCCAGACTGATATTCCTAGTCCCACTAGCCAAATTCCTCCCAACCTCCAAGGCTGCTCTATCATCTACCTCGACCTCTCAGATCGAGCCTCGGACTCCAAGACCGAGCCTCAGCCTCCATGATTGAGCCTACTCTTCCTAGTCTCACTAGCCATCTACCTCGATCTCTAAGATCGAGCTTCGGCCTCCAAGACCGAGCCTCAGCCTCCAAGACTGAGCCTAAAAACAATACACACCTACCTCGATCTCCAAGATCGAGCCTCGGCCTCCAAGACCGAGCCTAAAAAAAAAATAATAAATAAAATGTGCTCAACATTCGTTTATAAAAAGGTTTTGGATCTGGACTTAAGTGGTATGCAGTAAAAATGTTTTCGTGAGAGCCCTAGTGATCATAGTCTATACTCGAGAAGGAATCCTAGTTCGCTATGATCAGAGCTCTGATACAAGCTGTCACACCCTAGCTTTGCGGAAGCGTGGTTAATTTGGTGTGACTTCTTAATACCATAGCTTAACCATAACAAAGCTATATGAAATAAAACCATGCAAGATCATCCATTTAATTAAGTTTTTTTAAAAAAACCCAAATACAACAACATCGTCTTAACAAACACAAACATCAACATGACATAAACACAGTTTAAGGACTGTGACTTGTCCAGGAAAGAGTCACATTCCCCAAACCCGGATGACCTCGTAACTAGTGCAGCGGGAAAACGTGTCATACCGCGCCAGATCCTTTAATTTCCTGAAATACATGTAAGTTGAAAAATCAACAATAATGTTGAGCGAGTTCATGTGTTTAGTATGTGCGCGCGAATAAACCTTTATAATCATTGTAAGTGTGAATATTTTGTAAACTCTGGTATGAAAGCAAATAAGGAAACATATCAGTTAATGTGTAACCACATGGTCCAACCTGCGGGCGCATGGGAGGGGATAGGACAAGGTCACCACATGGTCCAACCTGCGGGCGCATGGGTGGTGTTACGACAAGGTCACCACATGGTCCAACCTTAGGGCGCATGGGTGGGGTTTGTTATGCTCAAATAGGCCTATCACTTGTATCCCTCGATCGTACTACGAGGACTAATGTTCTTAAGGTTTCACCTACCCAAATCACATAACCTAACAGTTCCTTCCTTAGCTGACCATACCATGTAAGAAATATTCGTAATCATAGTAACATGTATTTCACCCCCGCAGTTTAGAAAACTGAAAACAGTTATGAGAAAAGGGGGACATGAACTCACAGTGGTGCGTCTCAACCAAGTATGCCTCCAAATCAAGCAGCTGTGTGACGACCTACACGTACTAATTCTATTAGACGGACGGCCGTGCCTTAGCTTTATGGTTTAAGTTTTTGGGAAATAGTTAGGCAACTATTTCGTGTTTATATTTTTGTAAATACTTGGTAATCATTTTCCTTCCCAAGGATGGGGGATTTAATACATGTGTGTTCGAAATATATTATTAAGTCTCACTTAAAATATATTTTATTTCTAACTCCAAAATATAAATATTCTTCTCAAAAATATTATATTTTCTATTACATAACTTTTCCCAAAATAATACCTTGACAAAAATACGCGTTAAGTCATAATTTCTTAAAACGCGTAAGTTACGTTTTAAATGATCAAGTGGTAATAATAATTACCGGTGTAACTTATATATTTATCGTAGAGACGTTCGTATTAATTTGGATCCATTAACATTCGATAGTATTATTTTTACCCTAAAAATAATACTAGTATTTTCACAAAATAATCATAAACACATATCAAGTGACTTTATGAAAAATATATACTAAATATATATTTACCAAGTTTTATTTTGTGAAATCCCACCTCCGATGTTTGTAAATAAAGTCGTGGCGAAATCTATAATTTGAAAACAAGTCGAAAAGTATTTCTAACACTTATAGTGAAAACAATTCTAAGTGTTAGGTTTTTAGAAAAATTTCGCCAGAGTTTCCTCTGTAACTGGAGGTGGCCACGCTTTCAAGCGTATCATTTTCTTTTATAAATCAAATCAACCATTTTTCTTATTCAACAACAACTTTATTCCAACATCATACTAGTTCAAAAATATCGCAAACGCATGAACTTGTGGGTTGTGTAAATGTGTGTAGTAACTTCCCATTATTTTTAATAGATCTTTCTACTTTTATAAATGAGGTCGGTTTCTCGAAATTCTTATTTTTACAGAAAATGCATTTGTACATCTTCTAGACAAAATTTCAATAATAATTCTCTTGTTAAAACTTTTTGTCACACAAGTGTTTACACACTTGTGGGTTCATAAAAACATCTTTAGTTTATGAAAGACCTGGCTTCTAAAAATATGGTTTCTTTTGACACTTGGTCCTTTGAAAATACCACTTGTAGATCCGTAGATCTACTAGTTTAGAACCCCATTTTATAAGAAAAATTGTTTTTACACAAGTTCATGGTTATAGGTAGTGGTGGTCTTCATCTAACCACTCCTCACACAATAACATACACTAGGTCATGTTCCATGAACATGACTTAGCCTGGTTAGATGACGATCCGAGCTACTACTAGCATAAATCAACACTAAATAATCATAATAAAACAAGTCTCACAAGTTTTACACAAATATTCACCTATTAACCCCTTTGTTTATATTATTTAGTAGACTTTTACCATGTCTTTTTGTGTGTTCGTAGATTTTAACCGACAAAGTTCCTTTTAACCACTTTAAAATAGATCAAGTGTGTGTTTCAAGCAACTTACTACTAGCTCGAGGCTAAGGAAGAAACTAGTCGGAAAACGCGTGGATAAAAGCAATGGGGTGAGGTTCTTGACGATCCGCAAGCACCGGGTCTCCTTATGTGAACTCTAGCACCTTGATATTTATGTGGAATTGCAAAATGGAAAATTTGAAATGTTGGTGGATGGCTTTGAAGTTCGGCCGATAGCATCAAAGAAGGAAAAAAAAAGAGTTGCAATTTGTTGTTGTAATGAATGATAATGTTTAGTCCTTTAAGCAATTTATAAACCATATACTCTCTTTATCCACTAAACAATATGTAGGCTAGATATTGAACCCTTGAGATTATAATAATCAAAAAGAGTACAAAGTGTGTCACCTAATATGGTGAACGATCGGACAAGGGGTGGGGGGGGGGGGGTTTGGTTTGGGTTTAACTAATTAGTCAAGGTAGTCTAGTTAGTTTATTTAATTTAATTAGTGTAGTTTGTGGTGTGTAATTTATAACGGGTGTTAGGGTACTCGGGGACCCTAACTAGCTCAGAAAAAGAAAAACAAATGTAAATGACAATATTTTTCTGTCCCGGGTTAAGTCCGTTGTACGGTTGGATATTACTCCATTAATGTGTTAAAAATAGGTATTTAAAGTGTCGTTAATATTTCTTTTTAGTGACACAGTTTATTCCCGACACTTTGGAAAGTGTCTAGTAATATTTTTCCAACTTTTTGCACTTTACTAGTTTAGATAAATGCTGAATTTTTATTTAAAGTGCATGATTTTGTACTCAAAGTACGTTTTAGGCACATCCGGTCACTATAATTATCACCGAGTGACGCAGTTCTAAAAACCCTTATATCCCTACACTCACCACTAGTGTAGCAACTATCTCAGGCTCTTACAGGCCTTAGAGGCAGTACCTGCCTGGTGCTAGTTATAACAGCACGTTTAATAGGTTATCCGTTCATTGTGCTACTGTGCGTTTGGTGCATCGCGGTTATCACTACAGTTCTGTATGTAAATAGTAGAGTGACAGCAATTAAAGTATGATGCAAGTAAGTACATGTATCAGTATTCAAGTAGCAGTTTATCCCCAATTTCAAGTAAGCACAGTAATTAAGCAGTAATTATATATTAATTAAGTCGTACGGATACCTGGTTTGGTGAGGGTTGTCACAGAAACGCCAAAGGCCAGTGCAATAATTAAAAAGATTTGAAAAATCTTACTTTTAGGTCTCAGGCGGGCCGCGTAAATTTAATAAGGGATCTTACGCGGGCCATGCTGACAGTATAGATATGGGCTCTGACATTGAGATTCAGGCGACCCGCGTAAAGGTTACCTGATCATTAACGCGGGCCGCGCCAGCCTCCCAGATGCAGAAAAGTCGGACATAAGCACTGTTTGGTGTTTTAACCGACTTATTGAGCAATAATGAGAGCATGGGCGCCCCCTAAACGTCCCCTAGCACTCAGGGCCAGTTGTTGATCATCCAAGAACACTTGTAGGCCTTGTTGTGATGATCTTATGCATCCTAAACTAGTATAAAAGGACCATAAGTAGCAACATTGTTCTTCACACCTTCAACTGCTTTCTTGATCACTTCTGGAGCTCAAGCACTCTCTCTTAGCATCCCTGGTCGTGCATGGGACTCTTGTAAGTGTGCTCCACCCTTTCTTGGTTAAGTTTTGCTTAGTTATAGCTTAAAAGTTAATCCCTCGTAATTAACGATTGACTTAACGGTTAATCACAAATGGTCCAGTGATTAATCGAAATAAAGGTAGTTATATGTTGGTAATCATGTGGGCATTAAACCCCTAAAAGGGCACCCTCTGATTCCCACTCTAACTAGTCCAAATGTCGAGTCAAACTTGCTTAGAAAAAGTCAATAGAATGCTAACTTTCGATTTTATGCATAATCAGTAATGTAGATGGTGTGTAACCTGTTTTAACACTCATACAACATGATAATAAGTATTATTATTGGTCTAAGCTTGTTTGATCCAACCATTACTGTTTTGACCCGGTTCGGAACCGAAAGTCGCAAAACTTTGACTTTTGCTTTGACTTCAGTTCTGACCCGTTATGGTATGATTTAGATATGCCTTAGGACTCTCTTAGGACCAGGTTACATGATGGTATAACCCTCTGTGACCGGTTCGTTGTTTGTCCGAGTCTTTTGCACATTTCCGTTAAATGCTTAAAAGTTGACCATGATGCCCTTTTAACTTTAAAACGAGAATTTTGGACATGTGAAAGGACAATTACCTTAGTTACTGATTTCTAAGCATGTCCCTAAAATTTCACGTCAATCCGTGGTCTAGAATAGGAGTTATGCTAAATAGCGCAATTACGGAAACTTTAGTAATTAAACGGCGCAATTAGCATAAAGCCTATCTAAACCCAAATTTCGACACCAAACCTTTTACACACTGATGTAAAATAATATTTTGGGATTTAAAGATTTTTGATTATTTTTAACCTGCTCATAACCTGCGGTTATGGCATCGATTCGGTAAATACCGAATATACCCTTTTCGAACATAAAATGAGTTCTGCAAGGTATTTTGACCCGATTCCAGTTGCTACTGATTTTAAATAATAAATAAAGTATTTTGAACTTTATAAACTGTTCGGAAAACTCAGATTTCCTGTAGAACTCGGAAACCTCTTTTATAACCTTTAAAATAACCAAAATACCCCTACGGGGCGTATATTGGGATTAAACTCGTTACGGGCATAATGGAAGGTACCCTACTGATACCACAATCTCTTTAGAGCACATTAACTTAGGACTCCTACGGTTACCCGTTACGCCTTTTACGCGTACGGTTCGGTTTATGTAACTAGTTTACATAAACTAGCCGAAACGGGTCAAACCTTATCGTTTTTACTTCAAAATCCAGAGTGTGGTTATTATACCCATATAAAAAAAGTCTTCAAACTTGTTGGGTCCAAACCACATTCCATTCCCAGTTTTCGCCCTTCACGCGATTAAACCGTATTTATCCTTTGAAACTGACCGGTCTAAGCTAAGGCTAAATTAAAGACCCGTTAGGATTCTAATTGGTTGATATAAACCTTCGTTCCAGAATAGGAGACCAGTAAAAGATACTTGCATTTGTTTATTGAGGTTATTACTTGCTCAGGTAAATACTTTTAACTTATTTTCCGTTATACGGGCTTGGGTTACGGTATATAAAAATACCGCTTGGTCGGGCAATTGACCCCAACTCATTAGTAGTTGGGTATTATCAATGTGACCCGTTTAAAAATTTGTTTTGTTGGCTTTACGCCTTTGGGAGCTTAATGACCATGTCCCGGATATCCCTGGCATCATTTTACGAAATGGCCACGACCTTGACACGCGGGTGTAGGCGTACACCCGACAATGTGTCTATATTTATAAAGGTATAACCGTTGGTTTTCCCGCCACGGTTTTATGCTATGTGGTGTGTTAATTAACCTTAAACTCGGCACGACCCGGGCGACCGAACGCATAGTGAACATGTAATTCTTTTACAAGATTAAATTTGATTAATTATCCCAAGTTATAAAGAGTTTGTGCCTTGTGCATTCAAATCAATTTTATTAAACATTTTTACAGAAGTGTCGGTTGAATGTGTTTACCAGTGTAAACTGACGTATTTTCCCCAAAAAGATTAAATGCAGGTTCTACACGAAATAGGCTGGCCACTCCTTAGCATCGTTAGAGTCTCGCAAGCTTGGGATGCCACTATCTGTTGAACAATATTTCTATTTTTATTTTGATCCCCTGTGGATTTATTTCGACTACTTGTGATACTTGGATATTACATTCGATAGTTGAAATATATCAATCTTTATGCTTCCGCTGTGCATTTAAATATTGTGTGGTTTGACTATATTGTTGCCAACTACGTCACGGTAATCCCCCACCGGGCCCACCGGTGAAACACGTGGAAATCGGGGTGTGACAGTTTGCTACTGGTACGCTTGAAGGAAACGCGCTTTCCTGGTGGAAGGCGCATATTCAGAAGTTTGGTTTGGAAACTGCTAATGCTACCGCGTGGGAATATTTCAAGGACATGATTAAGGAAGAGTATTGTCACAGGGATGACATCCACAAGCTCGAAAACGAGTACTTTGAGCTCAAGATGGTTGGATCAGAGATCGAGACATACACCAAACAGTCCAACGACTATGCTGCTCTTTGCGCAAACATGTCTCGACCTATGTATCGAAGGATCGAATTGTACATCAAGGGTTTGGCCCCAGAAATCCGGAGCCATGTGACCGCAACCAACCTTAATACCATTCAGCCAGTCATCCGTCTTGCTCACAAACTCACTGATCAGGTTGTGGAACAGGGCAAGCTGCCCAAGAGGATCAATGTTACTGCTGGAACTTCTAGTGATAACAAGCGTAAGTGGGAAGGAAACCAAAACAAGGATGCTAACCCCACTCAAGTCCCATCTCGGCAAAGGAAAACTGAAAACAACAAGGGCTCTCAACAACAGGGTGGCTATCGAGGGAACCACCCCAAGTGCAACAAGTGCAACCGACACCACAGCGGGCCTTGTGGGAAAGGTCAGTGTCAGCGATGTAACAAGATGGGGCATGAGGCCAAGGACTGTAGGAGTCCACGTCCCGCAGGGCAGAACCAACAACAGCAGCAGCAACATCATGGGAATGTCAAGGGTTGTTTCCAGTGTGGAGCTGAGGGACACATTAAGAGGAATTGCCCCCAGCTGAATCAGAACGACAACAATCACGGCACCGGGAACAACAATCAAAACAACCACAATGCTGGGAATGGTGCAAGAGGAAGGGCATTTGTTATTGGAGCTGGAGAAGTAAGGAATGACCCCAACGTCGTGGCGGGTAAGTTCCTAATCGATGATCACTATGTTTCTGTATTATTTGATTCTGGAGCCGATGCTAGTTATGTATCCCTACGTATTAGTAAGAAGCTTAAGCACCCGCCTACGTTATTAAGTTCTAAGCATATCGTCGAGTTAGCTAATGGTAGAAACATCGAGGCCTCACATGTTATCAGCAACTGCAAACTAGTATTGTCTGGTCAGACCTATAGCATCGATCTTTTCCCTATCGTTCTTGGAAGCTTCGACGTCGTCATTGGTATGGATTGGTTATCCAAACATCGCGCTGAAATCCTCTGTCAAGAGAAAATGGTTCGCATCCCCCGCCGTTCTGGAAAACCCCTCATCGTTCAAGGTGACAAAGGCGGAGAAGTCACAGGCATCATCTCGTTCTTGAAATCCCAGAAGTGTTTACGAAAAGGGCACACCGCTATCTTAGAACTTGTCACCGACACACAGGAAAAGGAAAAGAGGATTGAAGATTTTCCAGTGGTACGTGACTACCCCGAGGTATTTCCTGAAGAACTGCCTGGACTCCCTCCTCATCGTCAGGTCGAATTTCAAACCGAGGTAACTCCCGGAGCGGCACCTATAGCTCGTGCGCCTTATCAATTAGCCCCTGCAGAACTGAAGGAACTTTCTACGCAACTACAAGAATTATTGGATAAAGGATTTATCCGTCCTAGTTCGTCACCTTAGGGAGCACCAGTACTCTTTCTCAAGAAGAAGGATGGCACATTCCGAATGTGCATCGACTATCGTGAGCTGAACAAGGTTACCATCAAGAATCGTTACCCTCTCCCACGTATCGACGATCTATTCGATCAGTTGCAAGGATCGAGCTACTACTCTAAGATTGACCCGCGATCAGGCTATCATCAGCTAAGAGTCTGTAATGAAGACATCTCCAAAACTGCGTTCAGAACTCGTTATGGACTTACTAGTTCCTCGGCATGCCCTTTGGAATGACTAACGCGCCTTCGGTTTTCATGGATCTCATGAACTGAGTGTGCAAGCCTTACCTTGACAAATTCGTAATTGTGTTTATCGACGACATCCTGATCTACTCGAAAAGTCAAGAGGAGCATGAACAACACCTGCGTCTTATTCTCAAACTCCTTCGCAATGAACAACTGTATGCCAAGTTCTCGAAATGTGACTTCTGGCTTCGAGAAGTCCATTTCCTTGGGCACGTGGTCAATAAGGACAGAATTCACGTCGACCCAACTGTGATCGACTCTGTAAAGAACTGGCCTACACCTAAAACTCCGACCGAAGTTCATCAATTCTTGGGATTAGCAGATACTATCGTAGATTTATCAAGGGATTTTCGAAGATTGCTCAGCCCCTCACGACTCTCACTCAGAAGGGTATTGCTTACAAATGGAATGAAGCTCAGGAGTCTGCATTTCAGAAGCTGAAGGATAACCTCTGTAGTGCTCCTATTCTCTCGTCACCTGAAGGTACCGACGACTTTGTGGTTTACTGCGATGCGTCTATTCATGGGCTCGGTTGCGTGTTAATGCAACGCGAGAAAGTTATTACTTACGCTTCTCGACAACTTAAGACTCATGAAAGGAACTACACTACGCACGACTTGGAACTGGGAGCAGTGGTTTTTGCTCTTAAGATATGGAGACATTACCTGTACGGTACCAAGTGCACCATTTACACCGATCACAGGAGTCTCGAGCATATCTTCAAGCAAAAGGAATTAAACATGCGACAACGTCGATGGGTCGAACTCTTGAATGATTACGAATGCGCAATCAAGTACCATCCGGGCAAGGCCAATGTCGTGGCAGATGCCCTCAGCCGAAAAGACACTACACCCAAGTGCGTGCGAGCACTACAACTTACCATCCAGTCTAACCTCCCTACTCAGATTCGAAATGCTCAGGTTGAAGCACTGAAACCAAAGAACATCAGGGCTGAGTCCCTGCGAGGATCGAGGTAGCGGTTAGAACAAAAAGAAGACGACGCTTACTATGTGACAGGGCGCATTTGGGTTCCACTTTATGGAGATCTACGTGAACTTGTGATGGACGAAGCCCATAAGTCCCGTTACTCAGTACATCCTGGTTTGGATAAGATGTACCACGACTTAAGGACTACATATTGGTGGCCTGGCATGAAAGCCCACATAGCAACATATGTCAGCAAATGTTTGACTTGCGCGAGAGTCAAGACTGAGTATCAGAAACCAGCGGGCCTACTCCAACAACTAGAGATCCCGAAATGGAAATGGGAGCAAATCTCCATGGATTTCGTTACTGGCTTACCTAGATCTCAGCGTGGAAACGACACTATATGGGTGATAGTAGACCGATTAACTAAATCTGCACACTTTTTGGCTATTAAAGAAACAGACAAGTTTTCTACCTTGGCAGACGTTTACTTAAAGGAAGTGGTTTCGAGGCACGGGGTGCCAACCTCCATTATTTCCGATCGAGACGCATGTTTTATTTCTGAGTTGTGGCAAGCTATGCACAAGTCCTTTGGCTCACGTTTGGACATGCTTATCAACCACAAACGGATGGGCAGTCTGAACGCACCATCCAAACCCTGGAAGACATGCTTAGGGCATGTGTGATCGATTTTGGCAAGAATTGGGAGAAGCATCTACCGCTAGTGGAATTCTCGTATAATAACAGCTACCACACCAGCATTCAGGCAGCACCCTTTGAGGCATTGTACAGTCGTAAATGCCGATCACCTCTTGCTGGGCGGAAGTTGGTGACAGCCAGATCACAGGCCCAGAACTGGTGGTAGACACAACGGAAAGGATTGCCCAGATCAGACAACGCATGGCGGCAGCTCGTGACAGTCAGAAAAGTTACGCTGATAAGCGTAGGAAACCGCTAGAATTCAGGTCGGTGACCGGGTTCTACTTAAAGTCTCACCCTGGAAGGGTGTGGTTCGTTTTGGTAAACGGGGCAAGCTGAACCCGTGATATATTGGACCATTCGAAATTACCGAGAAGATCGGTAAGGTTGCTTATAGGTTGAACCTGCTAGAAGAGCTGAGTGCGGTGCACAACGTCTTCCACGTGTCTAATCTGAAGAAGTGTCTGTCAGATGAAACACTCATAATTCCTTTCAAGGAACTCACTTTTGACGAACAGCTACACTTTATTGAGGAACCAATTGAGATCACGGATCGAGAGATCAAAACCCTCAAACGTAGCCAGATACCTATTGTACGAGTTTGTTGGAACTCGCGTCGTGGCCCAGAGTTTACCTGGGAGCGGGAAGACCAAATGAAGCACAAGTATCCCCAGCTGTTCCCAAATGAAACCCCCAGCACTAAAGCTACCACCGAATTTCGGGATGAAATTCCAAACTAACGGGGGGATGATGTAACACCCCATTGAAACGCTCTCGCACATACTAGCTTGTCAGTGGCTGCCTTAACTTTCGGGACGAAAGTTCTTAAAACTTGGGGATAATGTGACTCTCTAGGTTTTCCCGAGCAAATATCCTGTAGTGACATTGTGTGTGTATATACTATTAAATGAAAGTTGTGTTTTGTCTTGATGTTCTATGTGATCCTTGCACTAAGTTATGTATATGTAGTGTATATATATGTATGTAGTGGGCCGAGACCGCGAACCCGACTCGAGACCACTCGGTCTCGAGTGAACAGTAAATGGTTGGGCCGCAAACCCTTTGAGCCCCACTCGAAACCCTTGTAGGGTGCACCACCCAAACCAAGTATAAAAACCCATCATCCACCTTTCCCTTACACTCTCACACATCATCCTACACACACTCTATCCCTTACTAAAACCCTAGAACCACAAACCTCCTCTCCTTTCTCTCGGATCAAACCGTGACAACAAGGACTCTCGGTTCAAGCTCGGGATTATCATTCGGAAGCTCACTCATCGACCCTTCGTACCCTCACACTTCGAGTATCTACCCGGTTAGTGTTCTAATGTGTACTAGGTGTTATATGTGTACTAGGTGTCATGTGTGCTTGATGGATAAGATATATGCTTAGTCTCTTTGCATGATCTTGATTGATTTAGTGAGTAAAAATGATGAAATACATGAAGATTGTTGTTTATCTATGATGAAGATGCTTATTTGTTGAAGTGATGCATATGGATTTGATGGTTATCATACTAGCTTGACTTTTGTGAAATATAGAAAAGAATAAATGTCAATGCATATGCAACACAAGAGGTTTTGTTAGTGTATTCATAAATCAAGGAATGATATATTGTTTGAGTCCATGTTTGTTTAGGATGAAAACCCTAATGATGAACTAGATGAATATGTGTTGAATATGATATGAAGATTTGAATTGTGTGTTTTGATCCGTTTTGAATGAAGTTTAGACAAGAAAACATGTTTATGCAATTTGGTTGGATAGTACATATTATCATGAAAACAAAATTCTATTGGAGAAGTACACTGTACAACCGTTTTAGGATTAGCAGATGTTGGAGTTGAGACCCTTGGTCTCGACTCGAGACCCTCAAAAATGGCAACTCGAGACCGACCAGCACATCTTATGTACTCGAGACCTATGAGGTTGCGACTCGCGATCTCCTGATCTCGACTCGAGACTGAACTCGAGATCTCCAAGGCTGCCACTCATTCTAAACACCACTCGAGAATGGAGGTTGCGACTTGAGACCAGCCCTCCACAACTCGAGACCCCTTGGTTGCGACTCGAGACCGCATGATCTCGAGTCGAGACCACCTTGTCTCGACTGGGCTGCTTACTTTAGTTATTGGGCCACAACGTGATTTGTTTGGGCTGCCTGTTTAACTGGACTATGTGTTAGTTGTTACTGTTTGACTGATCAAGTAGTAGAGCCGGCCCAATAACTCAACATGTAACTGTATGCATGCTATGTGTTAGCTATGTGCAAAATATACGTGATCTTCCTGTACCCAAACATGACCTATACTGGTAACCATGTTAGGACATGGTGACCAACGTACTTGACCAAGTAAACTGTCTGCCGAGCAACCCAAGGTGAGTTCACACACCAAAAGCATGCGTCCCAGGGAGGGACACGGACAAACTGACATCTTTGGGAAGAATACTTCCAAACTAATACTTCCGGGGGAAAATACGAATGGGTACTTTTAATTCACTATCTCCGGAGGAGATACGTTTGGATATTATTTATAAATCACAACTAGCAAAACTAAACGAAACTCTATCATATTAAGTCCCTGCTTACAGTACCGATTAATTGTCGGGGGGCGAACGGGTTATTAGTTGATAGCGCTATTAGGTTTGACAACCTCACACCGTGACCAGGGGGATCGGGCATGAACTAGTAGACCTTGCATCTTGGTCAATGATGATAGACATTGACTCGGGGCACAACAACTTTACGTCAACAGTTTCGGTATCGACAGTTTAGTGAGCTTACAGATGGGGTGGCTCCCCATAACGTCATTATAAATGCTTTATCTAAACAACTTACGTTTTCGAAAACTAAAACTTGACACCTCGTGAACTCGCAAACATTATGTTGATACCCTACTGCATGCTTTGCAGGTACCCAGTGACTCAGGAGCTTGCAGCTTGGGGATGTGTAGTGGTCGTCTAACCCATGTGTTGGGTTCTAAATAAACTCGAACTATGAACTTTGTTTTAAACTATTTTGTCTATGCTTCCGCTACTTACCTAAACTACTGTTTGAACCTAAAACTTTTGAACTTTGGTTATGATACCCTGTGGTTGGTGAATACTACTTATGTTATTAATTAAATTGCTCAGTATAATTGGTGGCTGGATCCTGGTCAGTCACGCCCCCAGGCGGTGGCACTCCGCATGTGGATTTTGGGGGTGTGACATCCCCCATCCCCACACTTGAGGTAAACATTGTCCTCAATGTGTAAGAACTAGAGTTTTAAAACGCACAAGGGATGTGACACGACTAACTTCCCAAAAATTCCACCCCGAAAAATAATATACAATTACAATCCACTTATTACTAATCTAAGAATCAAGGTAAAAAGGAAATGCATGCACCTGATTTTTGTCGCTAGATGCTCTTGTCTTCTTCTTCTCTTCACAAAAACGGTTGTCCCGCGAACATGGTGTACCTACAAATCTAAACCCTTGTGTAGAAGCATGCTTCTCACAACCATTGAAATTTGTTAGGTTCTTAGTGCTACCATTTTTATGAAAGTTTACCAAATCATGCGTTAATTTACCTTGATTTTTGTGGAAAAATAATTTACAACAATAACAATCCTAACTCACTTTCGTAGGAATCACGGTTGCATTTAACTTATGCAACAAGCCCTTTTAAACCCCCCAATAGCTTGGGAGGACGAGTAGGTCTCGTGAGGGTTATATAGGGAACACACCCACAACGTTCATTTATCTAGGCAAAAAAAAAAAAATAAAATAAATAAATACTAACGAAATAAAAATAAGGAAAACCAAAATATACAACAACAACAAAAAACATACCTCGCCCTCACCGCTGATATCTCTAGTTCGGGTCAACTAGCGGGTTTGGCTGGTATGAGTAACCAGTGAGGGCCTCAAACATCTCCCTGTAGTTATCGAGGGGACCTGGCTCTCCTTGGGGTGGCGGCTGGTAGGGTATCGGGATGAAACTAGACCCAACTGCCTCGGGCCAGTGAGGGGATGGATCAGATGGGCCTCGTGGAACATGGAGGTTGGAGTATCGGTCCACCCCGCATGTCTACATAGGGAAGGCCTGCTTCATAGTCTCTCCGATATCCCTCCTGATCGTGGAGGATCTTGGTGTTGTTTATGGCCATTTCATTTGAGACATATAAAGCACTCCAGCGGTGGTCTTGCAATGTGTTTCGCTCGTGCCGCTCTTTTTCTTCCCATGCCCGTCTTCGGGCCATATCTTCCTCCTGCAATTTTAACAAGCGTTCCATTTGGGATCTTTGGAGCGCTTGTTGCATCTGCTGCTCTTCCATGTGTTTTTCCATCCTCTCACGATGGACTGCTTGGAGGGCCCACTATTCTTGCATCTGGGCCCCATGCATCTCTTCCCATGCCTTCCTTCTCACCTCATATTCCCTTCCTTCGCCTATACCTGCTGACACATTATAATAAACCGCCTGTTGACCGCGGTTAAAATCCTTGTACGATGGCCCCCGTCGCTGATTCACAAAATTCGCTACATCGGCAGAAATTTCCCGATGTTGCCGTCTATACCTCTGCCTTGGCCCCCGTGGACCGGCAGGCTCAGTCTCATCTTCCATGTCAACCATCTCCTCATCATCATCACCCTCTTCAGCCTCGCTCGGATCAGTGTACCTATAACTGTTTCCTTAATCATCCTCCAATGTATGAAGATGACCAAAGACTTTAACCGTGATCTTCCAATGTCGCTTCATTGAAGCAAGGTTAAATTGATCAATGGGTTTAGATACCCATAGCGATTCCTGGGGCAACGCGTTTTGTTGTAAAATCATCGCGTTGATTAACCACACGTAGGGGATCATCTTCCGCTTGAACGACTCCCTTATGTCCCACGTGTTTATCATCATGATTTGACGCCATGACAACCTTGGTGTCCCATACAACAACGCGTGTAAGACTCGGCAGTCGGGTGCCTTCACTGTCCCGCGGTCTCCGAACCGCACCATTACATTTTCCAACGAAATGCCTTGTAATATTTTACCCTCCAAGGATAAATCATTCCTAGATTTCTCCGCACCCCCAGAACCTGGCAACACCGACGCTAGCATTTGATTCGGATCAGCAGTGTTTGTTTTGTTATCCAAAAAATGATCATAGTCATAATAATCATATGCTTCAACCCCCAATGAATCAAATCTAGCGATGGCATTCATATGTTCGAACGACATAATCATTTGATTCTTGCCAATGTTGCCAATTAACTGCCATGTAGGAGCCGGCCCATCAGAGTTTTCAAACCTTAAAGTTGACAACCATTCACAAACCGCAGGCAAATAGACTCGTGTGGTGATATCCTCACACCAATCTAGTACTCGTTCCCACCCGAGCTTTTCAAACCTTTGAATTATGCCAATTGTGCGGAATTCCTCAACATTCACCGTACGTTCACATACTACTCTATCGGGTACAACCTTTGAAACACCCGTGACCATTTTCATCTTCCACATTTTTGCCTCTAACCTCTTGTTGTTGTACCGGGAAAGAGCCTTCTTCTTGTCGTCTTTCCATGCTGAGGCCGACCGATTATTTTTGAACTCCTCCCAGTTCCAATCCTGTCGATATACTTGCCCATCATCTTCTTCCACATTGCTTAACTGCTCCCATCGTCTCTGATAATGTCCCGAGCCTGAACCAGCTCCAGAAGATGAACCTTGTCCAGAAGTTTTTGATCTCTTTCTTCCTCCAAACATAGCTACAATCAAAAAACAAAAGAACAATTAGCACACCCAGATCTTCAAACAATCTAAAACATAATATGTGATGTTGAATTTCAATCAATAACTAGATGTAAAATGGTCTTTTTAAACTTCCAAAGTCGCACATTTTATCATCTACATATAAATTTAACATGTTTATTCACAAAATTTCTCAAAGTTTCATGGTTTCAACAATATTTAACATCACAACTATGCTCAATCATGCAACTAACTAGTGTAATCACATCACTAAGACTAGAGCATGTTCAAATCCCACCCAAATCAAGTAATCATTCTTAAATTTATGCTAAAACATCAAACATTATGATAAACAACCTACTCTTAACAATAAGCTTAAAATTTCGGAAGAAATCAACAATCCATATGAAAATCATGCATAAATTGAATGAAATTCCATACCTTTGATGTAGATGAATAAGAAAAACTAAGAAAAAGTGCAAAGCAAGAAACGTGATGAACACCCTTTACAAACCCGAAATTTCACGCCTAGAAATCTTGCAAACGGGCAAGAATTAATGAAAACCGTGATAGGGGTTTTGTTCCTCTCGAAACATTACACGAAATAGGCTCAAGAATCACTGGATTTGGTGTAGATTTGATAAAGTTATGAGAAGAGAAAGGATTAGGGTTCTTGAAGTTTTAATGAAGAAGATGAGGTAATGGGAAGAGGAAATAACGTATGGGAAGAGGTAATGGGGATTAATTGGAAGTAGGTAGGGTGTAGTAAAGTTTCTGAGTCATAAGAATGGTTACCAACATGTTTTGTTTGGGTTTGAAAAGGTTTTAAAGGAATTGGGGTCGAGATACAAACCAAAAAACGAAAACTGCGTCGGCTGAAATAAGGGTGGCCGTCGGCGACGGACCATTTGGTCGTCGGCGACGGTATGCAAAAGTGGCCAATGGAGGCGACGGCCTAATACGCTGTCTACGGAGAATTTGGCCGACGGAACTTTTGAAGGACCGTAGGCGACAGGCCTGCCCACCGTCGCCGACGGTATGCAGAAACTTGATTTTTTTTTATTTTTCAAATTTTTTTATGAAAAATCCGGAGAAAATTATGAAACTTTTATAAAAGAACTATATACATTTAAAATTCCTAAAAATTATTAAAAATCTTTTTATGATTTTTTATAAGTTAAATTTTGAAAACGCGAAACCGTTAACGGTCCTACCACCCCCCAAAAAGTCGTGTATTGTCCCTAATAGACACAAATAAGTCTAAAAAACATACCTTTTGTCTTCAAGACGCGTTCGTGATATCCGGACTTCACACAATCAAAAGGGTTAGTACGAAGCGAGAATGATTACCAAAAAAATATTCAAACAAAAATAAATTATACACGACTCTACAAAACTCATTACTGGTCCTTTCAGTTGACCTCATAAGTTGGCACACTTACCACGAAGTTCACCAACTCCACATTCTCATCCTTTTTATCATTGTTACCATCAAGAAACGGTTTAAGATGATGCCCATTAACCGTTTGCTTCGACCCATCCTTTGGGTCCTTGATTGTAACATTTCCAAGTTTCCCGACCCGTGTAATCACGTACGGGCCCATCCATTTGCTCTTTAGCTTTCCGAGAAAGTATTTAACGTGAATTGTAGAGCCAAACCTTTTGACCCACCTCGAACTCTTTTAGCTTCAACTTCGCATCATGTGCCTTCTTCATATCATCCTTATATTTTGAAGCACACTCATACGCTTCTTCCCGAAGCTCTTCCAACTCGAAAAGCTTTAATTTTCGCTCCTTTCCTGCATCGTCATATTTCATGTTAACCTCTTTGATGGCCCACCAAGCACGATGCACAAGTTCAACCGGTAAATGGCAGTTTCGCCCATAAACGAAGCGATAAGTTGTAGTTCCAATAGGTGTTTTATGAGCCGTTCTATAAGCCCATAAAGCATCATTCAACTTCGTCGACCAATCCTTTCGGTCTGGTCGAACGGTCTTTTGCAAAATTTCTTTTATTTGCAAATTTGAAACTTCCACTTGACCACTTGTTTGTGGATGATAGGGGGTAGCAATCCGATGGTCAACGCTATACTGTTTCAAAAGTTTGCCGAAGTTAAAATTCTTAAAGTGAGATCTCCCATCACTAATGATCACTCGGGGAATCCCAAATCTAGAAATTATATTTGTTTGTAAAAAATTGCAAATGACGGTATGGTCATTCGTCTTGGTGGCAATCGCTTCAACCCACTTGGATACATAATCGACCGCCACCAAGATGTATAGGTTGCCATGCGAATTAGTGAATGGGCCCATGAAATCAATCCCCCACACATCAAAATATCTACGACGAGGATCGGTTGCATTGGCATTTCATCCCTTTTAGAAATACCCCCTAACTTTTGACACTCAACACTGTTGTTAGCGAAATTAAAAGCGTCCTTAAAAATAGTCGGCCAATAAAGACCGCTATCGAGCACTTTGTGCCCGGTTTTGTGACCACTGTAATGGCCCCCACAAGCAAATGAATGCAAGTGCATCAAGACACTAGGAATCTCCTCGTCGGGTATGCAACTTCAACGACTTGATCCGGACATATCTTGAATAAGTCCGGTTCTTCCAACGTGTAGTACTTGATTTGAGAAAGGAAATGCAACCTCTTCCTTCTATCCCAATGAGCTGGCATGTCACCTGTAACCAAATAATTAACAATATTAGCATACCATGGTAATATTGAAACATTCAGAATTTGCTCATCTGGGAAGTTCTCGTTAATCTCTACACGGGAAGAATCCCCCTCAACTACCAATCGAGACAAGTAGTCCGCAACCACATTCTCACTCCCTTTCTTGTCTCGAATATCTAGGTCAAATTCTTGTAACAAGAGCACCCATCGAATTAACCTCGGCTTTGCGTCCTTCTTGTCCATGAGGTACCTAACTGCAGAATGTTCAGAATACACAATGACCTTAGCACCCCATATATAAGCACAAAATTTATCCAATGCATATACCACCGCAAGTAGCTCTTTCTCGGTAGTTGTATAATTTAATTGTGCATCCGAGAGAGTCTTACTTGCGTAGTATATGGCAACCGGTTTCTTATCTATCCGTTGACCCAATACGGCCCCCATCGTATAATCACTTGCATCACACATAATTTCGAATGGTAATGACCAATTCGGTGATTGCAAGATTAGGGCCTCAACCAACTTTTTCTTCAACACATTAAAGGTATTTTGGCAATCTTTATTGAATTCAAACGGTTGATCTTTTAGCAATAATTTACATAGAGGTTTGGTTATATCACTAAAACCTTTTATAAATATTCTATAGAACCCCGCATGACCCAAAAATGATCTAATACCCTTAACATTCGTGGGATAAGGTAAAGTAGAGATAACTTTCACTTTCGCACGGTCAACCTCTATCCCACGACTTGACACTACATGTCCCAACACAATCCCCTCTTGAACCATAAAATGGCTCTTTTCCCAACTCAAAATTAGATTTTTCTCAACACATCTTTTTAAAACCTTTTCAAGTTGGTTAAGGCATGTATCAAACGATGACCCAAATATTGAGAAATCATCCATGAATATTTCCAAAGACTACCCTATCATATCGGAAAAATACTCATCATGCACCTTTGGAAGGTGGCGGGGGCATTACAAAGTCAAAATGGCATTCGCCTAAATGCGAAGGTACCGTATGGACAAGTAAAGGTAGTCTTTGCTTGGTCTTCCGGATGTATAGCAATTTGATTGTAACCTGAATAACCATCCAAGAAACAATAAAATTTTTGTCCGGCTAATTTCTCGACAATTTGGTCAATAAATGGTAAAAGGAAATGATCTTTAGAAGTAGTGGCATTTAACTTCCTATAATCAATACAAATACGCCACCCGGTTACCGGCCGAGTGGCGACCTCTTCACCTGCGTCGTTTTTGACTACTTGAATACCTGCCTTCTTAGGAACTGTTTGTGTCGGGCTCACCCACTGGCTATCAGAAATGAGATATATAATACCCGCATCTAGCCATTTCAGCACCTCCTTCTTAACCACTTCCCGCATGTTCGGATTTAGTCTCCTTGTGTGTCGCGAGAAGGATTAACACTATCTTCTGTGATGATTTTATGCATCACAAGTGAGGGACTAATCCCTTTCAAATCTGCAATGGTCCACCCTATAGCGGCTCTATAAGTGACCAACACCTTCATCAACTTCTCTTCTTGCTCCCGGTCAAGTTAGATGCAATAATGACCGGAAGCATGCTACCTTCACCCACATAAGCATACTTGAGATGCTTGGGTAGCTCCTTTAACTCTACAACAAGAGGTTCTTCCAATGACGGCTTTAACTTGGTGTCAATGCTTTCCGGGAGGCTTTCCACTTGATATGTCCAAGTAGGCCTTCCTTCCCTAGCCGCCAATACCTCCAATTCCTTCACCTCTTCATCTATGCTTCTATTTGTTTCCCTTTGCAACTTGTCAAACATAAAACATTCCTCTATTGTGCTTTCCTCATCGACATTTGTTGGACTGTGTTCTGACCCTGAATAGTCAGTAGAGAACGTTCATCTTCACATACGAAGGCGGAATCAATGTAAATGAAGTAACAACAGCTTTCCTATTCAATTCCTTGCTTTTTATTGCTTTCTGAAGTGAATTTGACAGAGTTTCACACCTAAAGCTCTCAACAGTTCTGCTTCAATGTTCAACAACAACTATCCAGGTTTCGCTTATGAATGATATATATAGTCCCAGTGGTTCCGCTTATACGGACATGCCATATAAGCGAACCTGCCTAATAAGCGAAACCCCTATGACTTACAAGCGGAACCTCTACAATTTATGACATTCAAGCGAAACTACATATATAAAACATGTTTTTGACTTTCTAGACCCTATGTTAACCTATCTTTTACTGTGCTTTTGAGTTTTCCAAATTTTTCAGAAATCTGACGGTTTTCAAGAATTAACTTTTCATTTTCACGTTTAACTTTTTCATGTTCAATTTTATCAGTTTCAATTTGAGCAGTTAATTCTCTTATCCGTTCAGTTGAAGCTTTAACTGTTTTGTCACGACCAAGGATTTGATCTTCAACGCTTCTGACCTTTGCTGTCAGATTTTTAACTTTCTCATTGTTGAGATACGTGATAGTGTTACAAAATTTGCACTCTTTGTTGCAATTTTTGCAATCAGCATTTCCTTCGATCTTTTTACCTGACGCAATCGTTGACGAATTTGGACTGACCTGTCCTTTTGACTCAGACACGGAGTTAGAGTCTACCTCAAGTGCTTTAGCAGCCAGCACTTTGTCAGCCATTTTTCCCAGGTTCTCTGCAGTCAACTCCTGCGTTGTATCGATAATGCCAGTATCAATCTTCTTTGCTTTCTCGATCTCTTCTTTCTCCTTTTTTTTCTTTCTCTTCTTCTTTCATTTTCTCAGTTGGAGTTCCCCACCATTTGTTTTGCCAATACTCATCCTCTTCTTTATACTCCTTGATGATAGCTTCAATATCAAGTGTTTTGTCATCGATCGCAATGTTTCCATACGGATCAAGGTAGCACTCTCTGTCCGGATCCCATCTTCTCGCTCGCTTTGCTTCCGAATAGATACCAGACAGTCTAATGATCTTGTTTTCAGCAATCATTTTTCTGTATCTATACTTATGCTATTCAGTACGGTTGTCTTTCCACGGAATAGGTTCATTTTTCACCATGAATGCATAACCAACCGCATCTTCTTCCGGTAGAACTTCTTTGCTCCAATCATACCCCTCATCATCGTAGATCACCGCAAGAGCCCTCGATTTGTCTCTGTTATCTTCAGCCTGCTTCAATCTAGGCGGCTCAGATTTATTCTGGTGATAAATCGCCTTCTTGTAGTAATCATCTTTGAAAGGGTTCTCTGATTCATCAGCATAAGCATTTCTGCATTCGCGTTTGAAGTGACCCTTCTGCTTACACTTGAAGCATGTCACTTTGGATTTATCGAACCCCAGCTTGGTAGATGGACCACCGATCGTCTTCCTCCCGGTAATTTCCATAAAACGTTGTGCTCGACGAACAGCACTTGCCATAGCCCAACGAATATCGATCAGCTCCATTTCTTCGGGATCTATCTGATCATAATCTTCCTTCGTCAGATTTGTGTTCCCGATCTTACCAGCTACCAATCCTTCATATGATTCCAACACAGACGCCAAGAATACCATTTGTTGCTTAGCCGAATCCTCGTCAAAATTCTGTGCATTCTTCAAATCTATTGCGATGTTGCATGAAAACTTTGCATCAGAATGACTTGCAGATGAAGAAGATCCACTGTGATAACCACTGTAGTTTCCACTGCTTTGACTGCTTTGACTTTCTTTGTTTGCTGACGACACATTCTCAGCAGAAAATGCAGTCTTGGGAGAAGTAGCTTTCGGCATCATGCTCTTCGGATAATATAGATCCAGATTCTGTTGATAAGATGAGTGATTGACTTTGTACGTCTTTTTCAGTTCCAGTTCGTGACTTACAAGTCTCTCAATCACCCCATCTGGAGTCAACTTTGCAGGCTCAATAGTGTTTTTCAGCATAAGCGCATAGTATCTCCAATCCACCTCGTCTGGTAATGAATCGAACAGTTTGTCAACAAGTTCTTCATCAGAATATTTGATACCATGTCTTGCTAATTCCAGCTTCAGATGACTGAACCTTTCTATCATTTTACAAACCGACTCGTTCTTTAGACACCCAAACATGTCAAACTCTTTCCTAAGCAGTTTCATTTTGTTTTTCTTGATTTCTTCACTACCTATACATTTCTTTTCTAACTTCATCCAAAGATCTTTTGCATTCTTATAATCTATTAGTGAGATTATATCTTCATGAACAGACTGAAATAACAACGCTATACACTTCTGTTCGGCTACAAATGAATCAATCTCATCAGATGAAGTTAACATTTCTCCGGATTTATCTCCATGTTCATAACCGTTCTTCAAGCTCTTCCAACTAGCAAAAGCAAACGCCATCAACCAGTCTTCAAACTTTCTCGACCATCTACTGTAATCTTCGATAGCCATTAGCTTAGGGGGTTTGTTGAACGTTCCAAACGCACTTTCTGATTCCCAAGCTTCCTTTTTCTTCACAACCGTCGAATTATCATTTGTTTTACTTGACGAAGTATCATCGTTTCCGGTATTTCCTGTAAATGCGTACATGTCGCTGAACGGGTTCAAGAAAATATCATCCATCATGAACGTACCTGCAAAATCAATCAACACTTCAATGTTTTGAGAAATGACAAACAAGCAGAACTATCAATGTTTGTGACAAATAAGCGAAAGCAACAAGTGACAGATAAGCTAAACTTCAATGTCCGAATAAGCGAAACTACTAGTGTTCATACAAGCAAAACTATCAGACTGTCACTACAAGCGAAACTAATCGTTTCTTCAAGCGAAACCAATCAAGCAAAACGTCCAAATAAGCGGAACTAACTGGCAGTTGCAAGCAAAACTATGTCATACAAGCGGAACATATAAGCGAAAGCAGTATTTCAAGCGGAACCTTCAAGTGGATCTAGATCTTACAAGCGAAACTAGGTCTTTTCAAGCGGAACCTTCAATGTCCGTTTAAGCGGAACCTAGTTCTAACCAATTTTCACCATGTTTTAGTCTGAATTTTAACCTGAGACTTTCTAGGATTTGTTAATACTGTATAACACACAATATAGTCAAAAATCAAGCCATTTCAACCATAGGAACCACTTCAAACTGAAAAAGTATGAGAGAAAGTGAGTAGAAATGAGAGAAATCGGTAGAATCAAGCTGTAGTAGTATGAACTCCTCGTCCTGTGCTCTGATACCACTTGTTGGACCGTGTTCCGACCCTGAATAGTCAGTAGAGAACGTTCATCTTCACATACGAAGGCGGAATCAACGTAAATGAAGTAACAACAGCTTTCCTATTCAATTCCTTGCTTTTTATTGCTTTCTAAAGTGAATTTGACAGAGTTTCACACCTAAAGATCTCAACAGTTCCGCTTCAATGTTCAACAAGAACTATCCAGGTTTCGCTTATGAATGATATATATAGTCCCAGTGGTTCCGCTTATACGGACATGCCGTATAAGCGAACCTGCCTAATAAGCGAAACCCCTATGACTTACAAGCGGAACCTCTACAACTTATGACATTCAAGCGAAACTACATATATAAAACATGTTTTTGACTTTCTAGACCCTATGTTGACCTATCTTGACCTAAGACTTCATGCAGACGTAGTCAACAGACATTCCATGCATCAACAACATTAATGTCGCATAGAGGCATACACTCGTCGACAATGTCCGCCATGTAGCATTCATCGCCGACTAGAGGGCCCGTCAATCCTGAAAGAAATTTAACTGCAACCGACGGTTACTAAAAGTCATGTAGACCGTGCCCGATTTGCAATTTATTTGAGCACTCAATGTTGCCAAAAAAGGTCGACCGAGGATAACCGTTGGTTGCTTGGTTCGGTCCAAAGAAACATAATCAAGTACAAGAAAGTCCACCGGATAGTAAAAGTCCTTGACCTTGACTATTACATCCGTGACTATCCCACGGGGTAGTTTAGGGGTCAAATCGGCTAACACCACGATGGTTTTTGACGTTTGAAGTGGACCAAAATCATATTGGTCATATAAACTACCCGACAAGATACTCACACTTGCCCCAAGATCCAAATGTGCCCGAGTCATTTTAAATTCACCAACTTCTATCGAAATTATGGGTGCCCCCGGATCTTGAAGTTTTGATGGTAGTGCACCCGAAAGAATCGAACTCACATTCTCGGTTAAATCAAGTTTCTTAGGAAACTTGTGAGTTCGCTTTTGGGTGCATAACTCTTTCAAATACTTAGCATATGAAGGTACTTGTTTAATTGCATCTAAGAGTGGTAAATTGATTTTAACTTGTTTAAAAATTTCCCACATCTCTTCTTGTTGTGGGCCTCGTTTATTTACCACTTTCTTAGATAGTCCCAATAAAGCTTCGGGATAAGGGGCGGTATTAACCTCCACACCCTTGTCCTTAGCCTTTGGGACGGGGACAGTCACAACGGGTGTATTTTTATTAATTTTTAAATCATTTTTATTTTGACCCATTTGACCGTTATTACCTTCATCATCACTAGCATCTTCCACCACCCCTTCAACAAACTTGGATGGTGGTGGCTCAACACCATTATCTATCACTCAACCACTACGTAAAGAAATTTTATTTATTGGTACTTCACATGTGTTTTTCGAGCTCGACCCTTGATGCTTAGGGTTCACCGTGGTGTCACTTGGGAGTCCTCCTCCACTTCCACGAATTTGAGCCATCTCTTGAGTAAGTTGTCCCACTTGCTTCTCCAGCGCCTTATGGGATTTATCTCTTACTTCAATCTCTTTCTTCATTTTGGTTTTGATCTCTTGATGTTAATTAGTAAGGGCACTTATAGCATTCATGAGTGCATCAAACTTAGAATTTATCTAGTCATCACCTTGAGAGTTTGAAGTACCACCCCCATTTCCACTTTGGTTGTAACCACATTGATAATTACCTTCACGGGTTTGATATCCTTGCTTACCCCCTGATTGTAATTCCTTTGGTAACCCCCTTGATTACCACCTTGACGATTGTTATAGGAAGAACCACCTTGACCACCTTGATTGCCCGATTGAAAATTCGGGTTCATTTGATTCGAGGCATTACCATACTGGAAGTTAGGGTGATTTCTCAAACCCGGATGGTAAGTGTTGGAGTTCATATCATATTGCTTTCGGTCCCCGTACACTTGATTTACCTCCTCGGTGTATTCTTCCGGTCCCGTTTGACATTGATCGGTCCTATGACCAATGTAACACCCAGACCCGAATAGGGCTGACGTGTCACTCTTACAGATATCAAAACTAAAAACCAATCCATAACATTAAATAAAAGATCCCAATTACATTTTATTACATTACTGAAATAAGGAATCTTGGTCAGAAACTTCCTAACGCTCCTCACTGAAACCCCAAATTACCTGTAAAACAAATAAGACAGACACAAAAAGAAACACGGCTGAGCCAAAATTGCTCAGTAATTGAGAAATCAACAGTATAAGTACAAGTAAAATCATATCAGCGGAAGCAAAACACAACATAACAGAACTGAGACTGAACTGAAACGGTTACTGACACGAGTACTAAAAAAGATGCAGACACAAGACGATACAAAAAAGATACACGAACTGATTTGAAATTGTAACGGAAACAGAAGTCAGTCATATACACCAATACTAAGGCCTTATAAATAATTTAAAGGCAACTAAAAATAATGCTAACAGGAACATGCGACCATGAGTACAAATCTGAGGTATGGCATGTTACAACACACTAATAAACAAACAAATACAAACTGACTCCTATAATGTATCACATATCAAATGAACATAGGTACTGAATCATGAAAATAGCACTTTAAGACAGAGACAGTAATCCATACTACAAAGTAACGGATATGATAAAGAGAAATGCTATGATGAGAAGACTAAAGTATTCGTACCAAAGAGTAATAAATCTAATGAATAAAAGATACTACGATGTAATCGAAACAGAATCCGTACCTTAACTGCGAATAGCGAGAAATCGTAATAAACCTATGCTTGAATCACATGTCGTATATTCCTACAATTTACGTATTCAAGTGTTGATTACACTTGATTAGATTTTATTATCTAGGGGCTTTTCGGGTCTTGAGATCGGTCATTGCATGCTTTTATGAAACACTAATTCATTTCTAACAAATACTAATCTGATTATAAAATTACATCGCTTAACTTGTACACATTAAAATACTAACAATGGATTCAATATTATTATAATTATTGTGATATGTACATGTTAATCAATTAATCAAGTGTATTCATAAAAATCATTTTGTAAACATCCGGTTTAAGAATCACCTGCTAACATGTTAAGATATTAATTCACTTAGTGGATTCTTTATATAAAGAAAAATAGATTTTATGGTCTAATAAAATATATCATTTACATTCAACGTAATTAATAGCTTGAATAGTATAACAAAAGATCTTTGTTTCAACTTCTAACTTTACTAAACTTGATAGAAATTACTAATTGAAAAACGTCATAATATAGTATGAACATGTGCGATGCCCAATGATATAAAACCCAAAGAATTATTCAAGTATCATCTAGCAAACATGCAAACGAACACTAGACCTCCTGATGTGATATTGTTGGTAAAGAAACAGGTCACGACTGAAATTTGTAAAGTTAACACAAATGGAATCTTTACCTCTTGTGATCCAAAGGAGTAGAACAAAACAAATGGGTGGTTCTAATACCCATGACGATGACGGCGGCGGAGATCTAGAGTTTGCATCATATTTGTTGCAGTGGTTGAAGCACGGGAGCGGTGACGTGTGGTGGTAGGTTTGCGAGCAGTACCCGGTCACGATTCCGGCGGTCAGAGGCTGAGTTCAAAATAGATCACATATGTGGGTGTGGCGGTGGTCGTGGCGGTGTAACTCTAGTTCGTGGCAGCAAGGATATCAATCCAGCCACAAAGCTAGAACAACGATGTGACAGAGTAATACCGTGGCGGAGTGCTACGGTGGGTGCTGCGGCAGTTGTGGTGCGGATCTGTGTGGCAGCGAGTGGTTCACACAGAAACAAGATGAAGGCATGGTGACGGAGATTTTGTTGGAAGTATTGAAGGCGAATAGAAGGGTTTAATGAGAGGTGTAGGCGGCTGTTCATAAGGGTTTTTGTAAGGTTTTTAAAATTAGCTTTAATACGCTAGTCCATCTTCAATGGCAATATTGTAAATTCCGCTCTTTTAGGTGGGATTGGTTGAAGTAAAATAGGTAACAAGATTAATGGAATTTTGGAAAACGGTTGATTAATAGCCAATGATTCAAGCTGTGTATAGTTGGTAGTTTTGGATGAGAAATCCAATTTCATTCTACGACCAATTAATTTGGTAATACGTTTTGTAGAGTTGAAAGAAAAAGTCAAATAGCAACACAATAAATTGAATACTAATTATATATATTATTTCTGTAATGATATAATTATGATTCATATATGATCAGTAGGATCGTGTGAAGACCCGAACGAGTCGATCAGAGGTGTTCTACTCAAAATGAAAGGCGGAAACAAACATGATGAGTTGAATTTAGCTAGATATACATTTTAACTGTCGTTTATATTGATCTGAAACAGTTTTACAGCATGACGACACTTCGACAGAGCTTCGCCGTCGAAAAACCTCTAAGTAATTTCGTACCAAATGACACGGAATCACAACTATATATAGACATGGTAATTCCGCTTGAACAATCTCATGCGGAATTACCTGTTCACACGGAATTACTCTATAAACGATATTACATCACTCAAACGGAATCATATACTAATTCCGCACAAAATTACTGCTAGACCTCTTCATGCGGAATTAGCTCTTTGTCATGATTTCTCGATCTTCGAGCCATAAGCAATGCAAGACTCGATACAAGACGAAGTCGACAGACGTATGCACCAACAGACCCTCCCTCGGATGTTGACGAGTCTTAAGTGTCGAGTCTTCAACGTCTTCAGTCTTTATCAGTATGATTGTTCTATTTTCATCAGCACCAACACACTCCCTTCAAACGAATCCTTTTCTCGAATGTCTTCAGACTCCCCCTTTCAATATGCTGGGATCGCAGCCTGGCTTTCACAGGATCAGGATCGTGACCTGGCTCTATTCTTAAACTCAGAATCCAGGTTATCCTATACATCCTCTACCTCACAATAAATTTCACAAATTTAATATTTGACAAAATTATATATTCAAACTCCTTCTTCAACTTTATCCAGAAAGATTTAACAATGTTAATAATTGATGAACCTCTTGTAAGCAAAAATTCAAACACTTTTAGATTAAACTGACTCCCCCTCAATCATGTTTAGCACTTGGAATTTCGAAAATTAACTCTCATCGTGTAAGCAAAATTCAAACACTTTTAGATTAAACTGACTCCCCCTCAATCATGTTTAGCACTTGGAATTTCGAAAATTAACTCTTCAACACCAGTTGTCGAAAATCTTTTTGAATTTTTCAAAATTTATGCTAAAACACACTTAAAATCTTTTTGGGATTTTTGAATATAAAAGAAATGCAGTAAAAAATATTTACAAACAATATTTTTTGTGAGTTTGTGTAAGAGGATCATATCAGTTTTTGAGACAAATCACTAACAAGGTTAAGCTTTAAACATTTTAAGTTCTAAACAATTCACCTAGATTGTCAGTATACTGGTCCACTTAAATTTTCACACAAAGTTCAACTGTTTCGAGATACGAGATTAATGTTTTAAGCACTTAAACTTATTCGCGTGTTCCACCACTTGAATATACTCCCGTATCCAGATCCTAATATTCAGTCTTACAGGTGAGTATACCTAGATGATATCTGTAAAAAGGGTTAAATGCGAAACCGTGAGAGCTCAGGTCAGAACTTCCGTTCAGCAGAGAGATGACGGCTCGAATTTTGGTGTGTTCCCTTTAGAGAATCTTTTATACAACAGCACATGATTAGCATTTTTCAATGTTTCATCATTTTTTGTACAGAGGGCTAGCTGTTTTTCAAGCAAATGCAAAGTATTATACAGGGACTAGGCCATTGCTTCCGCAAAATCAGAAGTCCCAGGATAATACCCCAGATATCACTGAGTATAAAGACCTAGTATCTCAGAAAGAGGGACCTTTCAAACAAGATTTCGGGGGTTACCCATATATCCAAGAAATGTTCCCCACGAGATAAGCAAGTTTGAATTTAGGTTTATATCTCGAAAACAATTTACTGAATGTGCAAAAACCTACTGGCACATCCACAGTGAGATTGTTTATCACATTTTTGACTTTACATTTCTTTACCATGTTGTGATAGTCCACTGATGTACTATCATTTCCTCTTTTTCACAACAAAACTCATTTTTGATTTTATCAAGTTTTTGGATTTTTCAATTTTTCTAATGTTTTTGGATTTTCTGAAATTTCTTACACCCCCTAAAATTCAGAAACATTTAAAGAAACTTGAAAACAAACTATACAATAAAATGACAACATGATGTGAATCACTTCAATTCTCCATCCACTCGGCATAAACAATCAGAACTCCCCTTACAGCAAACTATTTTTCCCATTAAGATTTCAAAACACTTATGTTTGTTTTAATCAAAATGTTTTTTCCGGAAAATAAGTTTTGCTGATTTTACCACTTATAGGTTACGGATTCATCATCTTGTTCTCAACCACTTGTATAAGGATTACATCAAGTTCAAATTAATGACCTTGATTAATCATCTTGTAAGAACAAACCTCTGTACCACTTGTAAATAAGCACAATCAAACTGAATATAAAGAAAGATGCCGATTCATGCTCCACTCTTACCAACCTGGGAGCTCCGGCAAGTCAAGTTTTTCAAGTAAAAAACACAGACACCCAAGCCTGACCAGCCTTGGGTGTAACCAACTCATCTACAGTTGGGGTCTAAGTTGCCTTCTTAGATTTATAAAAATCTTTAACCCCTGTAACCTTCCCCTCGATCATCTTCCCAAAAATCTTCTTCACATTTCCATTAAAAGCTTTCTCAACGTCAAATTCATTCTTTTCAGAATAAAACTGATTTGAGATTTCTACTTTTCCAACCTTTGATTTTAAATTCTCAGCCTGCAATGGTGGAAAATGAACATCATCCAAAGGCGGAACTGAGTTTTCATCATTCTTAACAACATGTGGCTCCTCTAATTTTGTGGAATCAGATTCATCGCCAGGTTTTACGTCTGATTTCTTAACAATCTAAGCTTGATTGTCAAGATTTCCCCTTTTCTTGTAAAACCTTTTCGAACACTCACCAACTTCATATGTTGAATTTTTAAATACTTTAAACCTTTTAGTTGGTGGTTCGGTTTTATCAACAACTATTTCTTTAAGTTTTTCTGAGACTCCCTGTTTTGTGTTGGTTGCTTTAGGACAGTTCCAAGTAATGTGACCAACTTCTTGGCATCTGTAACAGGTTCTTGTCTCTTTTCTCTGATGAGCTTCAGTTTTCTTCTTTTCAGCAAGAAATTCCTGATTTGACTGTCTCCAGAATGAGCTCTTTTTTCATCCTCAGCAGATGTACCTGACACAAATTTTGTATTTTTAGAAATTTTCTCATTTTTATAATTTTCTGGTGGAATAAAACCTAATCCTTTCTTTTTGAAATTACCATTATGGTTTGGTTTCTTTCAAAAATCTAAACCATAATTGTAACCCATTTTCTTGTTTATCCTTTGTTGAACTCTTGAGGTGTAATGTCTTGGTTTTTCTGTAAGATTTAAATCTTTTATTTCAGAAATATTAATTTCTGTTAGTTTGAAAACCTTTTTGATCATTTCAGTTTTAACACCTCTTATTGGAAATTCTTTATCTAAATATAATTTGTCAGAATCATTCAAAGTATATGCTACTTCAAATGTTTCGTCATTCAAATTGGATTTTGACAACAAAAATTCTTTACTATACACCCGTTTTCCCGATGACTTTGGAATTTTGTCAAACGAACTCGAACTCCCAGACTCAGACATTGACTCGGACTCCTCATCTTTATCCAACACCTGATCGACCATCCTTTTTATTAACTCAGACTCATGATCTGTGTCGGACGCTGTGAATGTAATGTCAATATTGTCTGGTAACTCATCGACTATCTCGGACTCTAACTTTATATTGACAACCTTTTTTACTTGTTCCTCGTTTGGTTTTCTAGGCGAATACCCTTCCCAAATTGGAGGCGGACACTTGTTATAACTGACACTCAGTTTCTTACCAGTATCCTTTTTCTTTGGCTTCTTGTCGTCAAACGCTTCAAAACCTGCAACAGTCGGATAAATTCTGTCAATTAAGTAATCAGAACTTGAATAACTATTCAGTAATCGCCTGATTCTTTCATTTTCAACTTTTTCACTTTCCAACTATTGCTTCAATTTCGCACATTCTTCAATGTAGAAATTTATCTCTTTTTGCTTAGACATCATTGTTGCATTCATCATCGCCAAAGCATCTTCTCTTTCCGAGTTTGTCTTCTGCAAACTATTCACAGTTTTGTTCAATACATCGTACGATTCTTTCACATTCTTAACATCAAACAACAACTTCTCTTTCAACTTTTCAAGTTCACTAAACCTTTCATCTTTATCTTCACATTGTTTGCAAGGTTCCAAACATGTAAGACAAGGTTTTGTGACTTCAACAATCTTTTCAATCTCCACAATCTTCTCAACTTCAACCACCTTTTCCACTTCAACTATCTTCTCAACAATCTTGACTTCTTTCATTTCTTTTGCAGCTTTTCTCTCTTTAAGTTTCTTCAATTTATCTGCAAAATAAAATTCAAAGCTGTCAGAAGATAAATGAGTTTTTCCAATGTTTATCTGTTCAATTTCTTCATCATCATCACTAGTATCTGTTGAACTGTTTTCAGAAGAAACAGATTCTTCATCTTGACTTTCCTCTTCATCAGTTAACACTGCTATCCATTCTTTCATCAATTCTGGCTTTTGAACAATTTGAGCAATGAAAGCTTTAAACTCCCCTTTCTCATCCACAAACTTATCCCAGCTAAATCCTGGAGCCATTTTCTCATCATCTTGATCAATGATACCATAATAAGCTTTCTTGTTTGCATCTTCGATCATTCTTGCATGAGCAGTTTGTGGTTCCTTTTGTTGATGCGATTGATGAGCAACTTGTTGATATATGGCTTTTCGATAGTAATCATCTTTTCCAAACAAATTCTTTGCTCCACTAGCCTCTTGATTTTTGCATTCTCTCTTGAAATGACCTTTCTCCCGGCATCGAAAACAAGTAACTTTAGATTTATCAAAACCCAAAGTAGAAACATGTGCATCCAAAAAATCATTTCTTCCTGTAATCATTTTAAACTTTTCTGCTCTCCTCAAGACACTAGCCAAGCACCACTTTATATCCATTAGCTCCAATTCCTCTGCATCCATCTGGTCATAATCTTCTTTGGTTAGCATAGGATTACCAATTCTTCCAGCAATCAATCCTTCATACAATTCCAAAGCAGTAACTAGTAATGCCATATGACTTTTAACAACTTCTTCAGAAAAATTCTGACCATTTTTAAGATGCAATGCAACATTGCACTGAATCATATGATCATTACCAACATTTGAACTTTGAACACTTGGAGGATTGACATTTGAAAATCCACTAGTGTTGATTGAATTTTGATTGACTGATCCAGATGAATTTCCTACACTAAAAGCGGTTTGGATCTTTGGACTTGCTTCAACATGTTGAACATTTCCTTTATAGTACAATTTAATGTCTTGTTGATTGCTCAAGCTGTTCATTCTGGCAATCTTTTGCTGTTCAAGATCTTGTGCCTCAAGTTTTTCAATAAACTGTCCAATTGACAATCTACTAAACTCTCCAGAATTCTTTAAAATCATGAGATAAGTACCCCATTCTCTCTGCGGTAATGCGTCAGCTAACTTTTCAACCCATTCTGCTGGAGTTTTAGTAATTTTCAACTCAGACATGGTACGCACAAGATGACAGTATCTCTCAATGACAGTCTTTGTAGATTCACCTGGCATACTTGTAAACAACTCAAATTCTTTCTTCAATAATGATTTTTTGCTATTGATCATTTCCGTACTTCCTTCGAATTTCTTCTCAAGTGCCTCCCATATGGAATAAGCACTATCATCATGCTGAAGCAACACAAATATATCCTCTTTCACAACTTGTTGTAACAGACTGATCATCATTTTCTCTCCTTTATAACTATCTCTCTCTTTATCTGTAAATTCTGAGATGATTTTATCAACTTTCAAAGCAGTTTGTGGTCTAACATACTTTGTTTCAATGCTTTCCCAAGCTCTTAGATGGTTTGCCTGAACCCAATTCTCAAAACGTTTTTTTCCAGCCATAGTACTCTTCAATTCCCATAAGTTTCGTGGGTTTTTGCAAAGTTCCAGTTTCATTTTCCAAGTTCATGTTTTGAGCAATGACAGCCGGAGTAATTGGAGATGTGGCAAATGCGTTGTAGAATTCTTCGTCCATGATTCGGTTCACAACAGACACTTTCAAACGAAATTACCCAAGTAAAATTATCTTCAAACGAAAATAACCTGCACACAGCTTTCAAACGAGATTAGTGATTTTCAAACGGAATCAGGTAATTCCGTGCGGAATTACTAGTTTTCACATGAAATTAGTTTTGAAACGAAATTACTCAAACGAAATTCTAATTCCGTGCGGAATTAGAAATATTTTCAAGCGAAATTATGAGCAACTAATAATTCCATGCGGAATTAAGGTACACTTACACGCGGAATTAAAAAGACGTCATCATTTCGTTTCAACTTTTCAAACGAAATTACAAGTTTTATCAGATTTTAGTCGAATTAAGGTCCAATTTTCTCAAGGATTTGTTAATATACTATTTCGCTTATGATGTATGAAAATCAGACTATTTTGACCGTTAAAACTAGTTCAATTGAGAAAAGAAGGTGTAGAAGTAAGAAGATGAGATGAAATCAAGCTGAAATTTGCAGAACTCCTCCTCCTGAGCTCTGATACCACATGTAGGATCGTGTGAAGACCCGAACGAGTCGATCAGAGACGTTCTACTCAAAATGAAAGGCGGAAACAGACATGATGAGTTGAATTCAGCTAGATATACACTTTAACTGTCATTTATATTGATCTGAAACAGTTTTACAGCAATACAACACTTCGACAGAGCTTCGCCGTCAGAAAACCTCTAAGTAATTTCATACCAAATGACACGGAATCACAACTATATATAGACATGGTAATTCCGCTTGAACAATCTCATGCAGAATTACATCACTCAAACGGAATCATATACTAATTCCGCACAGAATTACTGCTAGACCTCTTCAAGCGGAATTAGCTCTTTGTCATGATTTCTCGATCTTCGTGCCATAAGCAATGCAAGACTCGATACAAGACGAAGTCGACAGGCGTATGCACCAACATGATCGCAATTTATTTTAGGTTTTGATTAATATTAATTAATCAACATCTAAAGTATTGGATAACCGACATAACGACTAGTCACAATACTTGTAGTATTTATTATATTAGGGTTCTGAAGGTCTCGTATGTTACAATTATACTCGCTTAAAAAAAAATTCGTCCTCGAAATTGATAAATAAATTACCTTAGAGAACATGTACAAATATCTTATGTCCAGACCATGAAATATCAAACCATATGATTCAAAATTTAGCATTAAAAGCACATAACTTAAAATTTAGTTGGCAGAATATCAAAATTTGAATTCAAACATAGTTGGTTCAAATAATTAGAAATAAGGTACATCAAGCACAAATAGGTTTGCATAAAACACATTTATGCCTTATATATATATATATATATATATATATATATACTAAGATAAAATACAATTAAATTATTAGTGATGAAATTAATTAAATAACGGATAACTTATTTACACTTAACAGTTTTTATTCATTTCTTATAATATTGTTATCATTCACTATTTTTACTGCTCAAGATTAAAATTTAGAATATTTAGTGTTGCAAAAGTCGTTAGGCGGACCCTAGTCGGCCAACGAGGGAGTTGGGTGTACTCAGAGTACTCGGGAAGTACCCGGGGAGTACTCGGATATGGTAAATATAAAGAAAATTAATTATTGGATATTATATATATATGTCAAAATAAATATAATTCAAGTCAGAATAAGCATAATCCATGTCAAAATAAGTATAATATAAAAGTCAACAAACGAGGTTGTCCGACTAGGTGGACTATACCCGACTACTCGCCGAGGAGAAAATCGTCTCGGAGGGGTTCCGAGGACTGACTACTCGCCGAGTACAAGACCTTGGAATCCGACTTTTACAACACTAAGGATATTACAATTCTACAACTCCTAAAAAAATTTATCCTCGGAAAAAAAATGATGTACAAAAATTACATGCTATGGTAACACTATTAATTGAGAATTTAAAGTTAAGGAAGAAGGAAAAAAAATTAGATTATTCAAAAGGTTGGATTGTTCAAAGTTCTACATCTCAAGTTCTAACTCATTCCAATTCAAATGTCACTCATAAAAAATATCATTATTATTATGATTATTTTTTTTAGTTGTGTGCATTGGAAGCTAGTATATTTATTAATACTACTTAGTGGCATTTTGGGGGTGGACTAAGAGGTCCTAGGTTTGATTTTCAAAAGGGTTTTTTTTTCCATATTTATTGGGTTTCTTCAAGAATTGGTGTATAGGCATTATGCCTAGTGGAGGTAGATATGATTGGATGGTTTTGCTTGTGGCACGATGATACTCTAGTGCTCCGTTAGTGATCCAAATTTGTCGTTCAGAAAAAAAATTTGTATATCAATTAATACTATAACTTAATGATGATTACAATAACACAAATTTACTATTATTATTGGATATTTAAAATATATAGTTATTTTTTTTTTTTGATATTTTACAAATACTCAAAGATGAGTATATGTCATTGGTCTATGAAATTTAGGCATCTAGTACATGCGAAACAAACCTCTCAAATTGCCTATACATGTATCACACACTAGTTAAATAATACAAATGTATGGACACATTAAATAATACAAAGTTATTGATACCACAAAGTATATGAGGACTGAATTATATTAAATTCTAGTGCGATCAAAACCAAATCGAACAGATAGAAAATACGAGTACTAAGACGTAAATGGAGTCGGACATGCATCGATCCACATAATAGGAATCCAAAAGCGCACGTATGTACCTGTAATTCACAATTACGTTCATGACCGTAATTGTCAATCATCTTACATCAGTGCCCTAACTGTCCTCCCGCCATGCGTCTTGATGACCTATCCAAATTGTAAGGCAGGAAAAGTGACGATAAAGGAATTATAATCAAATGTTATAATTCAAATAATAATAATAATAATAATAATAATAATAATAATAATAATAATAATAATAATAATAATAATAATAATAGTAATAATAATAATAATAATAATAATAATAATAATAATAATAATAATAATAATAATAATAATAATAATAATAATAATAATAATAATAATAATAATAATAATAATAATAATAATAATAATAATGAGATGATGACTAATGTAGATGTGTCGATTCCACGAGATTACATATTATCAATGTGAAAGACCTCTTGAAGCGCGCATGGTAGCAAGATCAACGTCGCGCGTACTCGAGTTCATTCGATAACATGGTCACTTGAATCATGTCATCCACCAATTTCCGTTCCATTTAAGATTCGTAATATAACCGCAATGATGATATAAAAACGAATTATTATTCCGCATAGTTCAAGCACATAACACATAGGTGGAAATTAACAAAACAAGTATCCGTAACCGATCGCTTCAAAGACCCAAACTAATGAGTAGGTAGATTGACCTGAAATGATAATCCTAACCCAACGTCTACCCATTAACACACATGTTTAGTTTTTAAAGTTTAAGTTTTCTATAGGAAAGAGCCTTTGCTCTAATACCATAATTGTAACACCCAGACCCGAATAGGGCTGACGTGTCACTCTTGCAGATATCAAAACTAAAAACCAATCCATAACATTAAATAAAAGATCCCAATTACATTTTATTACATTACTGAAATAAGGAATCTTGGTCAGCAACTTCCTAACGCTCCTCAGCGAAACCCTAAATTACCTGTAAAACAAATAAGACAGACACAAAAAGAAATACGGCTGAGCCAAAATTGCTCAGGAACGGAGAAATCAACAGTACAAGTGAAATCATATCAGCGGAAGCAAAACACAACATAACAGAACTGAGACTGAACTGAAACGGGGTTACTGACACGAGTACTAAAAAAAGATGCAGACACAAGACGATACAAAACAGATACACGAACTGATTTGAAATTGTAACGGAAACAGAAGTCAGTCATATACATAATTGATACCGAACCCAACGCAAAACTGATGTAGTGACTAATACATCATTGACCATGAAGACCAAAGCATTTTATCTTGTATAACCGGACTCATTTAAACGTCGTTTGTTATCTACTATTTGTATAATAAGAAAATTTTCATACCTAGCGTCTTTAATAAAATGTTTGAAGGAATCAGAAACTATTGACTATCGTATATTTCAAACATCGTTTAATAGTGTTAATATTTTTTAAAGCGAGTCACTTGGCAAAGATATTTTCTTATAGTGAATGTTTAGATAAAACAAAATAATTTACAAATTTCATAGCGGCTCCTTATTAGACAAAAATATAAAACGTTATAACTTCCATGAACTATATTTGAGAAATAGAATATTTTATAAAATCTAGATTTCAAAATGAAATACTTACAAAAGTTTCGTAAACTGACATGGGAAGCCGATACTGAAACAAAATCAAATACGTAAGCCGAGACATTTTAAATACCATTTAAATCTCGTAATCTTTAAAAGAAAGGATTATCAAAACCATTATCTATAAATAAACATTTAGAGTAAAATCCATATCTATTAGTTAATCAATATTCATAAGTTATTATTTACTCAAAATAACTATTTTATAACTCTAAAGATTTATATTTAGTAAATGAAATAATTTAGATAATGTGAGTTTATATGTTGAATAATAAAATCCTTACGAATCTTCATAAACCGATTCGAAAATCAACATGAAACAAAGACATATTCAATGACCAATGTCGAAAAAAAAACTAGATCAAATACTGAATACAGATACTGACGGATACAAACTAAATGTATAACACGGAATCTCAATCCAAACCGAGACTGATACTGAGACGAAACTGATAAGAACCGGTACAGATATTGAGTCGATGTTGGTGCATACATTTGTCGACTTCGTCTTGTATCGAGTCTTGCATTTCACATGGCACGAAGATCGAGGAATTATGTCAAAGAGTTAATTTTGCATGAAAGGACTAATTCCGCATGAAGAGATGATCGAGTAATTCCATGCGGAATTAGCTAATATCGTATGAGATGTAATTTCGTGTGAAAGTGATTCCGTGTGAAGCATGTTTCATGCGGAATTACAGTGTCTATAAATAGTTGTGATTTCGTGTCATTTCACACGAAATTACCTAAAGATTTTCTGACGGCGAAGCTCTGTCGAAGTGTCGTCTTACTGTAATTGTGTTCCAGATCAATACAAACGACAGTTTAATTGAAGATCTTGCTGAATTCATGCATTATGTCTGTTTCCGCCTTTCATAGTGTGTAGAACGCCTCTAATCGACTCAATTTGGGTCCGCAAACGATCCTACAAATGGTATCAGAGCTAAGGAAGAGGAGTTAAACATTTTTCAGCCTGATTTCATCTCTATTTCTTACTTCTACACCTTCTTTTATTAATAGAACACGTTTTAACGGTTAAAAAGTTCTGAATTTTACACATCTTAATCGGAATCATGTTTTAACAAAGCCTTGAGAAAATTGGACCTAAATTCATTCAAAATCTGATAAAACAAGTAATTCCCTTTCAAAAATGCTGACATCATCATTAATTCCGTTTGAAATTGAATTTTAATTCCGCACGAAATTAAAGCTTTTAGATAATTTCGTTTGAGATCATCACTAATTCCGCTTGAAATTATAATTTCGTTTCAATACATAATTCCGCTTGAAACTGTTTCCTAATTCCACGCGAAATTATATTCTGGTTGTCAGTTCAAACGAAATTAGGTATTTTCGTTTGAAAGTTGTAATCTCGTTTGAAATTTAATTTCGTTTGAAGTTTGTTTGCAGGGTAATTTCATTTGAAGGTCTTGATTTCGTTTGAAAATGTCTGACGAAGATTTCTACAACGCATTTGCTTCATCCCCGACAACTCCGACCGTCATTGCTCAAAGCATGAACATGGAGAACGAAACCGGAACTTTGCAAAAGCCCCCGAAGCTTATGGGAATCGAGGAGTATTATGGATGGAAAAATCGTTTCGAAAACTGGGTACAAGCAAATCACTTGAGGTCTTGGGAATGCATTGAGAAAAAGTATGTTAGACCGCGTACAGATTTGGGTGTCACAAAAGCAATTTCTGAATTGAATGACAAAGAGAGAGACATGTATAAAGCAGAAAAGATGATGATCAGTCTTCTATAGCAAGCTGTGAAGGAAGACATTTTTATCTTGCTTCAACATGATAATACTGCGCGTTCAGTCTGAGATGCTTTGAAGGTTAAATTTGAGGGTTGTGAGAAAATGATTAAGAGCAAGAAAGCACTTCTAAAGAAAGAATTCGATTTGTTTTCAAGCTTGGCAGGAGAAACATTAAAGAAGCTGATTGAAAGATATTGCCACTTAGTTCGATCTATGTCTTTATTGGGAATAGAGAAAACTCAAAATGAGTGGGTCAACAAGTTAGCTGATGCTTTACCTCAAAAAGAGTGGGGTACATTTTTGATGATCCTAAAGAACACTGGAGAATATGATGGATTGACGATTTCATAGTTTATTGAAAAGATTGAAAGTCAAGATCTTGAACAGCAAAAGATTGCGAGGATGAATAATCCGAGTAATCAACAAGATGTGAGAATGTATTATAAAGGTAGTGTTCAAGAGGTTGAAACGAGTCCGAAAATTCAAACTGCTTTTAGTGTCGGAAACTCATTTGGAAATGTTGATCAAAGTTCTAATAGCAGTAGTGGAATCTCTTCATATCCAAGTGTGAATCCAAAGAGTTTAAATACAAGTTTCAGCATCAAAGTTCAAAAACTGGAAATGGTTGTGTGATACAGTGCAACATTGCTTTGAATCTCCCAAATGGTCAGAGTTTGTCTGAAGAAGTTGCAAGAGATCACATGACATTACTTGCTACAGTTTTGGAGACCTATGAGGGATTAGTCGCTGGAAGGATCTGAAATCCTATGTTAACAAAAGAGGATTACGATCAGATCGATGCTGAAGAAATGGAGCTCATGGACATCAAATGGTGTCTAGCTAGTGTCTTGAGGAGAGCAGAAAAATTTAAAATGATTATAGGGAGAAATGATATTCTGGATGCACATGTTTCTACTTTGGGTTTTGATAAATCTAAAGTTACGTGTTTTCGTTGCAGGGAGAAAGGTCATTTCAAAAGAGAATGCAAAAATCAGGAAGCTAGTGGAGCAAAGAATCCTTTTGGAAAAGATGATTACTATCGGAAAGCAATATATCAACAAGTTGCTCATCAACCACAACAACAACAATAAAAGGAGCCACAAACTGCTCATGCTAGAATGATCGAAGATGCAAACAAGAAAGCGTATTATGGCATCATTGATCAAGATGATGAAAAAGTGGCGGAAGGTTTCAGCTGGGACAAATATATTCCACCTGATTCAAATGTTGTTGCTCTAGTTTCTAAAATCATCCAAGAACCTGATTTATTTACAGAATGGATGAAAGTGTTTGCTAGTGATGATATAAGTCAAGAAGGAGAGTCTGTTTCATCAGATGAAAGTTCAGAAAGAACAACAGTTTTTGATCAAACACCATCTGAGTCTGGTTCTTCAGATGATAGTACAGAAAAGACAATAGAGTTTGATCAATCACCAATAGAAACTGATGACAGTAGTGATAATGAGGAAGAAGAACAAATTAATATTGCAAAAACTCAACTATCTCCTGAAAGCTTTCAATTTTATTTTGCAGATCGCTTGGAGAAGTTGAAGAAGAAAGGAGCAGCAAAAGAGTTGAAAAAGGAGAAAGTTGAAGAAGTTAAAGTTTATGAATAGTTGGATAAAGAAGAAAATGTGGTTGAAGCCAATGAAAAAATTGTTGAAGTAGAAAAGATTGTGGAAGTCATCAAGCCTTCCTTAAAGTGTTTAGAACCTTGCAAGCAGTGCGCAGAAAAAGATGAAAAACTGAGTGAGAAAGACAAGATGATAGAAAAGTTACGGTTTGATCTTAACTACGTGAAAGAATCTTACGATGTGTTGAACAGAATGGTAACTGGATTACAAAAGACTAATTCTGAAAGAGAAGATGCACTGACAATGTTGAATGTTGTGATGATGTCGAAACAGAAAGCTATCAATTTCTATATTGAAGAAAGTGCAAAGTGGAAGCAAGAGTTAGAAATTGAAAAGATAGAGAATGAGAGAATCAGACGTTTACTACAGAGTTATTCTAGTTCTGATTATCTTATTGATCGAATTTATCCAACTGTTGCAGGTATGGAAGCTTTTCAAGATGATAAGCCGAAGAAGAAGGATACTGGTAAAAAATAAAGTGTTAGTTACAACAAGTGTCCGCCTCCGATCTGGGAAGGTTATTCTCCCAGAAAACCAAATGAGGAGCAAGTCCAAAAGGCAGTCAATATAAAACTGAAGTCTGACATAACCGATGAGTTACCAGAAAATATTGACATCACTTTTACATCTTCTGACACTGATCATGAGTCTGAGTTGATAAAAAAGGTGGTCGATCAGGTGTTGGATAAAGATGAGGAGTCCGAGTCTGGAAATTCGAGTTCGTCAGTCAACAGTCCAAAGACGTCGGTTAAACGGGCTTACAGTAAAGAGTTTTTGTTATCAAAATCGAATTTGGATGATGAAACATTCGAAGTTGCATATACTTTGAATGATTCTAACAAATTATATTCTGACAAAGAATTTCCAATAAGAAGTGTTAAATTTGAAATGATCAAAAAGGTTTTCAAAATGATAGAAATTAATATTTCTGAAATAAAAGATTTAAATCTTACTGAAAAACCTAAAAAATACACTTCAAGAGTTCAACAACGGTTAAACAAGAAAAAAGGTTACAGTTCTGGTTCTGGTTTTCAAAAGAAACCAAACCATAACGGTAATTTCAAAAAGAAAGGCCTAGGTTTTATTCCACCTGAAAATTATAGAAATGATAAAATTTCTAAAACAAACACAAAATTTGTTTCAGGAGGAAATGCTGAAGAAGAAGAACAGAAGAAACCTTTCTGGAGACAATCAAACCAAGAGTTTCTTGCTGAAAGGAAAGGGACTGGAGTTTTTCACAGAAAAGATACTCGAACCTGTTTTAAGTGCAATGAGGCTGGTCACATTGCATTGAATTGTCAATTGGATACAAAGACAAAACAGGGAGTTTCTGAAAAACTTAAAGAAAAAGTTGTTGAGAAAAATGAACCACCAACTGAAAAATTCAAAACTTTTGAAAATTCAACTTATGAAGTTGGTGAGTGTTCAAAAAAAAATTATACAAAAAGAAAGCCAAAGACAACCAAATGTGGGTTGTTAAGAAGTCTGATGTAAAAACGGGCGATGATTCTAGTTCCACAAAGCCAGAAAAGCCACAGTTTGAGTTTAAAGAAGAGAACTCAGTGCCTTCAGTGAGTGATGGTAATCTTCCATCATTGAAGGATGAAAATGTTAAACAAAAGGTTGGTAAGGTTGAGATCTCGAATCAATTCTATTCTGAAAAGAAAGAATTTGATGTTGAGAAAACATTTAATGGTAATGTGAAAAAGATTTTTGGAAAAATGATTGAGGGTAAAGTTCAAGGGGTTAAAGATTTTTATGCAACAAAGAAGGCAACTTATAACCCTACTGAACAAGAGTTAAAAACACCCAAGGTTGATAAGACTTGGGTGGAAATTCTTTTTCCTTAAAAATCTGACTTGCCGGAGCTCTCAAGTTTGTAATCGCGGAGCAGGAATCGGCATCATTCTTGATAAAAATTGATTTTGTGAATGATTTTTATAGTTGATAAATTTTACAGGTTGTGACTTGCCGGAGCTTCCAAATTGGTAAGTGTGAAGCAGGAATCGACATCTTTATTGGTAAAATGATTTTGTGTAGATGTGATATTCCTACAACTGGTTATCTACTACTGGTAAAGAGGTTTATTCTTACAAAGTGATTTATCAAGGTCATTAATTTGAACTTGATGTAATCCTCATTCAAGTGGGTGAAAACAAGGTGATGATGAACCCCGAACCTACAAATGGTTCTAACAAAACTTATTTTCTGGAAAAACCATTTTTAATAAAACAAACTTGAGTGTTTTGAAATCTAAATGGGAAAATAGTTTGTTGAAAGGGAGAGTTCTGATTGTTTATGCCAAGTGGATGACGAAATGAAGCGATTCACAACAGTTGTCAATTTTTCTTGTACAGTTTGTTTTCAAATTTCTTTAATTGTGTTTGCATTTTAGGGGGAGTAAAAATTTCAGAAAATCCAAAAACATTAGAAATTCTGAAAAAGCCAAAAACATGATAAAATGCAAAAGAGTTTTGTTGTATAAAAGAGGAAATGATAGTACATAAGTGGACTATCACAACATGCTAAAGAAATGGAAAGTATAAATGTGATAAACAATCTCACTGCGGATGTGCCAGTAGGTTTTTATACATTTAGTAGATTGATTTTGAGATATAAACCTAAATATTCAAACTTGCTTATATCGTGCGGAACATTTTTTGGATATATGGGTAACCCCCGAAATCTTGTTTGAAAGGTTCCTCTTTCTGAGATACTAGGTCTTTATACTTAGTGATATATGGGGTATTATCCCGGGACTTCTGATTTTGCGGAAGCAATGGCCTAGTCCCCGTATAATACTTTGCAAATTGCTTGAAATATAGCGCAGCCCTCAGTACAAAAAATGATGAAACATTGAAAAATGCTAATCATGTGCTGTTGAAGAAAAGATTCTCTAAAGAGAACACACCAAAAGTCGAGCCGTCATCTCTCTACTGAGCAGAAGTTCTGACCTGGGCTCTCACGGTTTCGCATTTAACCCTTTTACAGATATCATCTAGGTATACTCACCTGTAAGACTGAATATTGGGATCTGGATACGGGAGTATATTCAAGTGGTGGGACACGCGAATAAGTTTAAGTGTTTAAAACATTAATATCGTATCTCGAAACAGTTGAACTTTGTGTGAAAATTTAAGTGGATCAATATACTGACAATCTAAGTGAATTGTTTAGAACTTAAAATGAAATGAAGCTTAACGGTGTTGGTGATCTGTCTCAAAAATTGATATGATCCTCTTACACAAACTCACAAAAATGGTGTCTGTAAATATTTCTTTATTACATTTCTTTTTATATGAAAAATCCCAAAAAGATTTTGAGTGTGTTTTAGTATAAAATTTTTGAAAAATCCAAAAAGATTTTTGACAATTGGTGTTGAAAAGCTGATTTCCAAAATTCCAAGTGCTAAACATGATGATAGTTTGTGATGGGAAGGTCGAGTTTAAAAGTTCTTAAAATGATTAAATCATTCCTTTAAGTGGTTCATCGGAAAGAGATCTACAGGTGGTGTCTGTGATTGTCAAATCTTTATAATCATAAACTTATGATTGTGGTAGAGACAATGCAGGTTTGAAATTTGAGAAGCCATGTTTTGATTCCTGAGGACTTTGTGATTAGAGAAAGCCAGGTTCCGATACCTGAAGATTCTGAAAGCCAGGTGACGATCCTGATGTCGAGCATAACTCGAGGGGGAGCCTGTAAATGCAAAGAGCCAGATTCTGATCCAGTGAGCCAGGTTTCGATTCTGGAACTAAAAGATCAAGCACGCTAATGATGCTGATGAACTTAAGGAATCAAGAGATCTGATCAAGAAAATTGGAAATAGAATAGGGCCAGATCAAGATCTTGGGATGATAGAAGATAGAGCCAGTGTTAGATCCTGATCAAGGCATGTTGAGAAGGGGAATTTGTTTGGTGCTGATAGAAAAAGAGCAGACAGACTGATAAAGACTGAAGATGCGAAGACTCGACACACAGTAGACTCGTCAACATCTGAGGGGGAGTCTGTTGGTGCATACATCTGTCGACTTCGTCTTGTATCGAGTCTTGCATTTCACATGGCCCGAAGATCGAGGAATTATGTCAAAGAGTTAATTTCGCATGAAAGGACTAATTCCGCATGAAGAGATGATCGAGTAATTCCGTGCGGAATTAGCTAATATCGTATAAGATGTAATTTCGTGTGAAAGTGATTCCGTGTGAAGCATGTTTCATGCGGAATTACAAGGTCTATAAATAGTTGTGATTTCGTGTCATTTCACACGAAATTACCTAGAGATTTTCCGACGGCGAAGCTCTGTCGAAGTATCGTCTTACTGTAATTGTGCTCCAGATCAATACAAACGACAGTTTAATTGAAGATCTTGTTGAATTCATGCATTATGTCTGTTTCCGCCTTTCATAGTGTATAGAACGCCTCTGATCGTCTCAATTTGGGTCCGCAAACGATCCTACAGTCGAAACATGCATAACTAATACATAACAGAATCGGATACTAAACGTATAATCAGAAGCATAACTAACTCCATACATTATCGGAACATAACCAAATGCGTACAAACATATCAGACATATAATCAGAAGCATAACTAACTCGATACATTATCGGAACATAACAAAATGCGTACAAATAATCATGTAACACAGAAGCACCCAGAGCCAGAAACAGACTGATACACAACTAGCTAGTCCATGCACCTATGAGATGGTGAGTGTGGCGTGCACCCCTTATTCCATCTCCAGACAGACAAATAAACAAATTCAAACTCAGAGCTAAGATCGATCTATACGCCTCTAGTGGCCAAGGTGCTACACAAACACGAGCTAGAGACGACGTGAACTTTTATTACGCACTGTCACGATAAGTGCCATACCGTTGACGCCCAAACGACAAGTCAGACATGCTTGGGTGACAGAGTACCAATACTAAGGCCTTATAAATAATTTAAAGGCAATTAAAAATAGTGCTAACAGGAACATGCGACCATGAGTACAAATCTGAGGTATGGCATGTTACAACACACTAATAAACAAACAAATACAAACTGACTCCTATAATATATCACATATCAAATGAACATAGGTACCGAATCATGAAAATAACACTTTAAGACAGAGACAGTAATCCATACTACAAAGTAACGGATATGATAAAGAGAAATGCTATGATGAGAAGACTAAAGGATTTGTACCAAAGAGTAATAAATCTAAGACAAAATTACACAAATCAACCTTTATGTTATACCTAAACTGCACTTTGTACCTTTCACTATGAAATCGGCCAAACCCAACCTTTATGTTCATGTTTTGTTACATTAACGTTTACAACTAACTTCGTCCAAAAACTCAGTTAGGTTACCTCCCATGCTTTGCATGTGAGTGGTACTATAGTCTTTTATAGCATAAAGGTTGACTTTTGCAAAAATATTATTTATAACATAAAGGTTGATTTGTGCAAAAATATTATTATTATATATATAATAGTAGAATATTTTTTTCAAAAAACATTATTATTTGTTATTAATTATATACGTATATATATAAACATATATAAAAATTAGTTTTAAATTTATTTTATAAAAATTATGATATTAATATTTTTATAAAGAAAATAATAATGACAAGAATTACTTGTTATATAAAGTATAAATAAAACACAAATTCTTCTAAATAAAGTTATTTTAATATCCGGAATATTTTTATAATTATATATAATTATAACGGGCGTTTTAAAACTACTTAAACTAAATATATTTTTTTAAGTATATGTAAGTATGTGTTTATAAAAAAGTTATTAGAAAAAATTTATATCGATAAAAGATACTAATAAATTAATTTGAAGTTAAAAAAATGTTTAATAAATTTCAGTAAAAAAATCTAAATATATAATATGTAAATAATACAATTTGTTTACTAAAGTTTACTAATGATTTTATTAAACGCAAATTTATTTTATTAGTTTATTTTATCGATATAAATTTATCTAATATTTTTTTTTTTTTTTGGGTAAAGGGTTACCCCAGGTGAATTTTATAAATCAACCAATAAAAGTACAAGGGTATGCCAGAGCGGACATACCAACTAGGCTTGGCAAACCAAGCCTAGGAAAACCAAAAAACAAACAGCAACCACGAGCAAAACCATACGAAAACAAACCAGACAACGCAGCCCTAACACATCAAAAAAACTACAAAAGAAAAACCGAACCCTATATCTAGCCTGGGTCGATCTCGGCTTCACTAGGAATAAGATTCCACTTCTTCAGCAATCTCTGATTACCGGTGACACTTTTGAATTTGAACCCCATTAGCCTTAGCCGAACAGTCCCCATAATCTTCTCGGAAACCGACTCCACATTAGCCTTCGTGTTGGAGAATAACCGATTGTTCCGCTCTTGCCATACAAAATATGTAGAAGCCGCAATGACTAGCTTACCTACAATATACTCCGTCTTCTTTGAACTCGCATTTTGATCCAACCAACCCATGATAGAGTGCCACGAACCATCAATGCCTTCCATGTTCACCATTGACCTGACAGTAATCCACACTTGCTGCGCAAAGGAACACTGAAAAAACAAATGGTCTCTGGAATCCCTGTCTCTCATGCATAACGGACAACACATAAGCCGCAAATTGGTTTCACTCCCCGCCTCCCAGACAACTAACCTATCTTGAGTCTTGAGCTTATTCTTGATAACCAACCATAGGTGAAAAGAATGCCTTTGAATACATTGGCTAAACCAAACCCCGTTAACCCACGTAACCGGTTGTTTCCGAGTTCGAATATTATGCCACACCTCTAGCGATCCGAACGGCCTGTTGTTACCATCCAAATCTTTCCAGGTTGTACTATCCTCCAGATCCTGAATCAATTGAGGAACAGTTAACCCAATTAACACAGGATAAATATCATACCAAGCACTCGGCCACTTCCACTGGCCATTTTCATCTATTATATCCGCAATCGAAGAAGTTAGCTGAAATCCCGCATTTGCTATATTACGAGGGGAAATAAACGAATTCAGCGGACATATCTGGTTCCACTTATCGCTCCAAGCGTTGGTCTGAGCACCATTTCGAATAATTTTCCAAATAAAAGGCCGAATAGTAGCTCGAATCGCCAAAATTTTCCTCCAACCCCAACTAATACTCCCCCGAGGTTGAACATCCCACAAGCTTTTGCCATTTAATTTATGAGAATATATCCACTGGACCCAAAGGAATTCCGTTTAGTGAGAATACTCCAGACATGGTTAGCCATTAGAGCTTTGTTAACATCTGATATGCTCTGAATTCCCAAGCCGCCTTCATCCTTCGGTAAGCACACCTCGGCCCATGCTACCTTAGCTTTAGCCCTCCCCTGATTATTAGCATTCCACAAAAACCGACGCATTAACTTCTCCAGCTCGTTTGTGACTCTAGTCGGAATAATGAATACCGAAGCCCAGTAAACATGCATGGAAGACAGAACTGAAGTAATTAGTTGTAACCTCCCAGTAAAAGATAGCGATTTGTTCACCCAATTATCTATCTTTTTCTCCATCCGATCAACTAGCGGCTTACAATCCTTATACATCAGTTTAGTGGATATAAGCGGCACCCCCAAATACCGAACAGGCAACGTCCCTTGATTAAAAGGCATAACCTGAAGAATTTCCTGCTTGACATGTTGCGGAACATTGCAAAAATATACCGTACTCTTGGCTGGACTCGGCTTAAGACCCGAAGCGTTAGTGAACTGCTCAATGGCATCCCTAACCTTCTTGACCGAAGTGACATCTCCATGCACAAAAATGAAAAGGTCATCCGCAAACGCCACATTAATAATCTTTTGTTTCACACATTGAGCATGGAATTTGAAACCTGTACCCGTGCATGCCCCACGCTGAAGAAGTAAGGATAGAATTTCCATAACCATCGTGAAAAGATATGGAGACATAGGGTCTCCCTGTCTTAGCCCCCTTCTGCCTCTAAAGTACCCATGGAGATTACCTTGAAGACTTAAGGAGTATGTAACTGAGGTAACACAAGCCATAATCCACCCAATCATCTTAGCATGTAACCCGTATCCATGAAGAACACTTTCCAAAAACGCCCAATTGACTGTGTCGTAAGCCTTTTGAATATCAATCTTGAATGCACATCTAGCAGGCCCCCGGTTCAGATGGTAATTATGCATTAACTCTTGAGTCAGCAAGATGTTATCTGATATTTTCCTTCCGGGGACGAAAGCCGATTGATTAATGCTAACCAGCTTACCCAAACTACCTTTTAATCTATCCATGATGATCTTGCTAATACACTTATATAAGACATTGCAACACGAAATAGGCCGATAATCTAGCACCGAATCAGGAGTTTCAACTTTAGGGACAAGAGCCAGAATCGTATGGTTTAGCTGTTTGAGGAGCTTACCATTGTCGAAAAAATCTAAGACCGCATTCGAAACTTCATTGCCCACAATATCCCACGCACTTTTAAAGAAGGCCGATGTAAACCCATCAGGCCCCGGGGCTTTATTCTCCGCAATACTAAACATAGCACTTTTCACTTCTTCACGAGAAACCTGACGGACCATTGCACTCGCATCATTAGTATTCAGCACGTTGACACCCAGCTCCTCCATATTAATGCTCGAGACATGATCCTCTTGACCCAAAAAATTTTCATAATGCTGAACAAGGGCTATGGGCACACTATCTCCTTCAAACCGATTGCCTGCTACATCTTGTATAGACTGAATACTGCTACGGGCATTCCTGCATTTAAGCATGTTATGGAAAAACGCCGTGTTCGAGTCACCAGCACACAACCACTCGACCTTAGACTTTTGTTTTAAAAAACATTCTTCATCATAAGAAGCCGTTTTGAACTGATCAAGAAAATCTGCTTCCTTCTCTCTCAAACCGACATCTAACGGGTTTGCATCAATTTGCTTCTGAACATCATCCAGCTGTTTCCTAAGCTCCAAAACTTTTTCATGCAAATTACCTTGCTTGAACAAAAGTTTACGCATAAACGGTTTCAGATTACGAAGCTTCTTAGTTACCGAAAACATTGTAAAACCCTCAACCCTTCGTGACCACACCTGCTCGACAAACTCCCTGAATTCCGGTTTGGACGTAAGAAAACTTGCAAACTTGAACGGTTTATGTCTCACCGTGACCGAGTTCGCCATGTTGAGTATGCATGGAGTATGATCCGATATCCTAAACGGATGATACCGGACAAAAGCTTCCGGGAACATCTCAATAAATTTCAAATTACCCATAACCCTATCTATCTTTTTTAGCAAGCCAATACCCTTCTTTGGTTTCTGGTTCCACGTATAGTGCAACCCATGACCCATAATATCAACAAGCTCTGTATACTGAACACAATCATGGAACTCTCTCATACCAATAGAACTCGTCGAAGGCCCATACAAAGAATCTTCCACATGAAGGACCGAATTAAAGTCCCCCATGACTACCCAAGGCTTATCATGGCAAAAGCTTTTGTGCATACGTAGATTTTCCCATAAGCATCTTCTTTCCTGATAAGTATTCTTAGCATACACAAAGGAACTGAAGAAAGAAGCATTACCATTTTTAGGACATATTTGAGTATGAATAATTTGGTCCTCTAGCGACAAGACCATTAGATCCACAACCTCCATGTTCCATCCTATGATGATTCTAGTACCACGATCACACACATCACCATTCGAAGTCCAAGCCCAATTACGAAAAACAGCTTTACATACCTTAGCTAAATTAGTAACATCCACGTGAGACTCCAAAATAGCACAAACAGCTACCCGATTTTCAGACAAAAGCATACGGACCTCCTTTTGTTTCAGGGGATGGTTCAAACCCCTTATATTCCAGGAAGCTAAACTATCCATTTAAACCGACCATACCGGGAGTGCTTGCCCCCTCAGAAACTGGACGTTGTTCATGTCGCATGAATTCCGACGATTCTGTTGGAATTGTTTCCACTACCTCCTCATCCGACAACACATGATTACCACTATCATTTTCCATGTTAGGCCTCTTCACATTCTCCGAACCATTACCACCCTCAGGCCCAATCGGGTTATTAGAAAGCACTTCAAACGAATTTCTGGTTGCAACACTACCTCCCACCTTAGTTGCCACATTGGCATTCCCACTGGAGTCCGGCTTATCATTTTTCGTACCCGACGAGCTCGCACCCGAGTTTCCCACTTTCGGCCTATACACAAACTTGGCCTTCTGTTTCTTTGGCATAACCCCAATTCTAGCTGTTTTCCTCTTATCCGTTATGAAACCCTCGTCATCTATGACAACTTGCTTAGCTTTAGTTACGATATTCTTAGGGCATGTTTGGTCATTATGTCCAAAGACACAGCACACCGAGCAACGCTGAGGCTTCCATTCATACTCAATCTTCACCTTTTCAGTAATATAGCCTTCCTCATCAAGCTTCGGAATGGCCACCGTAATAAATTCCTTTAAATCATTATCCGCATTAATCTCAATCAAGGCCCGGGCAAAACTACTCCTCCCCCAGTTATCCACACACATATCCGCCGTATAACCATCTAACCTTTTAGGAGTCCCCAACTTAGAAGCTAACAAACTCAGCCCATCATCCGTATAAATTGCAATAGGGACATTATGGAATTTAACCCAAACCGGAACCGATTTGATGCACTCCTTCCTGAGATTGACCGAAGGCGACCAAACATTCAAGAAAAGAGGAACCTTTCTGATTAACCATGGCCCTCCTTCAAGCACTTTCATCATCCCCTCTTTAGAATCAAACTTAAAAAAGAAGAACCCTTCCGAATTCATCATGATCTTGGCAAATCCATGTTTAGACCAGACATTTTTGGCATAGTATTCCACAACAGGAAAAGGAAGCCGATTGCCCAAAAAATATCCATACAACACATTCTCAAATTTATCTTGAACCTTTTTAATTACCTCACGAGGAATCAGCACGTCCGCATCCTGAACCGTCTCCGTAGCATCCAGTTTTCTGAAATTTACTTCTCTTTTCAGCACATTCAGCGTTTTAACCTTGTCCGCATACGAAAAGACGGGCATGTCGTTCCCTACGTTACTCGAACTAGGGTTTACCGGAACAGCATTTGACACCATACCTGACGACTTCCCATGCTGATAATCCTGACTATTAGAGCCGCTCATAACCGGCTGAACTGGGACCGTGATTTTCTGCAACTCATCAATAACATTGATGACCTTAGGATCTTTCGGCACAACACCTCGACGAGGTATCAACGGATTCCCATCAATCTGCACTGGCTTGTTTAGCAAAGAAGAACTTTGACGCATATCCTGGACATTAATCGAACCCTTAGACGTAATGAACACATCCTCATGCATCCTTTCCGAAAAGGATCGAAACCCTAGATCCTCCAAACTCCTATCACGATTATGCTCCATGCATACGAATGTAACAGTAACCAGAAGGAAAAAGCATGCAACACGAATTAAACAAAAAGACAAAACCACGGCAATTAAAACACGACGGCAGAACCCTAGCAGTAAAATAAACGAAACGAAAACCCTAATATCAATATCAAAAGATTAGAAACCAGGATTGAAGTCTAGAACCCTACTCAGAAGGAACGACAACACCCCAATACCTAACCCAGATCAATCGAAATTAAGGTTGAAATCAAGAACTAGGGTTTCTTAGAGTAGTCGCCAAAATCGCCTAAGGAACCAGAGAGAAGCCATTTTTTTTAGATACAACTTAATTTATCTAATATTCTGTTCTTATAAACACATACTTACATATACATAAAAAATACTTTTTAGTTTGAGTAGCTTTAAAACGTCTGTTATAATTATATATATTTATAAAAGTATTTCGGATATTACAATAACTTTATTTAAAATAATTTGTGTTTTATTTATACTTTATATAAAAAAGTAATTAATCTTGTCATCGTTATTTACTTTATAAAAATATTAAAATCAGAAGTTTTATAAAATAAATTCAAAACTGTATTTTTATATTTATAAACATATAATTACTAATCAATAATAATGTTTTTGCAAAAAAATATTCTACTATATGTATAATAATATTTCTCCACAAATCAACCTTTATGTTATAAATAATTTTTTTGCACACATCAACCTTTATGTTATAAAAGATTATAGTGCCCTCACATGCAAAGCATGTGAGGTAATTTACCTGAGTTTTTGGACGGCGTTAGTTGTAAAGGTTATAAAATGTAACAAAACATGAACATAAAGGTTGGGTTTGGCCGATTTCATAGTGAAAGGTATGAAGTGCAGTTTTGGTATAACATAAAGGTTAATTTGTGTAATTTACCCTAAATCTAATGAATAAAAGATACTACGATGTAATCGAAACAGAATCCGTACCTTAATTGCGAATAGCGAGAAACAGTAATAAACCCTATGCTTGAATCACATGTCGTATAATCCTACAATTTACGTATTCAAGTCTTGAGATCGGTCGTTGCATGCTTTTATGAAACACTAATTCATTTCTAACAAATACTAATTTGATTATAAAATTACATCGCTTAACTTGTACACATTAAAATACTAACAATGGATTTCAATATTATTATAACTATTATGATATGTACATGTTAATCAATTAATCAAGTGTATTCATAAAAATCATTTTGTAAACATCCGGTTTAAGAATCACCTGCTAACATGTTAAGATATTAATTCACTTAGTGAATTCTTTATATAAAGAAAAATAGATTTTATGGTCTAATAAAATATATCATTTACATTCAACGTAATTAATAGCTTGAATAGTATAACAAAAGATTTTGTTTCAACTTCTAACTTTACTAAACTTGATAGAAATTATTAATTGAAAAACATCATAATATAGTATGAACATGTGCGATGCCCAATTATATAAAACCCAAAGAATTATTCAAGTATCATTTAGCAAACATGCAAACGAACACTAGACCTCCTGTTGTGATATTGTTGCTAAACAAACAGGTCAAGACTGAAATTTGTAAAGTTAACACAAATGGAATCTTTACCTCTAGTGATCCAAAGGAGTAGAACAAAACAAATGGGTGGTTCTAATACCCATGACGATGACGGCAACGGAGATCTAGAGTTTGCATCATATTTGTTGCAGTGGTTGAAGCACGGGAGCGGTGGCGTGTGGTGGTGGGTTGGCGAGCGGTAGCCGGTCACGATTCCAGTGGTCAGAGGCCGAGTTCAAAATAGATCACATATGTGGGTGTGGCGTTGGTCGTGGCGGTGTAACTCTAGTTCGTGGCAGCAAGGATATCAATGCGGCCACAAAGCTAGAACAACGATGTGACAGAGTAATACCGTGGCAGAGTGCTACGGTGGGTGCTGCGGTGGGTGCTGCGGCGGTTGCAGTGCGGATGTTTGTGGCAGTGAGTGGTTCACACGGAAACAAGATAAAGGCACGGTGACAGTGATTTTATTGGAAGTATTGAAGGCGAATAGAAGGGTTTAATGAGAGGTGTAGGCGGCTGTTCATAAGGGTTTTGTAAGGTTTTTAAAATTAGCTTTAATACGCTAGTCCATCTTCAATGGCAATATTGTAAATTCCGCTCTTTTAGGTGGGATTGGTTGAAGTAAAATAGGTAACAAGATTAATGGAATTTTGGAAAACGGTTGATTAATAGCCGATGATTCAAGCTGTGTATAGTTGGTAGTTTTGGATGAGAAATCCAATTTCTTTCTACAACCAATTAATTTGGTAATACGTTTTGTAGAGTTGAAAGAAAAAGTCAAATAGCAGCACAATAAATTGAATACTAATTATGTATATTATTTTTGTAATGATATAATTATGATTCATATATGATCGCAATTTATTTTAGGTTTTGATTAATATTAATTAATCAACATCTAAAATATTGGATAACCGACATAACGACTAGTCACAATACTTGTAGTATTTATTATATTAGGGTTCTGAAGGTCTCGTATGTTACAACCAATCTCCCCACAATCTTCACACACCGCGAATTGCACCGCATTTACTTCCTTCCTCTTCATACGAGCTATTTCCCGCTCTAGAGTAGAAATCCGATCCTTAGAGTCAAGATCGGGAAGTGACCGGGAAACGAGATGTTTTTTAGCTCTATCGGCCGACTCCTTTGCCTTTGACCGCTTGCTCATCCTCTCGAGAAATTCCTAATCATCGTCTTCATGGTTACTCAATAAGGTTCCATTGCTCGTTGACTCGAGGAGATTCCATGTCTCATCATCCAGTCCTCATACAAAACACTTAACCAATTCCCACTTCTCTATTTGGTGATGTGGGCATTTCCGAATCAATTCCTTATATTGAGTGAATGCTTCATGCAACTGTTCACTCGAAAGTTGACGAAACGACCTTATTTCATCTCGAGCATCATCAGTCTTCGCCATTGAGTAGTACTCGTCAAGAAATACTTGATGCATCTCGCTCCATGTACGAATACTATTTGCCGGAAGTGTAAGAAACCATTGCTTCGCCTTATCTTTTAGCTAAAACTGAAATAACCGAAGCTTGACCTCTTCCAATGCAAAATTATGCCCCCCGATAGTGCTACATATGGACGAAAACTCCGCCAAACGAGTGTATGGTTCATCATTAGACCTCCCATTAAAGTGGGGAAGTATGTTGTTGTAGTGGGGCTTGCAGTCGAACATCCTTCTTTCACAGACTATTGTAGAGTCATTGTCGGTGACCACTGGCCTAAAACGGTCGTTTACTCCCCGTGGAGGTTGTTGAAGACGATGTGGACCATTAACTTCTTGATCCACCGGTCTTCGATTATCCCTTCTATCACCTCCCCTATCACCTCTTTAGTTTCCACCTTGATTACCTCTTTGATTACCTCCTCCCACGAAATGAGGAATCCGGTTAGGGTTAACATTGTTGTTGTTATTGTTGTTGTAAAACCCATCATTCTGGTTATTTTGATTGTTGTTTCGTGGTTGACGGTTGTTTTCGTAACCGTCATTTCTCACATTCCCGTACCCGTAGTTATCGTTCCCCACAAAATTGGCATTTTGATAGCCAAACTCATCATCTTCAAAACTTCTAGCATTGTAAACATTACCCTTGTTCACATACCCCCAATCTGTCACACCCTGGCTTTGCGGAAACGTGGTTAATTTTTTGTGTGACTTCTTAATACCATAGCTTAATCATAACAAGCTATATGAAATAAAAACCATGCAAGATCATCCATTAAATTAAGTTTTAGAAACCAAATACAACAACATTGTCTGAAGACGTTGACACATGCAACGTGAATTAAAATCTAATAACATAAAACATTGTTCACAAACATCAACATGACATAAACACAGTTTAAGGACTGTGACTCGTCCAGGAAAGAGTCACATCCCCTAAACCCGGATGACCTCGTAACACCTTGCAGCGGGAAAACATAACATACCGCGCCAGATCTTTTAATTCCCTGAAATACATGCAAGTTGGAAAAATCAACAATAATGTTGAGCGAGTTCATGTGTAAGTGAGTAAATAAACCTTTGTATGTATAAAAACCCTGGTATGTAGCAAATAAGGAAAAAGAGATCACCAATGGTTTGCAAGGCCATTAATATGTATGAAGTGCAAGTAGGAAGACTCAAACCTAGCAGATTTATGCGTTGGGTACAAAGTCACCCCGAGGTCCGTTATGCTGGGCCTGGGGCTGGGCTCGCTACACCCAGATAGATCTACCGCTCCTGCCCCTCGGTCCTACTATGAGGATTAATGGCCTCAAGTTTCCGCCTACCCATTCACATGATCTAAATAATAACCCTCCTTACGCTAACCATACCATGTAAGAAATATTCGCAATCATAGTAACATGTATTTCACCCCCGCAGTTTAGAAAACTGAAAACAGTTAAGAGAAAAGGGGGACATGAACTCACAGTGGTGCGTCTCTACCAAGTACATCTCCTGATCAAGCAGCTGTGCGACGACCTACACGTACTAACTCTATTAGACGGACGGCCGTGCCTTAGCTTTATGGTTTAAGTTTTTGGGAAATAGTTAGACAACTATTTCGTGTTTACATTTTGTATATACTTGGTAGTTATTTTCCTTCCCAAGGATGGGGGATTTAATACATGTGCGTTCGTATAACTTCGGAATATATTATTAAGTCTCATTTAATATATATTTTACTTCTTACTCCAAAATATAAATATTCTTCCCAAAAATATTATATTTTAATACATATGATTTTCCCAAAATAATACCTTGCAAAATACGCGTTCATTCATATTTTAAAATGCGTAAGTTACGTTTTAAAGGTCGGGGGGTATTAACTATACCGTTGTAACTTAAATAATTATTGCGAAGGCGTTCGTATTATTTTGGAGCCGTTACAATTGGTAATATTATTTTTACCCTAAAAATAATATTTGAATATTTCACAAAATAATCATAAACACATAACAAGTGACGTTATGAAAAATATATATGCTAAATATATGATATATTTATCAAGTTTTTATTTTGCGAAAATCCCACCTCCGATATTTTGTAAATAATGTCGTGGCGAAATTTATATTTGAAAACAAGTTAAAAATATATTTCTAACACTTGTTATGAAAATCCTTTTAAGTGTTAGGTTTTTATAAAAATTTCGCCAGAGTTTCCCCTGTAACTGGAGGTGGCCACGCTTTCAAGCGTATCATTTTCTTTTATAATCCAAATCGACAATTTTCTTATTCAACAAAACAATATCCAAAGCATCAAACTAGTCAAAATATATATGAATCGCAAGAATCACATGAACTTGTAGTTTTTCCAAAAATATGTAGTAAATCTCATTACTTTTAGTGGATCTTTACATAAATCTATCCGGTTTCGTAAAAACCTCGCTTTTAAAGAAATTCCATCTTTACAACTTCTTGTAAAATTTGACAAAACTAGTTCTTTGTCGAAACTTAGTGTTACACAAGTGTTTACACATTTGTGTGTTTTAAAAATCATTCTTGTTTGTGTAAGATCCGGTTTCGGAAAATATGATTTCTTTGACACTGGGTCCTTTGAAAATACCGCTTGTAGATCCGTAGATCTACTAGTTTTAAACACTATTTCATAAGAAAAATCGTTTTTACACAAGTTCATGATTCGTGTGTGGTAGAGTTTCATCACTTAACCCTTGTTACATTTAAACAAACTCTATGTCATGATCCATGATCATGACCAATCCGGGTTAGACGATGATCCGAGCTACCACAACATAGATCGGCCTTAAATAACTACACAAAACAAATCTTACAAGATTTACACAACCCTTGTGCTATTAACCAACATATTCATCATTTTTAGTACACTTTTACATCTCATCTTGTATGTTTACGAGTTTTATCCGTCATATATCGTTTTAACCACTTTAAAATAGATCGAGAGGGTGTTTATAGTAACTTACTACTAGCTCGAGGCTAGGGAAGATTCTAGTCGAAGAATGAGTGGATAAAAGAAATGAGATGAGGTCCTTCGCTTTCCGAATGCACCAAGCTTCCTTGTAGGTGATCCTTAACACTTGTATGCTCTTGAGATTGGATGATCAAGATCGAAAAATTGGATGGATGGTGTAGGGGAGTTCGGCCGAGAGCTTTGTGAAGAGAGGGAGAGAGTGTGTGTTGGTGTTTGAGAAATGAGAGTGATAATGTGTTAAGTGTTGAACTTATAGACAATTAGTATGGTCATTAACCAAGAGTCTCTATGTTTTCTTGATATGGAACAAGGATGATTAAATTAATCATCAAAGTACAAGGGGTGTCCCCCTTGGGGACGGTTTGGTTGGGGGGGGGGGGTCTTGGTTCAATTTCAACCATTAGTTAGGACATAGTTAGGTTAGTTTAGGGATTAACCCGGTTACTAGTGTGTTGTGTGTTTAAGCGGGTGTTAGGGTGTTCAGGGACCCTAACTGAAAAGATAAACAATGTAAATGGCAATATTTTCATGTTCCGGGTAAAGTCCGGTTGTTCGGTTGGATAGTAATCCGTTGAAGCGCTTAGCAAAGCTTTAAAGTGTCGTTTATATTAATTTTAGTGACACAACTTATTCCCGACACTTTGGAAAGTGTCTAGTAATATTTTTCTCATGTTTTGGCACTTTGTTAGTTATCTAAAAGCTGAATTTTTAGTTAAAGTGCTGAGTTTTGTACTTAGAATACGTTTTAGGCACATCCTGTCACTGTAACTTATTCCTAGAGACACAGTTCTACAACCCTTGTATCTCTACACTCACTATTAGTGTGGTAAACTATCTCGGGCTCATACAGGCCTTAGAGGCAGTGACTACCTGATGCTGGCTATCTCAGCATGTTCAATAGGTATTCCGTTCATTGTGCTACTGTGCTTTTGTGCATCATGTTTGTCACTAAGGTCAGCATGTAAATAATGTAGTGACAGTAAGTAAAGTATGATGCAGGTATATGCATGTATCAGGAATTCAAGTAGCAATTTATCCACAATTTCAGGTAAGCACAGTAATTAAGCAGTAATTAATTATTAATTAAGTCGTACGGATACCTGATTTAGTGAGGGTTGTCACATTCTCCCCCCGTTAGAAAAATTTCGTCCCGAAATTTTAAGTTCTGCTTCTAGTCGCAGGGTTCTTGGGAAATAAGTGGGGGTATTTCTCTTTCATCCGGTCCTCACGCTCCCAGGTGTATTCAGGACCATGTCTGGTATTCCATCTGACTTTGACGAGCTTGACACTGCTCCGGCGGGTTTTGTTCACCTTCCAGTCCGTAACCTCAACAGGTTCTTCGACAAAATGGAGCGTGTCGTCAACATGAATCTCTGTAGGATCGGATTTTGACCCGAACGAGTCAATCAGAGGAGTTTGATCAGATACATGTGCGGAAAACAAGTACCTGATGTAGAGACAGCTAGATATTCTCTTAAATCTCTTTGTTGATTGATTTGACAGTGTTTACATTCAATTCTCACACCGGCAGCACCTCGGTATGGAATCCAGAAAGTTACAAATGAGGTCCTCTTATGTGGTATTTATAGTCCAGGTAGGTTCCCTTATACGGACATGTCCGTATAAGCGGACCTGACGAATAAGCGGACCTCCCATGTCCGTATAAGCGGACCTAACACAAAAGAGGATCTCCTATGTCCGTATAAGCGGACCTCCTCTCTACAACACATATTCTCTCTAGTTTTCTCGTAAAACACGCCCTAATCTATACATTACAATGAAAGACTCGATCTAAGACGAAATCAACAGATGTAGTGCACCAACAGACTCCCCCTCAGATGTTGATAGAGTCGACTATCGAGTCACAACAATGCTGTGTCTTCACATCTACAGTCTTGATCAGTCTCTGGGCTTTTCTTTCTCTCTATCTTCAGATTCCCCCTCTCGATTTACTGGTATTCCTTTGTTCTTCAGTAACATCTTCAAGATCGTTGTCTGGCTTTCCGTCTAACAGCTACTCATCTTATCCTGCAAAAGCTCTACCTCAAAGTAAATTTCTTTCACATATATATTTCAAACATATAACCCTGCACCAATTCAGACTCTCCTTCAAACAAACACAGATTTTGATGAACCACTTGAAAGGTTGGATTATGAAAACATTTAATTTCACACAAACACTCCCCCTCAAATATTGCTCATCATGTTTAGCACTCGGAATTTTGAAAATCAGGTATTCAACATCAGTTGTCGAAAATCTTTTTGACTTTTTCAAAATTTTATGCTAAAACACACTGAAAATCTTTTTGGATTTTGAAATAAAGAAACATGTAATGCAGTAAAGAAAATATTTACAGACAATATTTTTGTGAGTTCGTGTAAGAGGATCATATCAGTTTATGAGACATGTCACTAACACCGTTAAGCTTGATTGTATTTTCAGTTCAAAACAATTCACCTAGATTGTCAGTATATCTGTCCACTTAAATTTTCACACAAACTTCAACTGATCCGAGATACGATATTAATGTCTTAAGAACTTAAACATATCCGTGTGTCCCACTACTTGAATATACTCCCGTATCCAGATCCCAATATTCAGTCTTACAGGTGAGTATACCACAGATGATATCTGTTCAGGGGTTAAATGCGAGGGCCGTGAGAGCTCAGGTCGATACTTCCGTATACGCAGAGAGATGACGGCTTCGACTTTTCGGTGTGTCCCCTTTAGAGGATCTTTTGATTTCAACAGCATCGACTATCAATTTTATTGTTTCATCAGCTTGCTGAGGGCGACGCTTATGTTTCAAAGCGTTTGCGGAAAGCATTATCCGGGGACTAGGTCAGTACTTCCATACAGCAGAAGTCCCGGGATAATACCCCAGATATCACTGAGCATAAAGACCTAGTATCTCAGAATAAGGGACCTTTCAAACAAGATTTCAGGGATTACCTATATATCCAAGCAGTTTTGTTAACCCACAGAATAAGCAAGTATGAATTTTAGGTTTATATCTCGTCTCAATCTACTAAATGTGTAAAAACCTACTGGCACATCCTCAGTGAGATTGTTTATCACATTTTAACTATCCAATTCTTTAGCATGTTGTGACAGCTCACTGATGTACTATCATTTCCTCTTTTCACAACGAAACTCATTTTGAATTTTATCATGTTTTTGACTTTTTCAAATTTTCTAATATTTTTGGATTTTCAGAAATATCTACTCCCCCTAAAATGCAAACACATTAAAGAAATTTGAAAACTATCTAAGCTCTAGACCTACTTGAAGAAAATTCAAAACAAACTGTACAAAAACATGACAACCGATATCTAATCACCTCAATTCGCCATTCACTAGGCGTAAACAATCAGAACTCCCCCTATCACAAACCATTTTCTCATTTAGATTTCAAAACACTTAAGTTTGTTTTAATCAAAATGATTTTTCCGGAAAATGAGTTTGTTTTTACCACTTGTAAGTTTACCACTTGGTTAAGTACGGGGATATGGTTCATCATCTTGTTTATCAATCTCATATAAATAATAAATCAAGTACAACTTAATGTCCCTGATTTATCATTTGCAGTTCAGAATCACTGTACCACTTGTAAATGTAAATTCTTCAAGGTATAACCACAAATACCACTTGTAGATCAAAAATACCACTTGTAGGTTTTACTGTAGGAATGAAACATCTACAGAAACCTCTTTACCACTTGTCAAATTATTCAGAAAGATGCCGATTCCTGCTTCTCAATTACCAACCTGGAAGCTCCGGCGTAGTCCTTTCACCTACAAAATTCAAACATTTATTCAAAAACTTTCATACAAACTTTTCAACAATTAGAATGATGCCGATTCCTGATCCATGATATAAACTTGGGATCTCCGGCATAGTCCTTAGACTATCATGGAAAACAAACTTCCATCCAAGTCTTTTCAGACTTGATGGATTTCAACTCTTGCGCAGTGGGGTTGTATGTTGCCTTTTTAGTTGCATAAAAGTCTTTAACCCCCTTCGCTTTCCCACTTAACATTTTCCCAAAAATCTTTTTAACATTCCCGTTGAATGTTTTCTCGACATCAAAATCATTTTTCTCTTTGTAAAACTGATTTGAAATCTCAGTTTTTCCAACTTTCTTTTTAACTTCCTCAAATTTCAGTGATGGAAACTCCTCATCATTCACTGAAATTTTCTTTTCATCCTGTGGCTCTTCTGGCTTTGTGGAACCAGATTCATCGCTGACATTCACATCAATCGTTTTAGCAACCCACACTTGGTTGTCATTCTCTTTCTTTTTGTAAAAATTTTTCTTCGAACACTCACCAACCTCATATTTTGAATTTTCAAAAATTTTAAGTTTATTGGTTGGTGGTTCAACATCAATAACTTTGTCTTTTAATTTCTGAGAAACTTCCTGTTTTGTTTTTGCATTTGTCGAACAGTTCCATGCAATATGACCAACTTCATTGCATCGATAACAGGTACGAGTCTCTCTTTGATAAAACACTGCAGTTCCATTTTTCTTCTTTTTAGCAAGAAACTCCTGGTTTGACTGTCTCTAGTGTGACAACTCGAAATCTAGAACCTTTCGTTGTAACTTGCTTGTACGTTATGTGACTAGTTAAAATGATAACGTGAACCTTTTTATATGATAAGTGCTTTGTTACGTGTGTATTGTATATATGTGTACGTGTTATATGTGAACCGAGAACCCGACACGAAACAACAAGGAACCTGACTCGAGACCATGAGGTCTCGAGTGAATAGTAATCGGTTTTGGGCTTTGGGCCGGGAACCTTTGGCCGGTTGGGCCTTTGGGCCGTGAACCCCCACTCGAAACCCACTAAGGGTGCAAACACTTGGAACTTGACTATAAATACACCACACCTTAGTTATTTGTTACCATTTTGTTGAACATTAGAACACACACACTTCTACCTTCTCTCCCACTAGAACTCTAGCACACAAACACATATCCAAGACTCTCGGATCCACTCGGTTGACACAAGAAACTCTCGGATTTGGACTTTGGATCGGCACACACACACACCTCACCAACCGGTTAGTATTTCTTGTTGGTTATTGTTGTATGCTTAGTGTTAAATATGTTCATGATGTGTTTGTGCTTGAATAAATGTATGACAAGATTATGTGATAATATGGTAGTTGAGTTATGCATGATATTTGAAAAGAAATCGGTTCATGAATGATCTTGTTATGTGTGGAACTATGCATAAATGTTGATGTTGAAAATAGACTCATTATATGTTAAAAATGAATGATGAAATCGGGTTGCACTTGTGTTGAAATCGGACATATATAAAAACCGGGTTGTGTGTTATGCTAAGTGTCTTGATGATTGTTCATTGTTTTGGTTGAATAAGTGTTAAAAATGCTATGAACTTGATGAATATGTGTTTGAATATGTGAAGAACACTTTGAATGATAGTTAAGAATATGAAAACCCTTGTGATTTTGATCCATCTTTGACTAGTAACCTGATTAGGAAAACTGTTAGTGGAATGCTATTGGTAGTTTCCTGATTTGGGCCTGATTATAATGTACCATTAATCTGACTACATCTGCATCAACACGTGAACTTGAAAACGACTGCTACCGACTCGCAATCACCCGTTGCGACTCGCAACCACAGCGTTACAACTCGAGACTACGCGGTTGCGACTCGCAACCATAACAGGACAAGCCGAAACCACAGGTTACGAGTCCCGTTGCGACTCGAGACCTCAGCATGATGAACCGAGACTACGGTTGCGACACCGGTTGCGACTCGCAACCATCCATGATCAACACACACAGCATGACTCGAGACCATGCTTGCGAGTCCGGTTGCGACTCGAGACCACACTTTGGGCCTAAGTTAGTGGGCCGGACATATGAACTTCTGTGCTACTGTTAACGTGTTATTTGGGCCTGTTATCACAAGCCCAACTGTTTGGGCCTCACACTTGGACTTTGGATTATGTCTGACTGTTAACTGAGAACTGTTACTGTTAAACGTGTTATCCATACGTGTTGAACATTCGTGCACTACTTGGTTCGAATCTGATTATACGTGATAACCGTGATAGGACGTTATTGACTACTTGCGACTTGATTGACTTTCTGTGATTAACTGCCGAGCAAACCGAGGTGAGTTCACACCCTTTACAAAGCATGGGATTCCCTGGGTTGGGAACGGGGTTAAGGAACGTGGTTCCTCGTCCTCCTTGGGCAGGACGTCAGTGGTTCAGGAATGTGATTCCTCGTCCGGATGGACGGATAAACGTACTAGACTAAAACTCTATCACGAAGTCCCTCCTTTTTGTATCGACTAATCGCCGGGCCAATGGCGAGCGGGTCATTAGTTAGATAGCGCTATTTAGGTCTGACAAGCCTCACACCGTGCCGCAGAGGACGGGCGTGAACTAATGGATCTGGGGCACGTCAATGATGATAGACATTGATGTTTTCAGGGCACATAAACATGACTACAGTCAGCAATCGATACGGTAACGAGTCTAGTATACACATGGGGTAGCCCCCACGGCTGGAGAGCCAGATGATGTACATGGGGTAGCCCCCACGGCCGAAATGCCTGATAACTACATGGGGTAGCCCCCACGGCCGGAGTGCCGGAGTAACTGGGAACGAACTTGTCACGTTTTTAAACTATGGGGTAACCCCCACGGCAGGATGCCAGATAAAGTAAACTGTTTTCGAAACAACTAAAACGAACGCCCACCCGTGAACTCACTCAACTAGTTGTTGACTCGTTACTACATGCTTTGCAGGACCATAGGTACTTAGCTGGAGCTTGCATGGAGGAGGATCGTTGTGGGACATGGATTGCTACAAGGCCATGATAAACTTGAAACTTTTGGAACTTATGTTATAACTTTAAACTTATGCTTCCGCTTGCAACTTAACTTGTTTGTTTTGAAACACCAATCGTGATGGTTAAACTTTTATAACTATTTATATGCTTGTTCAGTATGATTGGTGGCTGGATCCTGGTCAGTCACGCCTCCAAGCGGTAGTACTCCGCAGGTGGGATTTTGGGGGTGTGACAGATTGGTATCAGAGCCATTGGTTATAGTGAACTTGGTTTTAATAAAGGAGAAACGTTTTTGTTAAAACCAGACTATAACCGGTTTAGTGCTCAACGGTCCACAACGACACTTCGCTCCTCATGCAAGGCTCGACGTTCTAGGTAATATGATGTGTGTATATTGCCTACTTGTTAGTTGCGTAGTACATTGCTCATGGTATGCTTGACTAGTATAACTACTGTTGTTTGAACACATGCGTACTTACTCTGTCCTACTATCGTGCTTTCGCGAACCTCTCTCACACGTATTGCTTTTATTATGAAGAAACATGTCTGGACGCGTTAACATGACACAAGCCCAGTTGACGGCTTTGATCAACGAGCGAGTTGCCGCAGCGCTTGCAGCTGCACACGCAGGAGGTATATCCTGCAGTCCGAAATTGTTCTAGGATCATTTGGATCCTACTCTCGTGAACCAACCTTTGTGTTAAACTCTGTCTTTTCTTTCACCTACCTTAGGTGAGGCACCAGTGTGCACTTTTAAGACCTTTATGGACTGTCGGCCCACGACTTTTAGCGGCACTGAAGGAGCAGTAGGTCTCCTACACTGGTTTGAGAAACTGGAGTCCGTGTTTGAAATGTGTGAATGCCCTGAAGCGCGCAGGGTAAAGTATGCTACTGGTACTCTCGAGGGTTTGGCTCTCACGTGGTGGAATGCTCAAGTGCAGATGTTGGGGTTGGTTGCTGCCAACGCCACCCCATGGGAAAACTTCAAGGAAATGATCAGGGAGGAATACTGCAGTCGTGACGACATTCACAAACTGGAAGATGAGTTCTATAATCTTAAGATGTCGGGATCAGAAATTGAGGCATACACTAAGAGATCGCATGAGCTTGCCTTGTTGTGTCCTACTATGGTGGATCCTCCGTACAAGCGAATTGAACTCTATCTCAAGGGCTTGGTGCCAGAGATCCAAAGTCATGTGACTTCAGCGAGGTTGACTACTATCCAGCAGGTTGTACAGTTGGCTCACCGTCTCACTGACCAAGCGGTGGAGCAGAACAAGTTACCGAAGCGTATAGGTGCTGCAACTACTTCTGGTGCTTCTAGTGGGGATAAACGGAAATGGGATGGAACTTCAAGCAGGGGTTCAACTTCAGTGCAAACTCAGTCCCAGCAGAGAAAGACGGACGATCACAAGAGCCCCAGTCAGCAGTCGTCTGGTGGTCAAAGTCATGGTGGATACAAGGGGAATCACCCCAAGTGCAATCGTTGTAGCCTACACCACAGTGGGCCATGCACCAGGGGCAACTGTCATCGATGCAACAAGCCTGGTCATGTTGCAAAGGATTGCAGGAGCGCATATCCTGTCAATCAGAATCGTCAGCAACCTCAGCAGAACCAGCGACAGCAGCAGGGTAACAACAAAGGGTGCTTTCAGTGTGGAGCTGAAGGCCACTTCAAGAAGGATTGTCCCCAACTGAACCAGAACAACAACAACAATCAGGGGAATGGTAACAATGGGAACAACAACAACAATGGTGCTAGGGGACGAGTGTTCGTGATTGGTCAAGGTGAAGCAAGGAATGATCCCAACGTGGTGACGGGTAAGTTCCTTCTCGACGACTTTTATGTTACAGTCTTATTTGATTCGGGTGCCGATACTAGCTATGTGTCACTAGAAGTTAGTAGGATGCTTAAGCGTATTCCTACACCCCTGAGCGACAAACACACCGTAGAGCTAGCTAATGGTAAGAGTTTGGAAGCCTCACACGTAGTCAAGGGTTGCCAGCTTATTCTCGCTAACCAGACCTTCGCTATCGACCTTATTCCTATTGTCTTGGGTAGTTTCGACGTTGTCATTGGGATGGATTGGTTGTCCCAACACCGAGCAGAGATTCTTTGCAACGAGAAGATCGTTCGTATTCCTGGCTTTGGTAGTGAACCTCTCATGATTCGTGGCGACAAGAGAAGTGCTGTTGAGAACATCATCTCTCTTCTTAAGGCTCAGAAATGCTTACGAAAGGGCCACACTGCGATCTTGGCTCTAGTTACCGATACCACAGAAAAGGAGAAGAAGTTAGAAGATTTTCCGGTTGTACGCGACTATCCTGAGGTGTTCCCTGAGGAATTACCTGGTCTTCCACCCCATCGCCAAGTCGAGTTTCAGATTGATCTAGCTCCTGGAGCCGCGCCTGTAGCCCGTGCACCTTATCGTTTAGCGCCATCAGAGTTGGAAGAACTCTCCACGCAACTACAAGAACTCTTGGATAAGGGTTTTATTCGTCCTAGCTCATCGCCTTGGGGATCTCCAGTGTTATTTGTGAAGAAGAAGGATGGTACCTTCAGAATGTGTATCGACTATCGAGAACTCAACAAGGTGACTGTGAAGAATCGTTATCCTCTACCGCGTATTGACGACTTGTTCGACCAGTTGCAGGGGTCGAGCTACTATTCAAAGATCGATCTGAGATCGGGATATCATCAGCTGAGAGTTCGGGAAGAGGATGTCTCTAAGACGGCCTTTAGGACTCGATATGGGCACTATGAGTTTCTGGTCATGCCGTTTGGGCTGACGAACGCACCGGCAGTTTTTATGGATTTGATGAATCGAGTGTGCAAACCGTACCTGGACAAGTTTGTTATAGTCTTCATCGACGACATCCTGATCTATTCTAAGAGCAAAGAAGAGCACGAACAACATCTACGACTTATTCTGGAACTCCTCCGGAAGGAACAGCTTTACGCAAAGTTCTCGAAGTGCGACTTCTGGCTTCGTGAAGTCCATTTCCTAGGGCATGTGGTGAACAAGGATGGGATTCACGTTGATCCATCCAAAGTGGACTCTATTAAGAACTGGCCTGCGCCTCGCACACCAAAGGAAATTCGCCAATTTTTGGGATTGGCAGGTTACTACAGGAGATTCATTAAGGATTTTTCTAAGATCGCGCAGCCTCTCACCTTGTTAACACAGAAAGGCGTTGTTTATCGTTGGGGAGATGCACAAGAGTTAGCTTTTCAGCATCTAAAGGATAGACTTTGTAGTGCACCTATCCTTTCATTGCCAGAGGGCACAGAAGATTTTGTGGTTTACTGTGATGCATCAATTCAAGGTCTTGGTTGTGTATTGATGCAACGAGATAAAGTCATAGCTTACGCCTCACGACAACTCAAAGTTCACGAGAAGAACTACACGACGCATGATTTAGAGCTGGGAGCTGTTGTTTTCGCACTTAAGTTATGGCGGCATTACCTTTACGGAACCAAGTGCGCCATCTACACTGACCACAGGAGTCTAGAGCACATATTCAAGCAGAAGGAACTGAATATGCGGCAGCGACGATGGGTCGAACTGCTGAATGATTACGAGTGCTCTATCAGGTATCACCCGGGCAAGGCCAATGTTGTGGCAGACGCCCTGAGTCGGAAGGACACTACGCCTAAGCGCGTAAGAGCTTTACAACTCACGATACATTCTAGTCTACCTTCGCAAATACGAGCTGCTCAGATAGAAGCACTGAAACCAGAAAACGTTAGAGCTGAAGCTCTACGCGGGTCAAGGCAACGCTTAGAACAGAAGGAAGACGGTGCTTATTATGTAACAGGACGCATTTGGGTCCCACTCTATGGCGATTTACGAGAACTTGTGATGGATGAAGCGCACAAATCTCGCTACTCGGTACACCCTGGTTCGGACAAGATGTACCACGATATCAAAACTACGTATTGGTGGCCTAGCATGAAGGCCCACATAGCAACTTACGTCAGCAAGTGTTTGACTTGTGCGCGAGTCAAAACGGAATATCAGAAACCCTCAGGCCTACTTCAGCAACCAGAGATACCACAATGGAAATGGGAGCAAATTTCCATGGATTTCGTTACTGGCTTACCTAGATCACAGCGCGGGAACGATACTATTTGGGTGATCGTGGATCGACTCACAAAATCCGCACACTTTTTGGCAATCAAGGAGACGGATAAGTTCTCCACTCTAGCGGAAATATACCTCAAGGAAGTTGTTTCGAGGCACGGGGTGCCCACCTCTATTATCTCTGATCGAGATGCACGTTTTACTTCGGAACTGTGGCAGGCAATGCACAAGTCTTTTGGCTCACGTCTTGATATGAGCACAGCGTATCACCCGCAGATGGACGGGCAGTCCGAGCGTACTATCCAAACACTAGAAGACATGCTTCGCGCTTGTGTAATCGACTTTGGCAACAGCTGGGAAAGGCATCTGCCACTCGTGGAATTCTCGTATAATAACAGCTACCACACCAGCATTAAAGCTGCTCCGTTTGAGGCATTGTACGGACGTAAATGCCGGTCACCCCTCTGTTGGGCAGAGGTGGGGGATAGTCAGATCACTGGTCCAGAACATGTGGTAGACACTACTGAGCGGATTGCTCAGATACGACAACGCATGGCGGCCGCTCGTGACCGTCAGAAGGCATACGCCGATAAGGGCAGGAAACCACTTGAGCTCCAGGTTGGGGAGCGGGTTTTACTCAAAGTTTCACCCTGGAAGGGTGTGGTTCGTTTTGGTAAACGCGGTAAACTCAACCCACGGTACGTTGGACCTTTTGAGATTCTTGAGAAAATAGGCAAGGTGGCCTACAGACTGAAATTACCAGCAGAACTCGGGGCAGTTCACAACGTTTTCCATGTGTCGAATCTGAAGAAGTGTCTGTCAGATGAGACGCACGTAGTTCCTCTGAAGGAACTTACGATCGACGAACAGTTGAAATTCGTCGAAGAACCTGTCGAGATCACGGACCGGGATGTTAAGGTCCTCAAGAGCACTAGAATACCTCTTGTACGAGTTCGTTGGAACTCACGTCGCGGCCCAGAGTTTACCTGGGAGCGCGAAGATCGGATGAAACAAAAGTATCCCCAACTGTTTGAGAACAGTACAAACGCTACTGAGGCTGAAGCTACGGAATTTCGGGACGAAATTCCAGATCAACGGGGGGTGGATGTGACACCCCAGGAAAACCGGGAAAACCTTGCAACCTAACTAGCTTCCTCAGTGAGTGCTATCAAATTTCGGGACGAAATTTCTTTCAACTTGGGGATGATGTGACAACTCGAAATCTAGAACCTTTCGTTGTAACTTGCTTGTACGTTATGTGACTAGTTAAAATGATAACGTGAACCTTTTTATATGATAAGTGCTTTGTTACGTGTGTATTGTATATATGTGTACGTGTTATATGTGAACCGAGAACCCGACACGAAACAACAAGGAACCTGACTCGAGACCATGAGGTCTCGAGTGAATAGTAATCGGTTTTGGGCTTTGGGCCGGGAACCTTTGGCCGGTTGGGCCTTTGGGCCGTGAACCCCCACTCGAAACCCACTAAGGGTGCAAACACTTGGAACTTGACTATAAATACACCACACCTTAGTTATTTGTTACCATTTTGTTGAACATTAGAACACACACACTTCTACCTTCTCTCCCACTAGAACTCTAGCACACAAACACATATCCAAGACTCTCGGATCCACTCGGTTGACACAAGAAACTCTCGGATTTGGACTTTGGATCGGCACACACACACACCTCACCAACCGGTTAGTATTTCTTGTTGGTTATTGTTGTATGCTTAGTGTTAAATATGTTCATGATGTGTTTGTGCTTGAATAAATGTATGACAAGATTATGTGATAATATGGTAGTTGAGTTATGCATGATATTTGAAAAGAAATCGGTTCATGAATGATCTTGTTATGTGTGGAACTATGCATAAATGTTGATGTTGAAAATAGACTCATTATATGTTAAAAATGAATGATGAAATCGGGTTGCACTTGTGTTGAAATCGGACATATATAAAAACCGGGTTGTGTGTTATGCTAAGTGTCTTGATGATTGTTCATTGTTTTGGTTGAATAAGTGTTAAAAATGCTATGAACTTGATGAATATGTGTTTGAATATGTGAAGAACACTTTGAATGATAGTTAAGAATATGAAAACCCTTGTGATTTTGATCCATCTTTGACTAGTAACCTGATTAGGAAAACTGTTAGTGGAATGCTATTGGTAGTTTCCTGATTTGGGCCTGATTATAATGTACCATTAATCTGACTACATCTGCATCAACACGTGAACTTGAAAACGACTGCTACCGACTCGCAATCACCCGTTGCGACTCGCAACCACAGCGTTACAACTCGAGACTACGCGGTTGCGACTCGCAACCATAACAGGACAAGCCGAAACCACAGGTTACGAGTCCCGTTGCGACTCGAGACCTCAGCATGATGAACCGAGACTACGGTTGCGACACCGGTTGCGACTCGCAACCATCCATGATCAACACACACAGCATGACTCGAGACCATGCTTGCGAGTCCGGTTGCGACTCGAGACCACACTTTGGGCCTAAGTTAGTGGGCCGGACATATGAACTTCTGTGCTACTGTTAACGTGTTATTTGGGCCTGTTATCACAAGCCCAACTGTTTGGGCCTCACACTTGGACTTTGGATTATGTCTGACTGTTAACTGAGAACTGTTACTGTTAAACGTGTTATCCATACGTGTTGAACATTCGTGCACTACTTGGTTCGAATCTGATTATACGTGATAACCGTGATAGGACGTTATTGACTACTTGCGACTTGATTGACTTTCTGTGATTAACTGCCGAGCAAACCGAGGTGAGTTCACACCCTTTACAAAGCATGGGATTCCCTGGGTTGGGAACGGGGTTAAGGAACGTGGTTCCTCGTCCTCCTTGGGCAGGACGTCAGTGGTTCAGGAATGTGATTCCTCGTCCGGATGGACGGATAAACGTACTAGACTAAAACTCTATCACGAAGTCCCTCCTTTTTGTATCGACTAATCGCCGGGCCAATGGCGAGCGGGTCATTAGTTAGATAGCGCTATTTAGGTCTGACAAGCCTCACACCGTGCCGCAGAGGACGGGCGTGAACTAATGGATCTGGGGCACGTCAATGATGATAGACATTGATGTTTTCAGGGCACATAAACATGACTACAGTCAGCAATCGATACGATAACGAGTCTAGTATACACATGGGGTAGCCCCCACGGCTGGAGAGCCAGATGATGTACATGGGGTAGCCCCCACGGCCGAAATGCCTGATAACTACATGGGGTAGCCCCCACGGCCGGAGTGCCGGAGTAACTGGGAACGAACTTGTCACGTTTTTAAACTATGGGGTAACCCCCACGGCAGGATGCCAGATAAAGTAAACTGTTTTCGAAACAACTAAAACGAACGCCCACCCGTGAACTCACTCAACTAGTTGTTGACTCGTTACTACATGCTTTGCAGGACCATAGGTACTTAGCTGGAGCTTGCATGGAGGAGGATCGTTGTGGGACATGGATTGCTACAAGGCCATGATAAACTTGAAACTTTTGGAACTTATGTTATAACTTTAAACTTATGCTTCCGCTTGCAACTTAACTTGTTTGTTTTGAAACACCAATCGTGATGGTTAAACTTTTATAACTATTTATATGCTTGTTCAGTATGATTGGTGGCTGGATCCTGGTCAGTCACGCCTCCAAGCGGTAGTACTCCGCAGGTGGGATTTTGGGGGTGTGACATCTAGAATGGTTTCTTCTGTTCCTCATCTGAGCTTCCACCTGACACAAATTCTGTTTTTGTTTTAGAATTTTTATCATTTTTATAGTTTTCTGGTGGAACAAAGCCTAAACCTTTCTTTTTGTAGCTACGATTTTGGTTAGGTTTCTTTTGAAAACCAGAACCAGAATTGTAACCCTTTTTCTTGTTTAGACGTTGTTGAACTCTTGAAGTGTATTTTTTAGGTTTTTCAAAACTTTTAATTCCGGAATATTAACTTCTATTAATTTGAAAGTTTTGTTAACGAATTCCGTTTTAATACTCATTATTGGAAACTCTTTGTTGTAATATAATTTGTCAGAACCATTCAAAGTATAAACAACTTCGAATGCTTCATCATTCAAATCTGCTTTTGATAACAAAAATCCTTTACTGTAAGATCGTTTGACCGACAAATTTTCCCTGTTGACTAACGAATTTGACTTTCCAGACTTAGATTTTGACTCAGACTCCTCATCAGTATCCAACACCTGATCGACCACCTTTTTGATTAACTCAGACTGATGATCAGTATCGGACGAGGTAAACGTGACATCAACGTTATCTGGTAAAACGTCAGTTGTGTCGGTTTTTAGCTTTATATTGACTGCTTTCTCAAGTTGCTCCTCGTTTGGTTTCCTAGGAGAATACCCATCCCAAATCGGAGGCGGAGACTTGTTATAGCTAACAGTCGGTTTCTTACCACAATCTTTCTTTTCCTTTGGCTTCTCATCTTGAAAAGCTTCCATACCTGCAACAGTTGGATAAATACGATCATGACTGCATTCTCTCATTCTCTCAGAACTAGAATAGCTTAGCAATAATCGTCTAATTCTCTCATTCTCTATTTTCTCTGTTTCCAACTCTTGCTTCCATTTAGCACTCTCTTCGATGTAGAAATTTATCGCTTTCTGCTTTGACATCATGACTGCATTCAACATCGTCAGTGCTTGTTGTCTTTTGGAGACCAGTTACTGTTTTGTTCAAGACATCGTACGATTCTTTCACATAATTGAGGTTGAACAGTAACTGCTCCTTCTTCTTCTCGTACTCAGCTATAATGTCGTCTTTTGCTACACATTCCTTGCAAGCTTCCAAACACTTCTCGCAAGGCTTGACGACTTCAACAATCTTCTCAACCTCGATTGTTTTCACAACTTCAATCACCTTTTCAGCTTCATTCACCTTTTCTTCATCTTTCACAACTTCGGTAATCTTTTCAGCACCACTTTCAACATTTTGAACATCACTTTCAGATTCCTTTTGTCGTTCTTTAGCAGCTCTTTTCTCCTTCAGTTTCTCCATGCGATCTGCAAAATAGAAATGGAAACTTTCAGGAGAAAGATGAGATTTAGCAACATTTATATGTTTTTCTTCCTCAACATCACTGCTACTATCAACTGGTGACTGATCAAACTGTACAAATTTTTCAGAATCAGCATCTGATACACCAGAATCAGACGGTGTTTGATCAAATACAACTGCTTTTTCGGAAATAACCTCATTCTGTACACTCTAACATGAACTCTGTAAACTTTCATCTAAACCCTCTGAAATTTCTCCAGATCTTTCTGAAAGTTCATCAGTACTTTCTGAATTTTCATCAGATGTAACAGACTTTTCAACCTCACTAGCTACATTCACTCCAATAGATTTCATCCAAGTAGGAAACAAGTCTGGCTCTCAGACAATCTTGGCAATGAATGCTTTGAACTCTCCTTTTTCATCAACAAACATATCCCAGCTGAAGCCTTCAGGTAGTCTCTCATCATCTTGATCAACAAAATAGGCTTTGCTATCAGGAGATATGTATTTGTCCCAGCTGAAATCCACTACACATGCTCTCTTGGGGTCTTCAATCTTCCTACCATGAGCCGTCTGTGGTTCTTGAGATTGACCAACTTGCTGATAGATAGCTTTCCGGTAGTAGTCGTCTTTTCCGAATGGATTCTGAGCACCGCTAGCTTCTCTACCCTTGCACTCCCGTTTGAAATGGCCTTTCTCCCTACATCGAAAACAAGTAACTTTAGATTTATCAAAACCTAAAGTAGATACATGAGCATCAAGAAAGTCATTTCTCCCGGTAATAGTTTTGAACTTTTCAGCGCGTCGAAGAACACTTGCAAGACACCATTTGATATCCATAAGTTCCATTTCTTCGGCGTCTATCTGATCGTAATCCTCTTTGGTGAGCATAGGATTTCCGATCCTACCAGCAACAAGACCTTCATAGGATAACAATACAGAACCAAGAAGTGCCATGTGGTCTTTTGCAGTGTCTTCTGGAAAGCTTTGACCTTCTGGAAGGTTGAGAGCTATGTTGCACTGAATCACGTATCCATTTCCTGTCTTTGTACCCTGAGACTGAAAGCTTGTATTTGTCTCTTTAGGTTTGACACTCGGAAATGATGAAAACTCACTGCTACTCTTGTTTGAACCCTGATCAGCTTTATCTGATGAATCCCCAGCACTGAATGCGGTTTGGATTTTCGGACTTCCCTCAGACTCAGTAACCGGAATACTACCTTTATAGTACATCTTTACATCCTGTTGACCACTCGGACTGTTCATCCTAGCGATCTTCTGTTGTTCCAGATCCTGACTCTCGATCTTCTCGATGAACTGTGAGATTGTCAATCCATCATAAACACCCATGTTTTTCAAAATCATCAGATATGTTCCCCACTCTTTCTGTGGTAGTGCATCAGCAAGCTTATCCACCCACTCTTCACGATCTTTATCAACACCCAACATCGACAATGATCGCACTAAGTGACAGTATCTCTCAATCAGCTTCTTTGTATCCTCTCCTGATAAGCTGCTGAACAGATCAAACTGTTTCTTAAGCAGTGCCTTCTTGCTCTTTATCATGTTCTCGCTTCCCTCAAATTTAACTTTAAGAGCATTCCATATCGACTTTGCAGTTTTGTCGTGCTGTAGCAGAATGAATATATCTTCTTTGATCGCTTGCTGCAACAAACTGATCATCATCTTCTCGGCTTTGTACATCACCCGTTCCTGATCCGTGAATTCGGATAACTGTTTGATAACTTGCAATTCTGTTCGAGGCAACACATACTTCTTCAATATACACTCCCATGATCTAAGATGATTTGCCTGAACCCAGTTCTTGAATCGATCTTTCCACCCATAATATTCTTCGATACTCATCAGTCTCGGGGGCTTTTGGGTGGTTCCCGTTTCGTTCTCTAAATTCATGGCCTGAGCAATCGCGGCTGGAGTAGACGGTGTTGCAAATGCGTTGTAGAACTCGGTATCCATGCTTCAGACTTGTATCACCTGACGATCTCGAATTACCTGATGTAAAAACACAAAACAAAACACAATCAGTTTAAAAACACTTCTTATCAAAACAACTGAATCAAAACGATACTCCGTGCGAACTGAAACACTCGAACTGATGATTTTTCTGTGTGGATTGAAGTTTGAAACCCTGTGTAGGATAGCTAAGAACCGGATCAAATACAGATGACTTGACACTTTTTCGTGCAAACTGACATCATTTATTAAGATTGGGCCAATATGTGATGGGCTCTTATGATAGGACCAATATTTTGAAGATTTAATAAGTGGGCCGCCAAACTGCTGATTGGACCACTTAACACAACCAATCACATGGGCCGCTCAAATTTTTCACATGCCGGTAACAGGATATGACCGATATTTTGAAAGATTATTATTTGAATGTGGCCGACAACAACTTGTAATCAAAATAATATGATTGGGCCTCTGAATTATGCTAATCACATGCAACCAACACCATAATACTCTTATTTGACCGACAATCTACACTCATGTGAACTTGATTTATTTTGCAACCTTATAAACCAACAAGTCTTTATCACACTTTACTTTGATTCGGCCACATCTTTGTTAACATATGAACACTCAGCCGACAAACCATTTGTTACAAAAAGCGGATCTATATTTTACAAATGAGCGGACTTGTGATTTGACCAGATGAGCGAACCATGATTGTATTTATGAGCGAACCACCTAAGATGTAACAATGGAGCGGACCAGAAAATTATTTGGAGCGAACCACTAACTATTATCACTTTGAGCGAACCACAAATGTCATCATAAGCGGACCATCATACAACAAAACCTATGAGCGGATCTACTGACTTCCACATAAGCGAACCTTAACAACATGACAATGAAGCGAACCAGAATATTATTTGGAGCGGACCTGTGATTCTTTGGAGCGAACCTATGATTTTTTGGAGCGAATCTATCAAAAAGTGATGAAAAAGCGAACCAAATGCTATATTTTGAGCGAACCTATGTCGATGCCGTAAAAGCGGACCTACTTCGGAACACGTTTTGACCCACTTTTATTTTGAATTTCATCCTCAAATTTTCAAGGATTTGACAATATACTGTTACGTACAATCTGTGAAATTTTGAGCGAAAACCGACCGTAAAATCTCGCTCTGACGAAGAAAGAAGGTGTAGAAGTAAGAATATGTGATGAAATCCAGCAAATCTCAATAGAATTCCTCCTCTTGAAGCTCTGATACCACTTGTAGGATCGGATTCTGACCCGAACGAGTCAATCAGAGGAGTTTGATCAGATACAGGTGCGGAAAACAAGTACCTGATGTAGAAACAGCTAGATATTCTCTTAAATCTCTCTGTTGGTTGATTTGACAATGTTTACATTCAATTCTCACACCGGCAGCACCTCGGTATGGAATCCAGAAAGTTACAAATGAGGTCCTCTTATGTGGTATTTATAGTCCAGGTAGGTTCCCTTATACGGACATGTCCGTATAAGCGGACCTGACGAATAAGCGGACCTCCCATGTCCGTATAAGCGGACCTGACACAAAAGAGGATCTCCTATGTCCGTATAAGCGGACCTCCTCTCTACAACACATATTCTCTCTAGTTTTCTCGTAAAACACGCCTTAATCTATACATTACAATGAAAGACTCGATCTAAGACGAAATCAACAGATGTAGTGCACCAACAGACTCCCCCTCAGATGTTGATGGAGTCGACTATCGAGTCACAACAATGCTGTGTCTTCACATCTACAGTCTTGATCAGTCTCTGGGCTTTTCTTTCTCTCTATTTTCAGACTCCCCCTCTCGATTTACTGGTATTCCTTTGTTCTTCAGTAACATCTTCAGGATCGTTGTCTGGCTTTCCGTCTAACAGCTTCTCATCTTATCCTGCAAAAGCTCTACCTCAAAGTAAATTTCTTTCACATATATATTTCAAACATATAACCCTGCACCAATTCAGACTCTCCTTCAAACAAACACAGATTTTGATGAACCACTTGAAAGGTTAAAATATGAAAACATTTAATTCCAAACAAACACTCCTCCTCAAATATTGCTCATCATGTTTAGCACTTCGGAATTTTGAAAATCAGCTTTCTAATATCAGTTGTTGAAAATCTTTTTGATTTTTTCAAAAGTTTATGCTAAAAACACATTGAAAATCTTTTTGAATTTTGAAATAAAGAAACATGAAATGCAGTAAAGAAAATATTTATAGACAATATTTTTGTGAGTTCGTGTAAGAGGATCATATCAGTTTATGAGACAAGTCACCAACACCGTTAAGCTTGATTGCATTTTCAGTTCAAAACAATTCACCTAGATTGTCAGTATATCGGTCCACTGAAATTTTCACACAAAGTTCAATTGATCCGAGATACGATATTAATGTCTTAAGAACTTAAACTTATCCGTGTGTCCCACTACTTGAATATACTCCCGTATCCAGATCACAATATTCAGTCTTACAGGTGAGTATACCACACATGATATCTGTTCAGGGGTTAGATGCGAGGGCCGTGAGAGCTCAGGTCAGAACTTCCGTTCAGCAGAGAGATGACGGCTCGACTTTTGGTGTGTCCCCTTTAGAGGATCTTTTGATTACAACAGCAGCGACTATCAATTTTATTGTTTCATCAGCTTGCTGAGGGCGATGCTGTGTTTCAAGCATTTGCGGAAAGCATTATCCGGGGACTAGGTCAGTACTTCCATACAGCAGAAGTCCCGGGATAATACCCCAGATATCACTGAGCATAAAGACCTAGTATCTCAGAATAGGGACCTTTCAAAATATGACAATATGACAATGAAGCGAACCAGAATATTATTTGGAGCGGACCTGTGATTCTTTGGAGCGAACCTATGATTTTTTGGAGGTCCTCTTATGTGGTATTTATAGTCCAGGTAGGTTCCCTTATACGGACATGTTCGTATAAGCGGACCTCACGAATAAGCGGACCTCCCATGTCCGTATAAGCGGACCTGACACAAAAGAGGATCTCCTATGTCCGTATAAGCGGACCTCCTCTCTACAACCCATATTCTCTCTAGTTTTCTCGTAAAACACGCCCTAATCTATACATTACAATGAAAGACTCGATCTAAGACGAAATCAACAGATGTAGTGCACCAACAATCTCGTCGGTGGGAATGACTACGGTATCTTGCGTTGGACTTTTCTTCAAGTTGGATACATGAAATGTATCGTGAACTCCATTCAGTTCAGCAGGTAAGTCCATCTTGTATGCTACTAGCCCAATTCTTTCCACAATTTTGAACGGACCAATATACCGCGGGTTCAACTTTCCACGCTTCCCGAAGCGTGCCACACCCTTCCAGGGTGATACCTTCAACAAAACCATATCACCTACCTCAAACACTAGAGGTTTTCTTCTTCGATCCGCATAACACTTTTGACGATCACAAGCCGCCTTGATGCGATCTCGGATCTGTGCGATCTTATCCGTGGTTTCCTGGACCATATCAGGACCAACCAATTGTCTATCACCTGCGTCAGACCAACAGAGCGGTGATCTGCACTTGCGTCCATAAAGAGCTTCAAATGGCGCGGCACCAATACTGGTGTGGTAGCTGTTGTTGTATGAAAATTCAACTAGTGGCAAATGCTTATCCCAGCTACCTCCCAAATCTATAACACATGCTCTCAGCATATCTTCCAACGTCTGAATAGTCCATTCGCTTTGTCCGTCGGTCTAAGGGTGAAACGCAGTGCTCAAATTCAATTGTGAGCCAAAAGCTTCTTGGAAGGATTGCCAAATCCTTGATACGAACCTTCCGTCTCTATCAGAGATGATTGAGAGAGGTACTCCATGGCGTGTAACGATTTCTCTCATGTAAATTTCAGCCAACTTGCTCGTATTATCCTTCTCCCTGATAGGTAAGAAGTGCGCAGATTTCGTTAATCGGTCCACTATTACCCAAATAGTGTCATGGCCTCTTGGCGTTCTTGGCAACTTTGTAATAAAATCCATGGAGATTTGTTCCCATTTCCACTTGGGAATTTCTGGTTGTTGCAGAAGTCCTGAAGGCTTCTGGTATTCCACTTTCACCTTAGCGCACGTTAGACACTTGCTCACATAAACAGCAACATCGCCTTTCATCTTAGGCCACCAATAATAATCTTTAAGGTCTTGGTACATCTTATCCGCTCCTGGATGGATAGAGTACCGCGATTTGTGAGCTTCATCAAAAATAACCTTCCTTAAACCACCAAACAGAGGAACCCAAATCCTTTTCTCAAAACATAACTTTCCTTCCTCGTTTAGCACCAATTGCTTCTCCATCCCACGGAGATATTCTTCTTCAAGATTTCTTTCCTTGAGAGCTTCTTTTTGCGCGGCACGAATGCACAAGGAAAGATCGGTTTGGATAATCATTTCTAAAGCCCTAACCCTTATGGGTTTGATCCTTTCTTTTCGACTTAGGGCGTCGGCGACCACATTTGCCTTCCCTGGATGATACTTTATCTCGCAGTCGTAATCATTCAACAACTCAACCCATCGTCTTTGCCTCATATTCAACTCCTTCTGATTGAATATGTGTTGTAGGCTCTTATGATCTGTGAAGATCGTACACTTCGTACCATAAAGGTAGTGTCTCCAGATCTTTAATGCAAAAACCACTACGCCAAGTTCCAAATCGTGTGTGGTATAGTTCTTTTCGTGCACTTTCAATTGGCGTGACGCGTAAGCAATAACCTTTTGGCGTTGCATCAACACGCAACCCAATCCTTGACGTGAGGCGTCGCAGTATACCACAAAGTCATCTGTACCTTCCGGTAGTGCTAAGATTGGCGCATTGCAGAGCTTATCTTTCAATATCTGGAACGCTTCTTCCTGTTTGATTCCCCAATCAAACTTCTTATCTTTCTGCGTGAGGAGCGTCAATGGTTGAGCGATCTTCGAAAAATCCTCAATGAACCTTCGATAATAGCCAGCCAAACCCAAGAATTGTCGAATCTCAGTTGGCGTCTTTGGCGTTTCCCAATTCTTAATCGCTTCGATCTTGGTTGGATCCACATGGATTCCATCTCCATTCACCACGTGTCCGAGAAATTGGACTTCACGTAGCCAAAACTCGCACTTAGATAATTTGGCATACAGTTGTTCCTTCTTCAGCAGCTCCAGAATAGCTCTTAAATGTTGTTCGTGCTCAGCCTTTGTCCTTGAATAAATCAAGATATCGTCGATAAACACAATCACGAATTTATCCAAGTATGGCTTGCAAACTCGATTCATCAAATCCATGAAAACAGCAGGTGCGTTTGTCAACCCAAACGGCATAACTAGGAACTCGTAGTGTCCATAACGAGTTCTGAAGGCTGTCTTCGGGATACTTTCCTCTTGTATCCTTAGCTGATGGTATCCAGATTGAAGATCGATCTTAGAGTAAAAGCTTGAACCTTGCAGTTGGTTGAATAGATCATCGATCCTTGGCAGAGGGTACCTATTCTTGATCGTCAGCTTGTTCAACTCCCGGTAGTCAATACACATTCGAAAACTACCGTCCTTCTTCTTGACAAACAAAACTGGAGCTCCCCAAGGCGAGAAGCTTGGTCGGATAAATCCTTTGTCTAACAACTCTTGAAGTTGTGTCGACAGTTCTTGCATCTCAGACGGGGCAAGTCTATAAGGTGCCTTAGCCACAGGCGCGGCGCCTGGAACTAAATCAATGTGAAACTCCACTTGCCTCTGAGGTGGCAATCCAGGCAAGTCCTCTGGGAAGACTTCTGGATATTCCCTCACGACAGGGATGTCTTCGATTCTTGGTTCTGTAGCCTTCTTATCTACAATGTGTGCCAGAAAGGCAGCACATCCCTTATGCAAACACTTTCGCGCTTTGAGGCAGCTGATAATTCTTAACGGCGTATCACGCTTCTCTCCGTGAACCACAATTGTTTCACCATCTTCGGTTGGGATACGAACAACCTTTTCGTGACAAACTATCTCAGCCTTGTTGCCTGATAACCAATCCATTCCTACCACCACGTCGAAGCTTCCCAACTGGACTGGTAGTAGATCCAGAGCAAACTCACGCTCTCCCAATTCGATCACACAGCCTCTGACAACTTCATTGGCTTCTACTAACTTTCCATTGGCCAATTTGATTGAGTACGGAATATCTAACTTACTAGCGGCTAACCCAAGCATATTCTTAAACTCTAACGATACAAAGCTATAATCGGCACCAGTATCAAATAAAACGGATGCATAGCGTTGGTTTACAGGGAACGTATCAGTAACGACATTGGGATCCTGACGCGCTTCCCTCGCTTCAATATTGAACACTCTTTCCCGGGCTTGGTTCAATTCTGGGCAGTTTCTCTTTTAGTGCCCAGCATCACCACAGCTAAAGCATCCAGGTCTTTGCCCGTTTCCACCACCAATTCCAGCTTGATTATTCCTCTGGTTATGATTCCCATTACCTCCATTGTTTCCTTGTGGGCGATTTCCTTTCCCACCCCGGTTATTGTTTCTGTTTCCAAATCCTCCTTGGCCTCCCTGGCCAACAGTGGCCCAACAAGAATCCTTCAAGTGGCCAGGTTTCCCACACGCTTCGCATACTTTCAAACCACACCGGCCGGAATGGTGACGCTGGCAGGTGTTGCAATTGGGTTGGGTGCCCATATATCCTTTTCCTTTCTTTCCACTACCAGCTATAACCTGAGCTGGCGCGCTTGACTCTCCTTTCTTAACAACCCCACTAGTGCCTTGCTTGAAGTTCGAGAACTTCCGTTTGTTACCTTCTGATGACTCGACGTGAGTCTCCTTCTTCTTTGGCTCAGTGTCAGAAAACTTGTCTAGGCGGATAGCCTCCTCAGTTAGAGCCACACTCAGATCAATTGCCTCAGTAATTATCGCAGGCTTGGATGAGGTCATCATGCTTATGATTTGAGGAGCTAATCCCCAAATGAAGCGCTTAATTCGCTTGAACTCTGGAGTGACCATATAAGGTACCACATGCGATAAGTCATGGAACCTCTGAACATATTCCGCGATCGTCGGACCTTCCATTTTCAAATGCCAGAACTCAGTTTCCAATCTTTGGATTTCAGCGCGAGAGCAGTACTTTTTGCGCATAAGTTCTTTCAGTTCGGTCCAGGTTAGTGCGTAGGCAGCAGCTTCTCCAAGAGTCTGCACTTGCAAATTCCACCAAGATAGGGCTCCATCCAAGAGTAGCCCAGAAATGTAGGTGACTTGCTGGTCTGGTGCACATTTTCTCATGCGAAGAACAGATTCAGCTTTCTCAGCCCAACGAACAAAGGCGACAGCACCTCCAATGCCATCAAAGTTGACAGGCTTGCAGTCTAGAAACTGCTTGTAGGTGCACCCTGCACATACGTTACAACATATGAATGGCATTAGCATCTTTGCTATGGATGTTCAATCAGGTCATGGTATGTCTTAATGACTTAGTATTACCATGAGGTGGATTGTCGTTGCCAGTATTGCCAGAGTTACTTCCACTAGTCCCTCCTTGAGAGGCGGCGTATTGCACGATGGCAGCAGCGATGATTTGCTGGAGTTCTGCCTCATTGGTAGGCATCGGTGTTTGACGTCTCGGCATCTTCTAAAAGATGTGTTCACGTTGGTCAGGCCATAATAAAGCGTACGTATATAATGATAGTAATAGTACATAACATCTCATGTTACAAATACATCAATCACACAACATCCCATGTCATAAAACATAAATAATCAATCAAACATCATATATGATGAGAATACTGCGATTGCCATATATCGAGACCACATAGTAAAGTGTACAGGTACACAATAGTGTCATACATCATCAGTGACTAAGGGCTACATCACCCCAGCCCAAAAGAATATCAAATCAGTGTCAATACATCCATATACATGTCAACAAAAGTCAGAATCAGAATGTAGTCTCCAAAAATGTTGTGCAGTCAAAGCAATCGCCGTCTTCTCACCAACGTCTACCCATACGGTACTGAAGAGCTCTACACTGATGGCGGTGGAGGAGGGGGAAAATGGGTGTAAAACAAGCGACGCAAATGGAGCCAGTCCTCCTCCATGGCTCTCTGGGTACGCAACCAAGAAGCAACCTGTTGCTCTAGTGCCAAAAGACGTGCAGCATAGTCAGGTAACAGAGGTCGAGGGTGCTGCGAAGAAGTAGGGTGGGTCTGACCCTGACACTGGCACGACGGTGGCTGAGCTCTCTCAAGCTCCTGAATGCGTCGTGTGAGTGCCTCGTGCTGGACAACAAATGACATCAAAACGTCCTCAATGGAATACCCCATATGGAAAGGATGGTAGGGGTCGGTCGGTGGCATAACAGGTGGTGACGACCAAAGGAATGGCTCACTGGCTGGATCAAAAGGTGGCACAGAGAATGGTGGAACAGGGGGTATAGTAGTGGAAAACTGTGGTACCACTGGGATAGATACCGGTATGTGTCCAAAAGGATGAGCCGAAGAACCCTCTCCAGGTCGAGCTGGAGGTGTAAACTGAGGGAACGAAAAAGAGGTATCAATGTGGCGTACACCGGTGGTATGAGGGGGAACAGGTGGGAGCTCATCATCCGCGTCAATCCACCCATTCTGGGTGTGCGCATACCTGGGATCAATGTGGGTCGCGAATAGTGCATGCTCGGGCTCCAGGGGAACAGGATCAGGTAGGGGAGCAACAACAGGGTCAACGGGTGCATCGATGAAAGGGGCATCGACAGGGTCAGCAGCAACAACATGGTCACCCACTAATAGTGGAGCATCAACCGGGTGATTATCAATGGGTGGGTCAGCAATCACAGGATCAATAACGGGTGCGCCAGCATGAACTGGGTCATGCTTAAACGCAGGGTCTAGAGGGGCTACCGGCTCGATGGCCATGGCAAGCTCGGGGTCATCAAACTCCATATCAAAATCTGCATCGTCTGCGAATGCAGGGTCAACTGGGTCTACTGGGTCAACCAGGGGCTCATCCAAGTGGATGAACTCTATCTCCTGGTCCGGGTCGAATCCTGGGGGAAAGACAGGATCGGAATCCTCCTCAACATCGTGGTCGAAAGCAAAGCTCGGAGCAGGGGCAACAGAGGATGCCTTGTCAGGGTCTGAACCGTGAGGGAAGTGCTGCGCACTCTGAGTGTGTGACGGTGCGGAGGCCACAGACTCGAAGGAATCTGGGACCGGTGAGTGTGCAGGTGACTCCCCAGCTGGAGCATCTGCGAGTAACAAAAGATCATCAGCAGCTAGAAGGGCCTCGCCCTGAACATCGTCCTCTAGGGGCTCATCATCAAACAGATCGACGTCGCCATCAGCGTCAGCGTCGAGAAGCATATCGTAAGCAGGATAAATGGCCAAAGGTATGGGAGCAGGGATCTCTACGAGCGGTAGGTCCCCGGCCAAAGGGCCATCAGCGAGCTCATCAGCACCATCAGGTAACGCAAAGGGCTGAAAGTCATCCTCGTCTGTGCTAGTAACGTCAGATGTGTGAACCTCGCGCTCTGAAGACTCTAGGTCGTCTGATACTATGGGTCTAGGGCCCGTGGTGTCTGAATCACATATGCACAAACATGTCGTATGGCACTGGTGATTCATGATGTCTGTATAACACAAACACAAATATGCACAAATAATCAATCATATAATCAGATAAACACATTAGTCACCAAGTAAGCAATCAAATAGTTCTCCTAGTCCCACTAGCCTCCCAGCCTCCCAGACTGCTCTTCCTAGTCCCACTAGCCAATTCTCTCAGCCTCTCAGACTGCTCTTCCTAGTCCCACTAGCCAATTCTTCCCAGCCTCTCAGACTGCTCTTCCTAGTCCCACTAGCTAATTCTCCCAGCCTCTCAGACTGACTCCCTAGTCCCACTAGACAACTACCTCGGTCTCTTAGACCGAGCCTCGGCCTCCCAGACCGAGCCTCAGCCTCCCAGACTGAGCCTATAACTTATAAATAAAATGTGCTCAACATTTGTTTGTAAAAATGTTTTGGATCTGGACTTAAGTGGTATGCAGTGTAAAAATGTTTTCGTGAGAGCCCTAGTGATCATAGTCTAGACTCGAGAAGGAATCCTAGTTCGCTATGATCAGAGCTCTGATACCAAGCTGTCACACCCTGGCTTTGCGGAAGCGTGGTTAATTTTTGGTGTGACTTCTTAATACCATAGCTTAATCATAACAAGCTATATGAAATAAAAACCATGCAAGATCATCCATTAAATTAAGTTTTAGAAACCAAATACAACAACATTGTCTGAAGACGTTGACACATGCAACGTGAATTAAAATCTAATAACATAAAACATTGTTCACAAACATCAACATGACATAAACACAGTTTAAGGAATGTGACTCGTCCAGGAAAGAGTCACATCCCCTAAACCCGGATGACCTCGTAACACCTTGCAGCGGGAAAACATAACATACCGCGCCAGATCTTTTAATTCCCTGAAATACATGCAAGTTGGAAAAATCAACAATAATGTTGAGCGAGTTCATGTGTAAGTGAGTAAATAAACCTTTGTATGTATAAAAACCCTGGTATGTAGCAAATAAGGAAAAAGAGATCACCAATGGTTTGCAAGGCCATTGATATATGTGAAGTGCAAGTAGGAAGACTCAAACCTAGCAGATTTATGCATTGGGTACAAAGTCACCCCGAGGTCCGTTATGCTGGGCCTGGGGCTGGGCTCGCTACACCCAGACAGATCTACCGCTCCTGCCCCTCGGTCCTACTATGAGGATTAATGGCCTCAAGTTTCCGCCTACCCATTCACATGATCTAAATAATAACCCTCCTTACGCTAACCATACCATGTAAGAAATATTCGCAATCATAGTAACATGTATTTCACCCCCGCAGTTTAGAAAACTGAAAACAGTTAAGAGAAAAGGGGGACATGAACTCACAGTGGTGCGTCTCTACCAAGTATCTCTCCTGATCAAGCAGTTGTGCGACGACCTACACGTACTAACTCTATTAGACGGACGGCCGTGCCTTAGCTTTATGGTTTAAGTTTTTGTGAAATAGTTAGACAACTATTTCGTGTTTACATTTTGTATATACTTGGTAATGGTAATTATTTTCCTTCCCAAGGATGGGGGATTTAATACATGTGCGTTCGTATAACTTCGGATTATATTATTAAGTCTCACTTAATATATATTTTACTTCTTACTCCAAAATATAAATATTCTTCCCAAAAATATTATATTTTAATACGTATGATTTTCCCAAAATAATACCTTGCAAAATACGCGTTCATACATATTTTAAAATGCGTAAGTTACGTTTTAAAGGTCGGGGGGTATTAACTATACCGTTGTAACTTAAATAATTATTGCGAAGGCGTTCGTATTATTTTGGAGCCGTTACAATTGGTAATATTATTTTTACCCTAAAAATAATATTTGAATATTTCACAAAATAATCATAAACACATAACAAGTGACGTTATGAAAAATATATATGCTAAATATATATATTTATCAAGTTTTTATTTTGCGAAAATCCCACCTCCGATATTTTGTAAATAATGTCGTGGCGAAATTTATATTTGAAAACAAGTTAAAAATATATTTCTAACACTTGCTATGAAAATCCTTTTAAGTGTTAGGTTTTTAGAAAAATTTCGCCAGAGTTTCCCCTGTAACTGGAGGTGGCCACGCTTTCAAGCGTATCATTTTCTTTTATAATCCAAATCGAGAATTTTCTTATTCACCAAAACAATATCCAAAGCATCAAACTAGTCAAAATATATATGAATCGCAAGAATCACATGAACTTGTAGTTTTTCCAAAAATATGTAGTAAATCTCATTACTTTTAGTGGATCTTTACATAAATCTATCCGGTTTCGTAAAAACCTCGCTTTTAAAGAAATTCCATCTTTACAACTTCTTGTAAAATTTGACAAAACTAGTTCTTTGTCGAAACTTAGTGTTACACAAGTGTTTACACACTTGTGTGTTTTAAAAATCATTCTTGTTTGTGTAAGATCCGGTTTCGGAAAATATGATTTCTTTGACACTGGATCCTTTGAAAATACCGCTTGTAGATCCGTAGATCTATTGGTTTAAAACACTATTTCATAAGAAAAATCGTTTTTACACAAGTTCATGATTCGTGTGTGGTAGAGTTTCATCACTTAACCCTTGTTACATTTAAACAAACTCTATGTCATGATCCATGATCATGACCAATCCGGGTTAGACGATGATCCGAGCTACCACAACATAGATCGGCCTTAAATAACTACACAAAACAAATCTTACAAGATTTACACAACCCTTGTGCTATTAACCAACATATTCATCATTTTTAGTACACTTTTACATCTCATCTTGTACGTTTACGAGTTTTATCCGTCATATATCGTTTTAACCACTTTAAAATAGATCGAGAGGGTGTTTATAGTAACTTACTACTAGCTCGAGGCTAGGGAAGATTCTAGTCGAAGAATGAGTGGATAAAAGAAATGAGATGAGGTCCTTCGCTTTCCGAATGCACCAAGCTTCCTTGTAGGTGATCCTTAACACTTGTATGCTCTTGAGATTGGATGATCAAGATCGAAAAATTGGATGGATGGTGTAGGGGAGTTCGGCCGAGAGCTTTGTGAAGAGAGGGAGAGAGTGTGTGTTGGTGTTTGAGAAATGAGAGTGATAATGTGTTACGTGTTGAACTTATAGACAATTAGTATGGTCATTAACCAAGAGTCTCTATGTTATCTTGATATGGAACAAGGATGATTAAATTAATCATCAAAGTACAAGGGGTGTCCCCCTTGGGGACGGTTTGGTTGGGGGGGGGTCTTGGTTCAATTTCAACCATTAGTTAGGACATAGTTAGGTTAGTTTAGGGATTAACCCGGTTACTAGTGTGTTGTGTGTTTAAGCGGGTGTTAGGGTGTTCAGGGACCCTAACTGACTCAGAAAAAGATAAACAATGTAAATGGCAATATTTTCATGTTCCGGGTAAAGTCCAGTTGTTCGGTTGGATAGTAATCCCTTGAAGCGCTTAGCAAAGCTTTAAAGTGTCGTTTATATTAATTTTAGTGACACAACTTATTCCCGACACTTTGGAAAGTGTCTAGTAATATTTTTCTCACGTTTTGGCACTTTGTTAGTTAGCTAAAAGCTGAATTTTTAGTTAAAGTGCTGAGTTTTGTACTTAGAGTACGTTTTAGGCACATCCTGTCACTGTAACTTATTCCTAGAGACGCAGTTCTACAACCCTTGCATCTCTACACTCACTATTAGTGTGGTAAACTATCTCGGGCTCATACAGGCCTTAGAGGTAGTGACTGCCTGATGCTGGCTATATCAGCATGTTCAATAGGTTATCCGTTCATTGTGCTACTGTGCTTTTGTGCATCATGTTTGTCACTAAGGTTCAGCATGTAAATAATGTAGTGACAATAAGTAAAGTATGATGCAGGTATATGCATGTATCAGTAATTCAAGTAGCAGTTTATCCACAATTTCAGGTAAGCACAGTAATTAAGCAGTAATTAATTATTAATTAAGTCGTACGGATACCTGATTTAGTGAGGGTTGTCACACAATCTTCATCATCAACCCGATCATCATAGTTACCCCCATCTTCCGAGTATTCCGAGTGAATACTCACATGCTCCGGTGATTGGTAACCGGGAACACTAAACGGCTCATCATCGGAGATAGCATTTCTCAAGTCATCGATATTAAAGAACGGGTCTTCGTTCACGAGATTGCCACGATCTTGATTGCCTCTACGGTCGGAATTTACATTCCGGTCATCAAGGTTGTTGGGTAAGGAGTTATGTCGATTAAGGTTTTGTTGTTGGGGTGTTCTTTGGGTATTGTTGGTGTTTTGGTTTCGGAAAGGTGGTGTGGGTGGTCTAGAGTTGTTATTACCACCTGGTTGCTCTTGAGGTATAGGTTCGACATTTTGGGCGGGATTGAAGTTTCCTCGGTATTGGAATTGGTTAGGATTTTGGTTTTGGTTGAGGTTTTGCTTTGAATTTTGGCTTGCCATTGAATCGGTTTCAATGGATGGTGTGAACTGTGGTGTTTGGGTGACTTGGTTAGAAACAAGTGTTGCTTCCAACCGGCTTGCTAAATTCCTTCTTGCAACTCTTTTGATTTCTGGTTCGTAGACTAACCGTGAAGTCCTCCTGGAGTTCCGCGTATGCATGCACTACTTGTAACCTGCACAAGTAACACACCTTGCGTAACAAGGAAAAAGACAAAGTACAAGAAAAGAAATTATGCAAATTAAATAGTTAATCACGCAAATTCAAACAATATCCAAACACAAAGCGCACGCACTCCCCGGCAGCGGCGCCAAAATTTGACCGGAGTGTCGCGCTCCGGTCAAAGATAATATTTATAAGCCCTATTTACCCTTAACAAATAGCTAGTAGTAGCAAGGGGTCGAACCATGAAGAGTACGTGGTTTGCGATTAGATTTGAATGAATTAAAATATGTGTCACAACTTATGAAGCTTGCTAAAGTATTTTTTGTATTTTTGTTTGATTGAAAAGTTCGTAAAGTAACTATTGAAAGTGATTAGCAATTAAGATTAATGATTCAAGAATACTTAATTTATAATTTGAACAAGATATGTAAACAAGGTTCACACCCAGTTCGGTGATTGAAGTCCTAGGGTTTTGTGACAACTCGAATTTCCAAGATTCCTATTTCGCATTTATTGCACGTTCATTGTTTTTGTAGTTAACTATTTGCACAATTAGTTGCTATGGAATTGTATACGTTTTGATACAATGAAGTGTATTGTGTGATTGTGCATGGTTATGTGTTAATTGTGATAAATTTGTTAAATGTATAAACTTGGTAGTGAAACTGTGAAATTGTTGTGAGATGGTGTACTTGTGTAAAAGTTAATACTTGCGGATGTAGAGAGCAATTAGTGAAGTCCTAGTGATATTTAACCCTAATCCCTTTTTCACTAATCATTTCACAAAAATCCAAGCACGTACTTTCACTTTCTCTGGCAATCATCATCCCCATCATCATTGGCACAAGATATTTATCACTCTTGACTCCTCTCTTTCTCTAGAATCATTCAAGGTAATTGTTTATTGATTATTGTAATACATGTAAACCCTAATTGATTATTTGATTTGTTGTTGTTCTTGATTCTTGATTATGTGTTCATGAAAACCCTAGCTTTCATATGATGTTCTGTGATTGTGGTTTTGGATTCTGATTATTGGGAATTGATGTTGATTGTAGTGTAAACGTTGCCTGATGATTTAGATAATTGATTGGTCAAAACTATTGATGATTGATTGATTCTGCATTATGAAAACATGAATTAGGGTTTTGATCGTACGAGGGTTAGTACGTAACTGTTACAATTATACAGAAACGTGTGATTGAATGAATTGTCTGAGTTTTACAACATAATTGTTAGTCAGAGTTTTGGATTGAATTGTCTGAGTTTTATAACATTATGAATGGTCCGAATTTTGTATATATAACATGGAGTCCGAGCTTTAATATGATTGCTAGAGGTCCGATCTTTTATGTTGTTAAGTGTCTGATCTTTACAAACCACAAAAGGTCCGATCTTTTATGTTGTTTAGTGTCCGAGTATTACATGATGTTGTGATGGTCCGAATTTTAACTCCAAGACCTATGTCCAACTTTTATTAAAGGAGCATAGGGTCCGACCTTTAAACAAAGGACATGTAGTCCGAGCTTTGGGCAAAGAGAACTAGGGGTCCGAGTTTTAAACCCCCCCACACTACTGTCCGAAATTTTAACCCTTCACACATTGGTCCGAGTTTCAGGGGGTGTGTTGTTGTCCGAGTTTTGTAAACCCCCTACCCCTGTCCGAGCTTTAAACCCCCCTCATGATCCGACTTTTAAACAGGGGAAGCCCCCTTACTCCTTGTCCGAGTTTTAGATAGGGCAAGGCCTGTCTGACTTTGTGTGATGATAAAGTGAAGCTATGAATGTATGTTATAACATGATTGACCCTGACAAGTTGCTAACTTCGTTAAGACTGCGACACTCTCAAGTATGTGAATCAATAACCATGTTAGTACAAACTGTGATGAACATTTGTGTGAAACATAAATTGCATGAGAACTTACTAACTGCTTACGTGGTGCATGTTGTCAATTGCCAAACACACTTTGTGACATAGAGTACATGTGAAATATTGCGAATTCGAAACTGATTATCTATACGTACGTACGATAGGTCGTGATTGATTAATTGTGAACGTGTAACCCTTTGAGCATACCGAGCAAACCAAGGTGAGTTCGCACAGCCAAGGCATGGGGTTCCCAGGGTGGGAATGGGATTGGATTTATTTACTTGTACATCTCTAGATAATGGAACGTAGTGATATGATATGATCCTCGGGTGAGGAAGGTGATTGATAAGATACAACTAGACTAATGGTACTAAATTGAACTGATCTTCGAACACACGCCAGGGTTGGCCGCGATATTATGACTAATCTTCGCACACATGCCTAGGAAGGCCGCGAACTATACTCTAAAACTTCACATACATGCCAGGGTGGCCGCGATACAAACATACCTAGTCTAGAATACTTGAGAACTTTCCCTAATCTTCGCATACATGCCTAGGAGGGCTGCGATACGAACTATTACGATACATGACTTAGTGAACGAATACAAGGCTTACTATACTATTACAATTACTGAACTATAAACTATGAACTCGCTCAACTAGTTGTTGATCCTCTGTTACATGCCTTGCAGGTCGTTTGATATATGGAGCTTGCACAGGGAGGAGCAGGTCGTTGTGGAGCATGGATCGTGGATGCCATGTTAAAACATTTAAACATTTGAACTATGATATATTTTGGGTTTTCATACTTATGCTTCCGCTACACCTGATACTATAATTATGTTTGGAACACCTATCGTATTGAATGATTGGTTTGCATTTATTTTACTTGATATTAATTACATGTTCAATATGATTGGTGGCTTGATCCTGGTCAGTCACGCTCCCAAGCGGTGATACTCCGCGTGTGGATTTTGGGGGTGTGACAGGTTTCTACACGTTTTAGATTCAATTCAATTGCAAAGATGATTAACAAATTTAGTGTCACGTGGCTTAGGTGCCAAGAGCTATCAACGTCGTGAATGACTGACCACAATGCACTTTGTTACCAAGAACATGTAAACTCTAACCTAGACAAGGCATAATTGCACATAAACATTTCGCAAAGTCAAATTTAATCTTCATTCGACAGTTCATGAATACAATACAAATGCAAGACAATTATCATAAGCTTCAAAACCAAATCACAACTTGTCACAAATCGAATTTCAAACACAATGTTTAAACCTAAGAACTTACAAAAACCTACACCGGGGTGAAACCTCCAAGAATTAGCCGCTCATGGTCGAAGAGGCACAATCAACGGATGATGGAAGCTTGAATTGGGCCATCTTGGATTCGGAGAATGATGGAATGGTGATTAGGGATTTTGGGTAAGATGGTGATGATGGATGAATTGAAAAAAGAATGAAATAGTGACGAACTAGGGTTCTCATTCGGTTGATTCGGATGATGTATATGATGGTAGGTGGATTGGTAGTTATGATGGTAGGTGGATGATAATGTTTTTATGCTCCAAGATGATGATTCAAACTCTAGAGAAGTGTAACTGACGAATTAATGCCTCCCAAGATGTTTTGATTCGAGCGAACATAAGAGAAACCAAAAAATGCGCGATCCAATATCGGTGAACCGTCGCCGACGGTGTGTGGAAAATCCAAAAACGGCCGACGACCAATTCCTTTGTCCGCGGCACATTTGGACGACGGTGAATTGTACGGGGCGTCGCCAACAGCTCTTTTGGGCGTCGGCGACGGTGCTTGGATGTCTCAACTTCCGTTTTTCGCGTTCCTTGCTCCCGGTTGACCCGTTGCGCATCCTAGTGATTCGGTTTTCATCCCGGTGACCTGTAAAGCTCTTGAAAAGCTCCTTAAACTCTGTTAAACCTGTGAAACACAAATTTAATTAAAAGTAGGCTATTCGAGATTAAAAGTTACGTAAAAACATTAACGAGCACCGTTATTCGACCACGCATCATTTCCCGGCCGTCTCCGTGCCGTTTCCGTCCCCTAGCAGTCCCCGGGACGGGAGACGACACCTCAATGGCGTTTTCGTGCTTCCGAGCCAACTAGTGCCTAGCGACACTGTGCTAAAGTGTACTAGTTGCTTTTGCTAACTTTTACCATTCTTTTTAAATCGTTTTTTTATTTACCCTCTGCAAATTACTCAAGTTATTTTTTTTCTTTAACCAATTTACATTTGTATCCCCGAACTTTTGTAATGCCTATTGTTTATCGTCTTTTCGACATTAATTTTTTTACCGGGTGAATATTAATGTATAGGTGGTTGGAATCGAATCTTACATATTTTCCACCGCGTCTTCATCCAGACGCGAATTACCGTTGCATTGGGCGATACCGCTGGAAGCGTAGGCTAGTTTTTTTGGTCAAAATAGATAAGTGGGTGATTTTCCCATTAGACATGACGATATAAAAAAACTGTCTAGGCTTGTTGAGCAATCCTGAAAGATGTTGTACTTGCTGCCGCACTTGCACTCCGGGTTCAAGCGATTCTAGCCAAGGAAGAGCGTCCCGCCATCATCAGCTTCGGACATGATTGGGACGTAACTTGTATGCAGGTGAGGAGGCTGCTATATGCATGCAATTGTTGTGGAAGAAAGAATTTATATTAGGCATTGTTTTAGTTGGTGTAAAATCATACAAAATATTATATATTTTATTTGCGCCTCGGTTCTATACCTTTTCGCTTTTTTTTAAAACCAAGGTGAAGGATTTAGATCACTTTCTGTCACACCCCAACCGATGGCGGAAACATCGGGGTGCGAGCACTAAGCGTTCAGATTGCTCATGAGATTCCATAACACTAGATATTTCGATAATAATTAAGTAGATTTCATGCATTGTCTAGAATCAAACATCACAAAATATCGAATTACAGCCAAATCATGAATTGTTCAAATTGTTCAAAGACTAAATTAACTAGGTGACGTTTTCTAGGCATCTCCTAGCTTGATTTCCATGCATTCCAAGCATGCTATCAGCCTGCAACATGTATTAAAGTATCAATACAAAAGTATTGGCGAGTTTACAAGTTTCATAATAGAATAATAGATTAAAACAACTCATATCCATAATGCAAACATTAAAACAGTTTCAGCTGTGCTAGTGTCGTAGTCCACGCAGTGATAGCCCAAGTTTCCAATGCGTTAAGTGCCTTTCCCAAAGTTTAACGGGAGGTTATATGTCTCCTCCTAACAATGCCCCAAAGACTAACGGGGAGGTGCATTACTCCTATAGCGCTACTATTGTTAAGGCGGAACTACACACTCTGGATTAAACGTCACATAGCACAAAGAGTCAAGAATCAAGAATCACATGTTTCACATAGGATAGAGTATAAGTTTCAAAGTTTCGAGTTTAAGTTTCATAGAATACATGCTACACCCCAAAAGTTTAAAGTAAAAGGGGATCGAGTATACTCACCGTGATTGCTTAACAGTCACAACTGTTATTAGATCAAAGGGAGCTCTTTTGAGATTAGCCTGATTAGATTGTAATAGGGTAAGAGTCGGGCGAAGTATTGAGATTGAATAAAGTGTCTAACAGGTCACTGGGTCGGATGGTTGTCCGATCCGACGGCTGTCCGATCGGATGGCCAGTCGACCGGGTGGCCTTGTGTACGTGTAGTGGCAATGTCTGCCTGATCGGTTGGCTATCCGATCGGGTTGCCATCCGTCCGATTGAGAACATCATGAGATAAGATCAAGTGGCTGTCCGATCGGATGGTAATCCGATCGGCTGGCCAAGTGTGAGGAATATGCTGTCCGATCGGTCAGTTGTCCGATCGGCTGGCCTATTAAGAAGTAGGGCTGTCCGATCGGATGGCAGTCCGATCGGCTGGCCTGTTGTTTCTTGGCTACCAACTTTCGTAGAATTGATATGTTTGGGAATCACCCCAGTCCGACCCGTTTGTCCGTTGGTGACGGTTTTATGCCGGAATCCATCCCGTGATAGTCTTAATCAGTGAACAATCCGTTCTTAAACCAACTCTAGACCACCGATCAAGTCTACAGTCCGTTCAGTCACACGTTTATTACCAAAATAAATCAGAAATTTGAAGTAGAAGTGAAGAAACTTAAGTTTTAGTATAAAAACTCTTAGATTTAACTTAGATTTAGTGATAAATACATGGAATCCCTTATATCTCAGCTAGATTTTACCAAGAATGACCTCATATAGCAGTTTTGTACAAACCACCATGATGACATCATCCTTAAGCTCTCAGATCCGAGAGATTTCACGGTGAAAAGTGTGATTTCGAAGGTGAATCACGTAGAGGATGAAGTATAGATCAAGAAAGTACAAGAATCTAGCTTGAAACGTACCGAAATCAGCAAGAAAAGGAAGAAATAGTGTGCGCGTGCGTCAGGTTCGGTCAGAGCTGTCACATCACTTCAAATGGTGATGTGACAGCCTATTTATAGGTGAAGGGGAAGGGAAGAAAGGTGGTTCGGCTGGAGTGCCATCCAATCGGCTGGCTGTCCGATCGGATGGTCATCCGATCGGATGGTCATCCGATCGAACGACCACTCTGGCTATTCCATCCTTTCGCATTTCCCGACTCTGATTCGTTTCACGTGTTAGGTACGGCGTTGCATTGCGTATAGATTACATAGAGTATTTTATTAATTAGATTACATCATAAGCACCGAAGTCTCAAAGTTTCTTAGATTCCGCCAGTGACAAGGCTCCAGTCTCTCGTTTAACCGAGAATCAAGTTTCACGAGTCTAAGGAGTCAAGCACCATTTTAAGTTTCAAAGGTAAAGAATCTTTGTTTCTCAATCATCAAGAATCAAGAGTCCAAGTATCAAGTATCAAGTATCAATAATAAAAATCTAGCTTTCATAGTATAAAGAATAAAGTATTTAGTTTATTCATAAAGATTCAAGTATCTAGATTAAGCATCAAGGGTCAAGCATCAAGAGTCTAGTATTTGTATCAAGTCTCTTAGTTTACGTTTCAAGAATCCAGCAACTAGATTAAAGAATCAAGCATCATAATAATAAGATTCATGCTAAAGTTTTAAAATATCAATCATCACAAAATTATAGGGACTAAGACTGACAAGTTACAGGAGTTCAGGGACTGATCTTGCCAAGTGTCTAAAGTTTAGGGATGCTGGGCGTTACAGTCTCCCCTCCTTTAGGAGATTTCGTCCCCGAAATCTTAGATGAAGACTGCTCGAAGAGATGCGGATATTTAGCCTTCATATCACTTTTCAGCTCCCAAGTGAATTCGGCACCGCGCTTTCCTTCCCATCGAACCTCAACAATGGGAATTTTGCTGCGCCTCAGACGCTTGACAGTTTGATCCATGATTTCGACTGGTCTCTCCACAAATTGAACCGCTTCATTTATCTGCAAGTCTTAAAGAGGAATCTACAGTCCTTCATCGGCTAGGCATTTTCGTAAGTTAGATACGTGGAACACTGGATGTACGTTGTTTAGCTCTTGTGGCTAGTCGAGTTTGTATGCTACCTTGCCAATCCTTTCAAGTATTACGAAAGGGCCCACATCGCGAGGCGCAAGCTTTCCCTTCTTCCCAAAACGAACTACTCCCTTCTAGGGCGATACCTTGAGGAGAACTCGATCACCAACAGCAAATTCCAGAGGCTTCCGTCTATTATCAACATAGCTCTTTTGTCTGCTCCTAGCCTTGATCAAGTTATCACGGATCTGAAGAATCTTATTCGTTGTCTCTTGAACAATCTCAGGGCAGTGAATTGCTTTTTTCCAACCTCATGCCAGCTAAGAGGAGATCGGCATTTTCGCCCATATAAAGCTTCGAAAGGAGCCATCTGGATACTGGAATGGTAGCTATTGTTGTACGAGAATTCTATGAATGGTAAATGTACATCCCAGTTACCACCAAAGTCGATGACACAAGAACGGAGCATATCCTCTAGGGTTTGAATAGTACGCTCGGTCTGTCCATCTGTTTGAGGATGAAAGGCCATGCTAAGGTTCAAGTTGTCACACCCCGACCACGTAGGACAAAAAACCGTGGCGGAAGCGTTGGGGAGTGTTGTAACAGAAGCTATTGTTTCACAACCATGGATACAAAAGAGTTTCGTTTTATTGAAAATATTAAACATCAACATTGTCTTAACATAGAACAAACAAGTTTCACATTGTCTATCACATTTATTATGTCACTAAGGCCTTGTCTGGATCCTATGTGACGCATGCATCCTAGAATCAATCAAGCAACAACACCTGAAACATATGTAAAGACAAAGTCAGCAAAGAAATGATGGCGAGTACATAGGTTTTATAAGAGTATCGGAATCATGGCTCGTTTATATGTTGCAGTACTTTATTAGACTACAAGAGTCAAAATACAAACCTTGTTTTGAAAAATGTATTGCAACATAGTTAACCAACTCAAATCAAGTTGATTATAGTTTATAAAATCTCGTAGCCATGATTCTTAACCCAAAAACATTTGTTTTAGAAAACCAACTTGTAAAACATCTTGTAAAAACTCGTTTATAAAACTCGTATGGTTTATATCTTTTAGAAAACATCGTTGTGTGACATCGTTTCCAAATCGTTTACCCAAGTGAACTAAATAACGCCACTGTAGGATCGTGTTTCAACCCGAAAGAGTCGTTCAAAGGAGTTTTCGTCAATTACAGGTGCGGAAAACAAGTAATCAACGTAGAAACAGCTTGCAAATTACTTTAAACACCTTTCTGTATTGAATAATGACAGTTTAACTCGATCCGGCAGCACTTCGGTACGAGTTACAAGGTCTTGTTCTTGTGGTTCGCTTATGTGCACCTATTTATAGGTGTTGAGGTTCCCTCCAAGGTACATGTACACATAAGCGGACCTGACATATAAGCGGACCTGACACATAAGCGGACCTGACACATAAGCGGACCTGACACATAAGCGGATCTCCTAGTGACACATAAGCGGACCTACCAGGTTAAACCTATATGTTATCCTATTTTCTCATAAAACATGCCCTGATCTAACAATCTAAAACTAAGACTCGAGACAAGACGAAGTCGACAGATGTAGTGCACCAATAAACTCCCCCTCAGATGTTGACGAGTCGTTCATCGAGTCTTTGACAATGTCATGTCTTCACATCTTCAGTCTTGATCAGTCTCTGGACTTCTCTCTCTCAATCTTTATCTCTTTTATCACCAACACACTTCTTCTCTTGAATGTTGACATTTTTAAAATTCCTCATCATCAACAATCACTCCCCCTCAAATGCTGACTCTTCCTGCATAAAACTCTATCACAAACATAAGTTTTATGATAAATATTTAAGCATATAGACAACATTTGAAACTATCACAAACAAATCAATCAATCAGATACTGATGAACCACTTGAAATTGTATCATTTTATCAAAACATCACAATCTCTCAAACCATCTGTTCATCATGTTTAGCACTTAGAATTTTGAAAATCAGCTTTTCAATATCAGTCGTCGAAAATCTTTTTGATTTTTCAAATTTATGCTAAAACAAACCAAAAATCTTTTTGAATTATCTGAAAGTAAGTAAATGCAGAAATAAACTATTATTTTTGTGAGTTCGTGGAAGAGAATCATGTCAGCTGCCGACTAAACACTACACCGTTAAGCTGTTATTTCATTTTAAGCTTTTAAACAATTCGCGTTGATTGCCGATATATTAATCCACTTAAATTCTCACAAAATGTTCAACCTGTTCGGAATACAGAATTAGTGTTTTAGAACTTAAACCTCTACATGTGTCCCACCTCAGTATATACTCCCGTATCCAGACCCCAGTATTCAGTCTTACAGGTGAGTATACCACAGCTGATATCTGTTAAGGGTTAGGTGCGAGGGCCGTGAGAGCTCAGGTCGATACTTCCGTATACGCAGAGAGATGACGGCTTCGACTTTAAGGTGTGTCCCCTTAAGAGGATCTATTATTTACAACATCAGCGACTATCAATTTTATTGTTTCATCAGCATGCTGAGGGCGAGCTTATATTTCAAAGCTTTTGCAGAAAGTATTATCCGGGGACTAGGTCAGTACTTCCATACAGGAGAAGTCCCGGAATAATAGTATCTCAGAATATGGGACCTTTCAAACAGGATTTCAGGGGTTACCTATATATCCTGGAGGTGTTCCCCACGTAGACGCAAGTGAAATTTATGTTTATATCCCAAACTGATCTACTAATTCTGAGAAAACCTACCGGCACATCTTTAGCGAGACTGCTTAATTGCATTTATACATTACAAATCTTTAGCGTACTGTGCCAGTCTAGCTGATGTACTATCATTTCCCCTTATTCGCACCAAAACTCATTTTATATTTTATCATGTTTTTGGCTTTTTTAAATTTTCTGATGTTTTTGGATTTTCTAAAAAATCTTACTCCCCCTAAAATTCAAATACATCTAATGAAAATTGAAAACTATCTATGCTCTTGACCCACTAGAAACATGAAAGTAAAACAAACTATAAAGAAATATGACAACCGATATCAAATCACATCAAATCGCCATTCTTTTTGCATAAACAATTAGAACTCCCCCTATCACCAAAATATTTTCCCATTTAGATTTCAAAACATTTAAGTTTGTTTTAATCAAAATGGTTTTTCCGGAAAATAAGTTTGATTGATTTTACCACTTGTAGGTTTATCAATAATAGATTCGGGGATGTGGTTCATCATATTGTCTCTCAACAATTTGTAGGAAAATACAAGTACAACTTAATGTCCTTGATTTACCATATACAAGAATGCGCAATCAAATCGTCTAATTACTTGTAAACAACCATAACTAAACTTCTTTACCGTTTGTATGATTGACATTACCGAATAAAACCTCAAGAAAGATGTCGATTCATGCTCCACGCTTACCAACCTGGGAGCTCCGGCAAGTCAGGTTTTTAGTCGAAGAAAATATCCACCGAAGCCTGACCAGCCTTGGGTTTCACCGAGTCACCAGCAGGTTTCTTACCTTTCCTCTTCTTTTCATAAAATTCCTTAACCCCCTTGACTTTTCGATCAATAATCTTACGAAAGATATGTTGAACCTTGGGATTAAAGACCTTTTCAGCATCAAATTCCTGTTTATCATTATAAAATTGGTTAGAAATTTCAACTTTACCAATTTTCTTTTTATAATTCTCAGTTTGAAGTGATGGAAACTCCTCATCATTCACAATCGGAACTGATTTTTCTTCTATTAAAACAGCTTCACTTTTTGAAACAATTTGTGGCTTATCTGACTTTGTGGAGTCAGATTCATCGACCGAAGATAGCTCCTCTGTTTTTGATTTATCAGAATCATCGCTAGAGCTTTCAGCAGCTTTTTTAACAATCCATTTCTGGTTGTCAGATTTAGCTCTCTTCTTATAAAATTTGTTCGAACATTCACCAATTTCAAAAATAGAATTTTTAAACAGTTTGGTTCGATCAATTGGTGGTTCAAACTCAACCACTTGTTCTTTGAGTTTACGAGATACTCCCTGTTTTGATTGTATTGCCTTAGAACAATCTTTGGCAATATGTCCAACATTGTTGCATTTGAAACAGGTTCTCGTGTCTCTCTTCTGCTCAGCCATCTTCTTCATTTCATCTTGCTTCTTTGCAAGGAACTCATTATTTGACTGTCTCCATAAATCTTTCTTTTCTTCTTCCTCAGATGACATTCCTGAAACAAATGTCATTTTGGATTTAAAATCATGAACATATTTTTCATTTTTCTGTTTTTCTGTAGGAGTAAAACCAAACCCTTTCTTTTTGAAATTACCGTTATGGTTTGATTTCTTTTGGAAACCTAAACCAGAACCGTAATTCTTTTTCTTGTTTAATCTTTGTTGTACTCTTGAGGTGTATTTTTTAGGTTTTTCATTAAAACATAAGTCTTTTATTTCAGAAATATTAATTTCTGTGAGTTTGAAAACCTTGTTTATCAATTCAGTTTTGACACCTCTTATTGGAAATTCCTCATCAGAATATAATTTGTCAGAATCATTCAAAGTGTAAGCAACTTTGAACAATCCATCATCTAAATTAGATTTTGATAACATAAATTTTCTATCATAAACTATTTTATCCTGTTTTTCTGTTTGACACGGAGTGCTTGACCCAGACTGTGACACTGACACGAACTCCGACTTTGACTCCTCTATCTCATCGTTTTCTAACACATGATCCACGACTTTCTTTATCAATTGAGACTGTTGACCAGTGTCAGACGATGTAAACACAACATCAACACTATCTGGCAAGTTTACTGACGACTCCGACTTCCACTGTAAATTTGTTGCTTTTTTGACTCTTTCATCATTCGGATTTCTAGCCAAATATCCATTTTCCAGAGGAAGTGGACATTTGTTGTAACTGACACCTTGTTTCTTACCAGATGGTGTCTTGTCAGTGTCTTTCTTCTTTTTGGTCTTTTTCACAGGAGTCTTTTCTTCAACTTTTTCTTCTGAAACTTTCTTTTCTTCAGTTACTTCATTGTCTTCAAATGCCTTCAAGCTTTCAGCCATTGGATAAATCCTGTCAATGACATAAGACGAACATGAGTAACTTTTCAATAAACGATTAACTCTTTCAGTTTCAATTCTTTGAAGTTCAAGTTTCTGTTCGAGATCAGCACACTTCTCAATATAGTTGTTTACAACTTTTTGCTTAACCATGAAAGCTCCTTGAAGTGTTTTCATTGCAATTGCTTGCTCTTCACTTGTGTTATTGTACATGTTCATCGCTTTGTTGAGCACATCATAAGATTCCTTTAATCTGTTCATATTGTGAATCAAAGAACTATTTTGTTTCTTTACAACTTCACAATTTTCACAAATTATTGGACTCTTCTTAGCAACAGCTTCTTCATCAATCTTGAACTCTGGAACTTTCACTTTCTTTCGAATCACCGGAGTTGTTTCATCATCACTGCTCACCGGTGTTTTTACCTTCTTTTTCTTCTTTGCCTTCTCATCTTCACTGTCACTTTCTGCTAACATCTTCAAATGTTTTTCCATTTGTCTGTCATAATACTCAGTATCATCATCACTTTCATCTTCAACTTTGGCAACAAAGGCTGTGTAAGCTGTAGCTTGATCAGGAATGTAGTTATCCCAAGAGAAATTCTCCCAGCTGAAACCCTCGGGTAACCTTTCATCATCTTGATCAATTACCAAGGCACTACCATCCTTTCTCTTCAAACAATCTTGATTACCTACACAAGCTCTCTTTCCAGAATCTTCAATTATAGATCTTCCATGTGCCGTTTGTGCTTGATGTTGATTTTGTTGAGATGGTTGTTGAGCAACTTGATGGTAGATGGCTTTTTGATAGTAATCATTATTGTTGTTGAACAGATTCTGAGCCCTACTTGCTTCGCGGTTGGTGCACTCCCTCTTGAAGTGACCTTTCTCCCTGCAACGAAAACAAGCGACGTTAGATTTGTCAAAACCTAAAGTAGAAACATTAGCCTCACGAAGATCATCTCTCCCCGTGATCTGCTTAAACTTCTCAGCTCTCAAACTTCTCAGCTCTCTGTAACACGCTAGCCAAACACCACTTTATGTCCATCAGCTCCATCTCTTCAGCATCTATCTGGTCGTAATCTTCCTTTGTTAGCATTGGATTTCCGATACGACCTGCAACAAAACAACTATAAGATTCTAAAACCATTCCCAATAAAGACATTTAACTTTTAGCAACTTCCTCAGAATAATCTTGATCACTCTCAAGGTTTAATACAATGTTGCATTGAAGTTTTCTTCCATGTTTAGTTGCTGAAATGTTCGGATCAAAAGACGGAAATGATGTGAAACTTGTTTTACTGTTTGATCCTGATGATGAACTTCCAGGAGAATTCTTGGCATTGTAAGCAGTTTCTATTTTAGGAGATAAATTTGGAGATTTCTCATTCACCCCTGCTTTGTAATACAACCCAATATCCTGTTCACCATCGAAATCTTTCATTCGAACAATCTTTCTCTGTTCCATTTCCTGAGCTTCCAGCTTTTCAATAAATTTGCTCAAAGTTAACGTGCTAAAACCCTTTTTGTTCCTAAGCATCATCAGATAAGTTCCCCATGTTTCATGTGGTAAAGCATCAGCAAGCTTTTCAATTAACTCTTCATTGTCTTTGTTGATACTTAACCTTTTCATGTTCACTAACAAGTTGCAATATCTTTCAATGATTTGCTTTGTACTCTCGTTTTTCAATCCTCTAAACAAATCAAACTCTTTTTTCAATAGTGACTTCTTATTTTTCACCATCTCCTGACTACTAACAAACTTTGAACGTAACGCTTTCCAAATTGAGTATGAACTCCTGGTGTGTTGTAGCAATACCATAATATCTTCCTTCACAGCTTGTTGTAACAGACTTAGCACCATTCTCTCATTTTTGTACTTCTTTTTGTCATCGGCACTCATGTCTTTAATCGCAACTTCCTCTTCATCATCATTTAACGGTCTCACATATTTCGTCTCCACACACTCCCATGCATCAAGGTAGTTAGCTTGAACCCAGTTTTTGAAACGACCCTCCCATCCTTTATATTCTTCAATGTTCAATAGTTTGGGTGGTTTTTGCATTGTTCCCGTTTCGTTTTCGAGCATTGTGGTTTGAGCAACAGTGATTGGGGTACTCGGAGTAGCGAATGCGTTGTAGAACTCCTCGTCCATTTTCAGATTTCAACAATTTTCTATAACAGTCCTTAAAAGCGAAACTAGATAGTTCACTGGAGCGAAACCTTCTTGGTCAAATGAATGGAACTACTAAGAGCAAAACTTGATTGATCACAAAAGCGGAACCAGTTTGTTCAAAAGAGCGGAACCACTAAATGTTCAAATAAGTGGAACTCCTAATGTTCAAATAAGTGGAACTCCTGATGTTCAAATAAGAGGAAGTCCTGATGTTCAAATAAGCGGAAGTCCTGATGTTCAAATAAGCGGAAGTCCTGATGTTCAAATAAGCGGAAGTCCTGATGTTCAAATAAGCGGAAGTCCTGATGTTCAAATAAGCGGAAGTCCTGATGTTCAAATAAGCGGACTTGATTGTTCAGATAAGCGGACTTGATTGATCTTTGGAGCGGATCTCCTCAAAATATGTCCAAATAAGCGAACCTGATTGGTCAAATAAGCGGACTTGAATGTTCATAAGAGCGGAACTACAATTTGTTCGAAAAAGCGGAACCTATTCGAAGACTAATTTGACCCATTTTTAGTCCGAATTTCAGTGTCAAATTTTCAAGGGTTTATCTATGTTCAATTATCTACAATCTGTGAAATTTTGAGCGGATTCCGACCGTTAAATCTCATTCTGATGAAGAAAGAAGGTGTAGAAGTAAGAATTTTAGATGAAATCCAGCAAATCTCTATAGAACTCCTCCTCCTGATGCTCTGATACCACTTGTAGGATCGTGTTTCGACCCGAAAGAGTCGTTTAGAGGAGTTTTCGTCAATTACAGGTTCGGAAAACAAGTAATCAACGTAGAAACAGCTTGCAAATTACTTTAAACACCTTTCTGTATTGAATAATGACAGTTTACATCCAAATCTCGATCCGGCAGCACTTCGGTACGAGTTACAAGGTCTTGTTCTTGTGGTTCGCTTATGTGCACCTATTGGAATTGAATCAAATTGAAAAATCACCAAACACAAATACACACATAATAACATAAAAACACATATAATAACACCAAAGCACATTGTTTTATTAATAATCAACATTGTTTTACATTGAACCACGACTATAGAACACAGTTGTCACAGTCTCCCCTACTTCAGGAAATTTCGTCCCGAAATTTTATTTAGAGGAAGCTTGTGAAAACAAATGCGGATATTTTGCCTTCATCTGGTCCTCACGTTCCCAAGTAAACTCTGGGCCATGTTTGGACTTCCAACGAACTTTGACCAATCGAATCCGTTTGTTCTTCAACTGTTTGAAAGTACGGTCCACAATCTCCACGGGTTTCTCGACAAAGTGCATCGTTTCATCGATTCGGATTTCGTCGAGAGGAATGTGAAGATCAGGGTCAGCTAAAAACTTTCGCAGATTGGACACGTGAAAAGCCGAGTGAAAATTCCCAAGCTCTGGAGGTAGCTCTAGTCGATAGGCAACCTTCCCAATCCTTTCCACAATCTTAAATGGTCCCACATATCGAGGTGCAAGTTTTCCTTTCTTTCCAAATCTCACGACTCCTTTCCAAGGTGAAACCTTGAGTAGGACACGATCTCCAACTTGAAATTCAAAGGGCTTGCGTCGCATATCCGCATAACTCTTTTGACGGTTTCGAGCTGTCACAATATTATCGTGGATTTTCTTGATTTTGTCTGTTGTTTCCAGAACGAGCTCAGGTCCAGTAAGCGAAGCTTCCCCGATCTCATTCCAACATACAGGTGAACGACATTTTCGACCGTAGAGAGCTTCGAATGGCGCCATATTAATACTAGCATGATAGCTATTGTTGTAAGAGAACTCAATCAATGGAAGATGAGAATCCCAATTACCACCAAAGTCTATCACGCATGCTCTAAGCATATTCTCCAAAGTTTGAATCGTTCGCTCAGATTGACCATCTGTTTGGGGATGATAAGCAGTGCTTAGATTCAGTTGGGTTCCCAAAGCAGATTGCATGGTCTTCCAAAAATGAGATGAAAACCGAGCATCACGATCAGAAATGATATCCAAAGGAACACCATGTCGTGATACAATCTCATCAACATAAATCTTTGCCAGTTTATCAGCAGATAGATCCTCGCGAATCGAGATAAAATGAGCTGATTTCGTTAATCGATCGATAACAACCCAAATAGCATCATGACCTTTAGACGTACGCGGTAACTTAGTGATGAGATCCATCGCAATGTTCTCCCACTTCCAAACCAGTATCTCTGGTTGTACAAGCAACCTAGAAGGTCGTTGATGTTCAGCCTTGACTTTGAGACAAGTCAGGATGGATGGATAGAATATCGAGACTTATGAGATTCGTCCATTACCAAGGTGCGAAGATCCTAAGCCCGAAGATCCTTAGTACGAAGATCCTTGAGTAGGACACGATCTCCATTACCAAGGTGCGAAGATCCTAAGCCCGAAGATCCTTGAGTAGGACACGATCTCCAACTTGAAATTCGAAGGGCTTGCGTCGCATATCCGCATAACTCTTTTGACGGCTTCGAGCTGTCACAATATTATCGCGGATTTTCTTGATTTTGTCTGTTGTTTCCAGAACGAGCTCAGGTCCAGTAAGCGAAGCTTCCCCGATCTCATTCCAACAGACAGGTGAACGACATTTTCGACCGTAGAGAGCTTCGAATGGCGCCATATTAATACTAGCATGATAGCTATTGTAAGAGAACTCAATCAATGGAAGATGAGAATCCACATCCTTCTTCATACCAGGCCACCAGAACTTAGTACGAAGATCCTTGTACATTTTATCAGCACAAGGATGGATAGAATATCGAGACTTATGAGATTCGTCCATTACCAAGGTGCGAAGATCGTCTTGTTTCGGAATCCACAAACGATCCTTGAAATAGAGCAAACCATCGTCTTTCCTTTCGAGTTTAAGGTCAAGCTGACGTGGCAATTCCTCACCTATCAAATTTTGTGAAACACAAAACTGCTGAGCTTGAAGAACACGAGTTTGGAGATCAGATAGCTTTTGAACAGAATGAAGCTTGACTTGCTCCTTTCGACTAAGCGCATCGGCTACGACATTCGCCTTACCAGGGTGGTAGCGAATCTCGCAATCGTAATCGCTCAAGAGCTCGACCCAACGTCGTTGCCTCATGTTCAGCTCCTTATGATTAAGAATATGCTGGAGACTTTTGTAGTCTGTGAAAACCACACACTTCGTTCCATAGAGGTAGTGTCTCCAGATTTTAAGCGCGATAACCACAGCACCTAACTCAAGATCATGAGTCGTATAGTTCTTCTCATGAATTTTCAGCTGTCTAGATGCATATGCAATAACTTTACCTCATTGCATGAGGACGCAACCAAGGCCTAAGTTGGACGCATCACAATAGACAACGAAATCATCGTTTCCATCGGGCAGAGACAAAACAGGAGCATCACAAAGCTTCTGTTTCAGCGTTTGGAACGCTTCTTCTTGCTTGGGTCCCCACTCAAAAGGCTTGTTCTTCTGAGTCAAAGCAGTGAGTGGAACTGCAATCTTCGAGAAATTGGAAATGAATCGACGATAATAACCAGCAAGACCAAGAAAAGATCGAATCTCTGTAGGTGTTGTTGGTGTATTCCAGTCTTTAATAGCAACAATCTTGGATGGATCCACATGAATACCTTGCTCATTGACTATATGACCCAAGAATTGAACTTCTTTAAGCCAGAATTCACACTTGGAGAATTTAGCAAAAAGTTGTTCCTTCTTCAGGAGTTTCAATGTTAAGCGAAGGTGTTGCTCGTGCTCGGCTCGAGACTTCGAATAGACTAGAATATCGTCGATGAACACAATAATGAACTTATATAAATAAGGTTTACATACCGTATTCATTAAGTCCATAAAGATAGCTGGAGCATTTGTCAAACCAAAAGGCATGACAGTGAACTCATAATGCCCATATCTTGTGAGGAAAGCGGTTTTGGGAATATCTTCTTCGAGAACACGAAGTTGATGATACCCAGAACGCAGATCGATCTTGGAAAAGCATGAAGCACCTTGCAGCTGGTCGAAGAGATCATTAATTCGAGGTAGGGGATATTGATTCTTGATGGTAAGCTTAATAAGCTCACGATAATCGATACACATTCGAAAATACCCATCTTTCTTTTTCACGAAGAGGATAGGAGCTCCCCAAGGTGAAAAGCTCGGTTGGATGAATCCTTTATCAGATAACTCTTGAAGCTGCTTCGATAATTCTTGCATCTCGGATGGTGCAAGTCGATAAGGCGCTTTTGCAATTGGGTTGGCATTGGGTACAAGGTCAAAATGAAACTGGACTTGACGAACTGGAGGTAAACCAGGCAGTTCATCAGGAAACACCTCTGGATAATCCCGAACAATTGGAATATCTTGAATACTCTTACTCTTGTCTTTCTCCTCAGTGACATGTGCTAGAAAAGCAACATATCCTTTTCTCAAATACCTTTGAGCTTCCATACATGACATAAGCTTCAATCAACCTAAAGGTTTCTCGCCACGAACTTCCAAAATATCGCCAGAAGACAAAGGAATACGAACAATCTTATCGAAACAAACCACCTCAGCGTGGTGTTTGGTTAACCAATCCATTCCAACGATAATTGTTGGTGCACAATGTCTATAGCCTACGTCTTAAGTCTAGGTCATGATATATAGGGGTCAAAAGTGTAAATATGTAAAGTTTAGGGGTGTTTAATGTAGTTTCGCATGAAATGGTCTTGTGTAATTCCGCATGGAATTACATTAGGTAATTTCGTTTGAATTGTCATGTTGTATTTCATGCGGAATTAGGTGGCCTATATATAGGTGTGTTCAGTTTCTCATTTCGTACGGAATTAGTTAGAGTGTCACGAAGTGCTGCTGAAATTCCACCGTGTAATTAAGTATATTTTGAATGAGAAGCTTGTTTTAAAGTGAAATACTCTGTTTCTACTCAGTTCTTCACTGATTCTAGAGTGTTTGTTTGTTTCCACCACTCAAACAGTTGTGTATTGCCTCTGATTGACTCATTTGGTCGGTAAAACAGTGTCTTTTTCTTCACATTCTTGGACTTCTGGACAAATTAATGGACAAAATGGACTGAACTTTTGATATTGTGTGTAAAATACAGTTTTAACAAACCCTTGAGAGAATCAGATCAAAATTCAAACTAAAAGTGAAAAAAATGGGCTAAACTGTTAATTTCGTTTGAACGAGAACCTAATTTCGCTTGAAAAGTTACAGTAATTTCGCACGACATTACTAATTTCGTTTGAAAACCTTATTCTGTTTGGCTATTTTCGCACGGAATTAATAATTTCGTTTGAAATTGTTTCTGATTTCGTTTGAAAGTAATTCTGTTTGGCTAATTTCGCACGGAACTAATAATTTCGTTTGAAATAACACCTGATTTCGCTTGAAGGTGTAATTTCGTTTGAAAAGGGTTAATTTCATGTGAAAAGTCTGATTTCGCGTGAACGCCTAATTTCGCACAGAATTAATAATTTCGTTTGAAATAACACCTGATTTCGCTTGAAGGTGTAATTTCGTTTGAAAAGGGTTAATTTCGTGTGAAAAGTCTGATTTCGCGTGAACACCTAATTTCGTGTGAACACCTAATTTCGTGTGAAAGTCCATTGTGTTCGTAATTTCGTTTGAAAAGCTAATTCCGTGTAGAAGCTAATTTCGCTTGAAAAACCTATTTTTCAAAACTTGAAAAATTTTTCCATAAACTGATTTCGTAAAATGGATAATCAAGAATTTTATAACTTCTTTGCCGGTGGGGGAATGCCAGCAGCACAAAACCCCGCCAGTATCGTGCAAAACATGAATATGGAGAATGAACTCGGCACGATGCAGAAACCTCCTAAGTTGATGAATATTGACGAGTATACGGGCTGGTCTGGAAGGTTTAAAACATGGGTACAAGCCAACCATTTCGAGTGTTGGATGAAGATCAAATCGAAATATGTTCCTCCTAAAGATGGCTTGGGTCTTGAGAAGTCGATTAGCAGTTTGACATAAACTGAACAAGAAGATTTCAAGGCAGCAAAGAAAATGATAAGTATTCTACAACAAGCAATTAAAGAAGATATCTTAGTGTTACTGCAACATCAAGATAATTTACAATCAGTGTGGCATGCTTTGAAAGTGAAGTTTTTGGGAAGTGTATCGATGATAAAAAGCAAGACTGCTTTGATGAAGAAAGAATTTGACATCTTCAGGGGAATTAATGGTGAAACAACAAAACAGTTGATCGAGAGATATTATCACCTAGTTGTTGAAATGAAGCGTTTGGATATAGAGAAAACTGATGAAGAGTGGGTTGATAAACTGGCAGATGCCTTGCCATATGATGAATGGGGTACTTATCTTTTGGTGTTGAAAAACAACTTAGAGTATGTTGGATTTAACCTCAGTTCATTCATAGAAAAGATTGAAGCACATGAAGTTGAACTGATGAAGATTAGAAAGATGAATTCTGCAAATGTTCAACAGGATGTTTCACTATATTACAAAGGCAGTTCTTCGGCAACAACGAATCTAAGCCCGAAGATTCAGACAGCGTTCAGTGCAGATTCAACATCCGGTGTTCCGTCTAGTACATCAAGCAACAACAAGCCTCCACCGTTTGCAAGTTATGAGCCAAATCCCAAGACTTCAGAACAAATGTCTCCACAAAGCTTATCAAGCTCGAACAGTCAGAGTTTACAGAAGCAGCTGCAAAGCAACACATCGCACTGTTAGCTTCCGTTCTTGAGTCATATGAGAGTTTGGTAGCTGGGAGGATCGGTAATCCAGACATGACAAAGGAGGATTACGATCAAATCGATCCAGAGGAGCTAGAGCTGATTGACATCAAATGGGGAATGGCTAGCTTGGTAAGAAGAGCCCAAAGGTTTATGGAAATTACGGGTCGGAACAGTCTTTCAGGACCAGATCAAAAGCTTGGGTTTGATAAGTCCAAAGTGACGTGTTTTAAGTGCAAAGAGAAGGGACATTTTAAGCGTGAGTGTCCGAATAGAGAGGTTAATAACCATCAGAATTCTTTCACAAACGACTACTACAGACAGGCGATCTATCACAAGACAAATCAACAACCAGTCGTTCAAAGACCTCAGATCGAAAACAAGCTGGAAAAAGCTCTTATAGTTAACCAAGATGATGAGAAGGTTGCTGAAGGTTTCAGTTGGGATAAGTATATCCTGGGCAGTGAGGATAGAGCAATGATGGCTGAGATTGTGGAGGAGCCGGAGAGTGTTGTTGAAACAGAGGTTGTTAGTGAAGATGTGTCTGAAGAAAGTTTGGCTGATCTTGAAGAAGTTGCTGCAGAAGTCTACTATTATCAATCCGAACAGGAGATTTTAGCTAGTTCTTTAAAATCAATTATGCCTCCTAATGTGTTTGATTCTTTTGCGGGTTTTTTCAGTGAGCCAACAACAGGATTCTGCCCATAGTATTATGGTGAGAAAGCTCTGGTTGAAGAGATAATTGATGTCTCCAAAGAAATGTCTGAAGAGACACTGAAAGAGATTGCTGACAAAGCCTTAATGGGAAAACTGAAAGAGGTAGACACAGAATCTGTAGAACCAGAGTTTGTTGATATTGAGTCAGTTGAAAACGTGTCGGTCAAAACAGAGTTAAGTCAAAAGGAGTCTGACGGGAAATCCGATAGTGAGGAGATCAAATCAGAAGGAGTGTCTGAGTCAGAGTCTGATGGTTTCGGTAAACAGGATGTTAATATTGATCAAGAGGAAAAGATTGTTGAAAAGATTGATTCAATTTCTTAAACTTCATGCAAAAACTGTTCAAAACCATGCATGGAATGTCTTGAAAAAGACAAAAAGTTTCAGGAATTGAAAAAATACACTGATGAGATTAAATTTGATCTAAATGAAGTAAAAGAAGCTTATGACACGTTGGCTAGATCTATCAAAATGATTCAAAAAGAGAGTCTTGAAAACCTTAAAGCCACAAGATTGTTAAAATCAATAGTTTTTGATAAACAAATGGAAATCAACTTTCATTTGGACACGATGTTTCATTGAAAAAGGAATTAGAGTTAACAAAAATTGAGAATGAAAGAATTGATAAGAAGTTGATGAGTTATGTTGCATCTTCATATGTGATTGATCAAATTGTCCCGCAACAACCAGATGCAATACATGCCTTTAACATTGTTCCACCCCCAATGTGGAATCATTACACACAGAAGTATCCAGATGGGGTGGAAGCTGCTTTGAACCTCAAACTGAGAACCATTGAGAATGAGTTGCCTGAGAGTATTGATGTTACATTCTCTCCGTCCGACACTGATAATGTGTCACAGGTAATCAAAACCGTTGTTGACCAAGTGTTAGACGAAGAAAGTGATAACTCGGAGTTTGAGACTGTGAAAACTCATTTTGAGAACTCCATTTCTGATACTGAAGATGATGGTAACTTCTTAGACAAATTTATACCAAAATCAGACAAAGTCGCGAATGATGATTCAATCATTGTGGTTTACACAATGATTGGAACTGACAAACTTTATTCTGATTTTGAGTATCCGCTCCAAAATGCAAGAATTGAGAATGTTGAAAAGGTGTTTAAATTGGTCGAGATTGACATTTCAGAAGTGAACAACAACACATTTCTTTCAAAACCTAAAAAGTCTTTTGTAACTCAACAACCTAACAATTCTGGAAAGAAATGGTCGGTGGTTAATCATGGTCAGAACAAAAGATAGGGTAACAATTTGAAAAAGAAAGGAGTTAGTTTTGAAAAGAAGATGGCAAAAAATGAGGTTAAACCAAAGGATAGGTTAGGAGAGGTGTTTATCGCTGGTAAGAGTACTGTTGAAGAAAAAGAGTATATTTTCAGTCAAAAAGCCATTGATGATTTCAATGCAGCGAAAAAGTTGAGAGATGAGACCTACAAATCAACTTTTGTCGAGTATGACAAAAGAATTTGTTACCGCTGCAATGAAATTGGTCACATGGCCAAGCAATGCATGAAAAGAATTGAGAAACCTGTTTTGCAAAAACCCAGACCTAAAACTCAAACTGATGTTAAGGGTAAAAAACCCATGGTTTCCCCCGTTCGAATCTTGAAAAGAGGAGAATCTTTGAAGTCCGAAGAAAAGCCGAAATCAACCTTTGAGATTGGCGAATCTTCGAAAACTCATAAGACTTCAAAGATTTACCCGAAGATGAAAATTTTTGAAAGCCAATCATGGGTGGCAAAATCAAAACAGTCAGTTGAGGTTAAGAGGATGGAAAATGTTTTGAAAACTGAACCAAAAGTCTTTGAAAATGATGTGGATAAACTTGAATTTGAACTTGATAAGTTGCTTGAAGAGTTTCCACCGATTAAGAAGGAAGATTTAAAACCAAGAGTCAAAATGGATGTTCCAAATGTCATTTTTAACATTCCGAAAGTTGATGTGACATGTGATATTGTGTTTGGTAGTGTTTTAACTGTAAAGAAATCATGGGCCTCATTGTTTGGATGAATTTCTTCAATGTGTGCAGGGGCTGCCGAGGTCAATAATCTCGAAATGGATAATGGACAGCGGAGCTTCAAGGCACATGACCGGAATGCTAGAATTGCTCTATGACTTCAAATCTATCAAGGGAGGATATGTGGGATTTGCTGGGAATCAGGGTGGCAGGATAGTTGGTCAAGGGACTCTAACTAATGGAGTCGTTATGTTTGATAAAGTGAACTATATAGTCGAACTAGAAAACAATCTGTTGAGTATCTCACAGATCTGTGACAAATCTTTTATAGTACATTTTACTAAAAATGAATGTCTAATCATAAAACCTGGTTTCAAAATTCCTGAGGAGATGGTGTTGATGCGAGCTCCCCGAGAAAATGACTTGTACGTTCTCGATATGAGTGTCACAACAACAACAGATCATAAAAAAACAGTGTTTTGTGACAAAAACAAAGGCAACCGAAAAAGAGTCGATAATGGGGCATCGAAAGATGGGCCACATTCATGTTAGAAAAATGAAATTTCTTGTACACAATGATTTAGTTGAAGGTGTGAATCTTAAATGTTTTCATTTAAATGTTGATTGTGTAAAATGCAAGAAGGGGAAGCAGACAAAGAAGTCGCACCCACAGAAGTTGCTGAATTCAATCAGAGTACCGCTCGAGAGACTCCACATGGATCTCTTTGGGCCGGTTAATGTGAAAAGTATCAGTGGAGACTTATACTGTCTAGTTGTCACTGATGACTTCACAAGGTTTTCGTAGGTGGTGTGCATGGAAAGAAAAGACCAAACGTTTGAGTCACTGATGGTCCTATTCAAGAAGATGGAAACGCTGTATAAGCTGCCAATCAGGAGAATACAAAGTGACAATGGAACGGAGTTCAAGAATAATCGAATGCTCGAGTTCTGTAATGAAAAAGGGATTCTTCATGAATTTAGTGCACCATACACTCCACAGCAGAACGGTGTAGATGAAAGAAAGAATCACACCTTGATTGAAATAGCTCGAACAATGCTTGTCGATTCCAAGTTGCCAATATTTTTTTGGAGTGAAGCAGTGGTAACAGCAAGTTATACACTGAATACAGTCCTCACAGTGAAGAAATACAAGAAAACGTGCTTTGAACTTCTTCATCGTTATAAGCCGAATTTGAAGTTTTTAGAAGCGTTTGGATCTCCATGTACCTTTATAGATCCTGATGGCAAGTTTGGTGCTAAATCTAATGAGGGTTTCTTTGTAGGTTACGCGAGCCCGCTGAAGAGGGTGTTCGTTCCGTGCCTGGGGAAGGTAATTCAAGTTCAGCATGTAGATTTTCAGAAGCATACAGCTCCACCGCAACTTCCCGGACAAAGATTTATGTTCGATTATGACAAACTCTGGGAGTCTTTCCAACTTCCGACTGAGCCAAGTATCGAGGAACTCGTACTGTTATACCAACAGCAACAATCTAGTTTACAAGATCAAGAGCGAAGACCGTTGGTAGTTTCTCAACCCGACGTGGGTACTAATAATCACGAGGCCAGTCCAAGTGGAACGACACACGAAGACCCAGAAGAACCAGCTCCAACATTTGATAATTCTGACGACTCAGAATCGGAATCCGGTCCGACTTTTGACGAGGAACCAGATGTTGAAATGACAGAAGCTGAGGATCACACTGGTGATCAAGACATCACGAACTTGCAATCGGAAGTTATTGTGCCTGACACTGCAATGCCAAGAACTTTGTCTTATCATCCTTCAGAACAGATAATCGGTGATCTTCAGAGCGGAGTAAAGATGCGAGATCAGATTAACAGAGCTCTTACATGTTTTTATACATCTGTTGCTCCTTTACAGGAAGAATTCTCACTTAAGTGTTTTATCTCGCAGATCGAACCCAGAACATATAAGGAAGCTTTAACAGAAGAAAGCTGGGTGAACGCTATGCAGGAAGAGCTGCAGCAGTTTGAGAAGCTGGGAGTATGGAGATTGGTTGATCTCCCTGAGAATCAAAAGCTGATTAAGACAAAGTGGGTTTTTAAGTGCAAGAGAGATGATAGAGGAGTGATCGTTAGGAATAAAGCACGATTGGTTGTACAGGGTTTCAGTCAGCAGGAAGGCATTGACTTCACGGAAGTATAAGCACCGGTTGCTAGACTAGAGGCGATAAGAATCTTCCTGGCATTCGCGTCCTGGAAAGGATTCAAAGTATACCAACTAGATGTCAAGTCTGCATTCCTATATGGCAAGATCAAGGAAGAAGTGTACGTTGGACAACCGCTGGGGTTCACAGATCCAGTACACAAAAACAAAGTCTATCTTCTAGATAAAGCGCTTTACGGTTTACACCAGGCCCCGAGAGCCTGGTACGAGACGCTTTCCCAATACCTGCTGGACAACGGGTTCATCAGAGGGACAGTTGATAGTACGTTGTTTACCAAAGAGGTTGCAGGGCATCTATTGATCGTGCAGATTTATGTCGACGATATCATCTTTGGATCGACAAATGATGATTTGTGTAAAGAATTTGAGAAAGTGATGAAAAGGAAGTTTGAGATGAGTTCGATGGGGGAGATGAAGTTCTTCCTAGGGCTGCAGGTGGAGCAAATGCCCGAAGGAATCTTCATTCATCAAACTAAATAGGTGAACGATGTTCTGGAGAAGTTCAACATGGCTCAATCTAGTCTAGCATCAACCCCCTAGCTCAGAATCACAGAATCTGTCCAGATGAGAGTGGAGAAAAAGTGGAAGAGACGTTGTATCGGTCGATAATTGGATCCTTGATGTATCTTACTGCTTCTCGCCCGGACATCATGTATCTGACGTGTTTATGCGCCCGTTATCAGTCAAGCCCAAAGCAGTCACACCTGACAATCGTGAAACGCATTTTACCGTATTTGAAAGGCTGCCCAAGCACCGACTTGTGGTATCCTAGATCGGGTGACTTCTCTCTCACAGGTTTTGCTGATTCGGATTTTGGTAGCTGCAAGCAAAACGCTAAGTCCACCACTGCAGGCTGTCAGTTCTTCGGAACTCGACTACTCACTTGGCAGTGCAAGAAACAAACCTCAATAGCGCTCACTACTTGTGAGGCTGAATACGTTTCGGCCTCAAGTTGTTGCTCTCAGATCCTTTGGATCCAACAGCAGATGCAAGACTTTGGTTTGCAGTTCTTGGACACGCCCATATTTGTGGACAATGAAGCAGCGATTAATATAACGAAAAACCCGGTTCACCATTCTAAAACAAAGCATATAGAAATCCGACATCATTTCATCCGTGATTGTCACGAGAAGAAATTGATTCGGATAGAACATATACACACCAATGAATAGAGGGCTGATTTTTACACCAAACCGTTTGACAAAAAGAGATTTAACTATCTTTTGATATTAAATGGGATGAAAAATTTGCTTTCTGGGAGGGTTGTTGAATGTGAAGCCGAGGAGGGCGGCGATCTGATGTGATCCGTGTCATGTTGTCAAGTTTTTGTACAGTTTATTTTCCGCTTTCGATAAAAACAAAAACACAAAAATATGTCTTTATTTTTAGGGGGAGAAAGTTTGCAAAAAAATACAAAAACATGATAAAATTTCAAAATTCAAAAACAATAGAAAATCTGAAAAATCCAAAAACATTGAAAAACTGAAAAAGAGTTTGTGTAAAAAGGGGAAATGATAGTACATCAGCTAGATGGATACAATACGCTAAAGAATTGTATTGTAAAAATGTGTTAAACAGTCTTGTGAATGATGTGTCGATAGGTTTTTACACATTTAGTAGATTTGTTTGGGATATAAACAAAAATAATAACTTGCTTTTACGTGGGGAACATCTCCAAGATATATAGGTAACCCCTGAAATCTCATTTGAAAGGTCCTATTTCTGATATACTAGGTCTTTGTACGTGATGATATCTGGGGTATTATACCTGGACTTATGATTTTGCGGAAGTAATAGCCTAGTCCTCGTATAATACTCTGCACATGCTTTATTCGTAAAGCCTCCCCTCAGCATAAAAAAATGATGAAACATTGCAAAATGCTAATCATGTGCTGTTGTAAAAAAAAAGATTCTCTAAAGGGAACCCACCGAAAGTGAGCCATCATCTCTCTGCTGAACGGAAGTTCTGATCTGAGCTCTCATGGCCTCGTACTTAATCCTATACAGATATCATTAGTGTGCATTCACCTGTAAGACTGAATATAGTGATCTGGATACAGGAGTATATTATGAGGTGGTACACGCGTAAAAGTCAAGACCTTAAAACACTAAATCCGTATCCCGAATTGATTGAACTTTGTGTGAAAATTTAAGAGGATCAGTATATCGACAATCAAAGCAAATTGTTTAATGTTGCGTATGAAATCTAAGCTTAACGGTACTTGTATCTTGTCAGAAGCTGATATGATCCCCTAACACGCTCACAAAAATATTGTGTGTACAGTTTTCTGTTTATCATAATTAAAATCCAAAAAGATTTGCATTTCATCTTATTTTCGACAACGGACGTTGGGCATCAGATGATCAAAGTCTTATGTGCTGAATATGTCTAGATCATAAGGGTTGGGTAAGCAGAGGTTTTGAAAAAGTGATTGGTAATTGCTTGAAAGTTCAAAAAGTTCATTAATTTGAACTTAAAATTGTTTCAGAAAATCAGCATCTTCATAATTTGAACTTAACTTGGACTTGGCAGGCTAAACCGTTGACCAAGGTCATTAGCTTAGACTTGGTTAACTGGGTGTGTCGGTAAAATCTCAAAAAGTTAAAAATTTTGAAAATAATTTCGCTTGAAATGATGATTTCGTTTGAAATCTTAATTTCGTTTGAAATCTTAATTTCGTTTGAAATGTGTTTCAACTTGAAAGATAATTCCGCATGAAGCACTTAATTTCGTGTGAACCAGAATTCCATTTGAGAGGTAATTTCGCTTAAATCACATTAGTGCCTATTTCAAACGAAATTACTCCGTCTATAAATAGGTGTGTGATTTCGTTTGAACGGCTCATTCATCTGATTTCGTTTCAACGTCTCCATCACAACGACTTCAAACGAAATTCCAAAATCTTCGATGTGTGCCGTCATACAGCCCAATTGTTGTCTGATTTTTTATCTAAGTTTGGTTTGCACATCTTAGATCATGGGGAAGGTGAGTAACTGTGTAGATTTTACTCGGATCTAGACTGTTTTCATGTTGTCGGCAATGAATAGAAACAAGGACATAGATCTAGGGCTTGTATGTGAATAAAAATGACCGATTAACATACCCTTGAACTTGGAATTGGTTGCATATCTTATATAGGGTTTCAATTTTGTCTGATATAAGTGTTGTCGGCAGTTCAGGTTTTTAGATCTTAGATCTAGGGTTTATCAGTGAACGAAATTGAAAATAAAACTGACATGTGTGCTCGGAATTCGATAAAGAACAAACCAAGATGATCAATTTCATCATCTAAGCTTGAAAAATCAGGGTTTTGATTGTGTCAGTTTCAAACGAAATAACAGAAGGTTTCAAACGAAATTACGATGCTATTCCGCTTGAAAATTGATTCCGCTTGAAACCTGATTCCGCTTGAAACCTGATTCCACTTGAAACCTGATTCCGTTTGTATATGTTATTCCGTTTCTAAATGTAATTTCACTTCAAATTGTCATATGTGTTTTCGTTTGAAATGTAATTCCACATGAAATGTTATTTCGTTTGATGTGTAATTTCGTTTGAATGATGTATATATTGAAAAATTTTATAAGTGTTTGATTTGTTTGTATGTTGGTGTCTTCCAGGCTTCGAATGTACTATTTGATCCACTGCACAACACTTGTTGTGTGTATGATAAAGAGATTCCAAAGATGGTTGGTTTCACAGAAATTCTTGAGTTCATGGAATTGTCGATTCAGAAAGCATTGACGAACCAACACTTGGTATTCAGATCTCACATTAAACGTTTTTGGGAGAATGCAACATATGATGAGGCAAACAAGACAATAAACTCGGTTGTGAGCATAAATGGAAAAGATAAACCGATCATTATCACTGAACAGCTTGTACGTGAAGTGATTAACTTTCCAGATGAAGAGAATTCTCCTAAGAAGTTTCCGGAGAGGATGGTAAAGAGATGAATGTTGCGGTTGGGCTACAATGGTCCACTAAACAAGGCAAACTATTTGAAAGTGTGTTTTCCAAGGCTTTACAAGTTTCTTATCCATTCAGTGGTGAATGCTCTCAATTGTCACACCCCGACCACGTAAAACATCAAATCGTGGCGGAAACGTCGGGGAGTGTTGTAACAGAATTATTGTTCCACAACCATGGTAATTTAAAATAATATTTTATTCATCACCCAAGGGTGGAATACATCGTTCAAAACAAGAACCAACATGTTACATTGCTTAAAATAGAAGAAAATAAAAGTACATCACATAATTAAACTAAGTCTAGCTCCATTTTATATCACTAAGGCCCAAGTCCACCCTAGCGTGTCACGATCATCCTATGCATTACCTCCTGAAACACATGTGAAAATAGGTACGTCAGCATAAAAATGCCTGTGAGTAACATAGGTTTTGTAAAAATTGGATTCATGACTTAGGTTTTAGAAAGATGTTTAATAAAAATTCAATCATGAATCTTGTAAGTTGTTTTGTTTTGTAAATCAATTGAAAAGCAATAAAATCAGACAATATGTATAAGTAAAAGAATAGTGTATGGTTAAATGAATAACCAAGTAAAATAAGTTGTATAAAACAAGTTGTTTTTTTGTAAAACGAAGTTTTGTGAAAATATGTTATTTGTATAAAGATGTATAAACTAAATGATTTAAATAACGCTACGACATGTTATACAATACAAGCACTTATATATAGGAAGTACCAGCGGCGTATCCACCATGCTTGTATCATACTACACACATATCGTTACTGTTATGGCTCATTTTCTAAGCATACATATCCTGACCAATATCCTGCCTTTGTTTGTTTATTTGTGACCAGGATGCTGGAAGAGGATATTGCTAACATCTTGGGCGATATCCTGAGGTTTATTAATTAACCACGTGCAGGTTAAAGGCTGAGACTTGCTAACGGTCAAGAGGACTTCTTCTCCTCAGGACTCGGACGAGTTTGTTGAAGGAGAGACGTTGAGCCCAAAAGACCAGGTCTACAACATTCGATAAAAGAATATTCGGTGGATTCCGAAAGTTTAGGATAGTTTGTTATTTTATCTTTACTATAAATAGATGGGGGCGGATCAGTTTAAGGCACACAATCTCCACTAACACTCTCGCATACTTTCACTTTCTAGCTCATTGCAAACAACACACTTGTATTCAAATTTCGTTGTAACACTTAGTCGATCCGCACCACATCCTGCACTGTATCCTGATATTTGAAGCAATAGAAGAACAAGGCAGCTGCGATTGTCAGCTCCCGAGGTTTTATGCCGGCGATCTAGATTGATCAAGGGCTTTCCTCATACATCTCGTGTCATTTACTTTACTTTTTTTGCTCATTGTTTGATCACAGATACGACTCTATATCCTGAGCCGTATCCTGAAACTGTTTTTGCAAATAACTCAATTAACATATTTTTGAACACATTCTCTTAGCACACTACCTCACTTAACTAATTTGATCACTTAATTACTTCGGTAATTTTTGACCAAAACAATTTGGCGCCCACCGTGGGGCAAGTGGTGCTCTCTTTACTAAAATTTTTTTGTCAAATCGCTAATCAGTTTTCTATTTTTAAAACTTTTTGCCACATTGTCCATAATGGCCTCAAGATCAAACATGAGTTCCTCTACTGTGTCTGCTATGACTTCTGCTACTACTGGTTCGGTGCTTCCACCACCTCCTCCAAGGACGCCAGCCTCTTCACGACCTCAGGATATTATCCCTACCCGCAGTGTTCAGGAATCTGCTCCCGTTCTAGCTTCTAATGATGAAATTCTTACTTTATTTGGAAGTGTGAAGGAACAAATGAGGCAGCAACATGAAACAAACCAAATGCTTTTAAGGGAAATACAACTCCTGAAGTCTGGCTCGAGCAGATCTGCTGAGGATAATGTCACTCCATTACACCCCAGAGCGTTGAACTTTAGTTCAGCTTGTTTTGGTCAAAAATCACACAAGGATAATGCAACCAAACTTTATGTAAATGGGGTATGATGCTTGGTTTGTAGAAAAAGTAAAGGATCACTTCAGTTATAAAATATGCAAAGACACAATGATTTATACGAGGAAAAAGCCCTTGATCAATGTATGATCTCCGGCATAAAAAACCTCGGGTGATGGCAACTACCGATCACCAAACTTCAATATATGAAAAATAGTTACAACTTTGGATGATAATGAGCTGAGTACAAGGATCACTATAGTTTCGAGTGTCTAAGCGTGTGAGAGTTGTGTTGTGTGTTCTTCCGAATGAGGAAGAGTGTTATATATACAAGTGTAGGTGACCTATTTTAGGTAAAAAGACTAATAATCAGCTCATTACCCCTTTAGAAATAAAAGAAAATCTAGCCTAAATTGCCGCCTTTAAATCAAGCTAAGTTTCCATATCCTTTGCAACGTCTATCTTTGATTAAGCTCGTGCTATAATTGTGAAGACGCGTCCCTTGATTATGATGCTAAGAGCGTATCCTGCTAGATGTTCCTGCAAAATAATGTTGTATTACACGAAGGTAACTGTTAGCATGAGGATCCTTTTAATGGTCCATTATCCTGATCCTGAAGTCCTGCTGAGGATCACTGTCTGCCAAAGAAACAAGGATCACTGGTTAGGATCACGTATAAGGATCACGTATGATAAAAATCCAGCCCTAACAATTGCCCCCAAAATATAAGGAGTTTATTGTAAATAAATGAGTTATATTTTGCTTTGATCTTATCTGCAACGAATGACTCGGATAACTAGCCGTTAATATCGAACTAGCCGTTGCAACCCTTACGTCATAGATGTGACAATCCCTGCAAATCATGATTATAAATAGGAGATAGGGTTAGGATCACTCTGCATTTAAATTCGAGATATCTTCCCTTTATAATCGCTACCGAAGATTGACCAGGTATTCTCTTCTTCTCTCTTTCCTTTCTTCCTTCTCTTGCTCTGTTTTTTCTACTTTTACTCTGTTTCTGTTCCACCACGAGTATGTTGCTTCGAAATTCTCCACATAAGGATTCCAAGAAGAGCAGTCCCCTAAAAAGCCAAGGGATCATCAAGGACTCTCCTACGGAGAGATGTTGCTTTACTGATGCTCATGTAGACAGGATTCGTCATTGCTTTCCGGCGAATGCTGTTTTCAAATCCTTCACACCTACTGCTTTGAGCGACTTTGTTTCAGACGTCTGGGTGGCCTTTCCTGCTACTCCGTTCACCATAGGGTATTCGTATCCTTTTCCAGCCTTCACCCAATCCTTCTTTTCTTTAACCGGCATATCTTATATCCAAGCTATGCCGATGATCTGGAGGGTCCTGTGTACCTTCGAGAGGATCATCGAGCAGAAGGGAATTGATTTGGGGATGGCAGAGTTGGCCGCACTTTATGATCTTACCACGTTCGGTTCTTGCCGATATCTGTTAAAACGGAAAGCTGGGGAGGATCACCCTGTCTTCAAGGTTACTAAGAATGACACAAACTGGAAGCACCGCTTTTTCTTTGTTAGAAGGGATACCATCCCAGATGGGAAGGATCTGCCCAGGGAATGGGCCACTCATGGTAGGGTAGAGGATCCTGGAAGGATCACTATCAGACTTGTCTCATACGATGAGGATCACTAACATCTTTTTTTATTTTTTGTGCAGCTATATCCATTGCTTATCTTAAGTTAACCCCTGCTGCAAGAGAAAGAGTCTTAGCTTTTAAAAAGCTTAATCCTGAGGTCAGAAGTTTCCAAGTCACCGTCCAAGATTCACAGGAAGTATCCTCCGCATCTGCCACTATGTCAAGTAAGTATCCTTGTAAAAAGTAAGTTATATGCTAGATTGTGTAATTAGTAAGGGAACTTATCTTGTTTTGATTGTGTAGGTGTTGGGAAGTCTGCCAAATCTGCCAAGTCTGCCTCCAAGTTTGGGATAGATAATCTCACCAACGTCAAGTCTTCGAGGAGAAAGACTTCTGCTGCCAGTCCCTCCGCTTCAGCCCCTAAAGCATCCATTAGGGGTAAGGGAAAGAAGAGGAAGACTTCCGAGGATCTCCAAGGATTTCCCCTGATCCGCCAACAGTTCCTTGACTATGTCAATGAGGTAGGGATCATTGCCCCTGTTGGTTATCTTTCTCTAATATCCTGCTTGTATATTCTGCCTTTTTTGAGGATCACTTGATCCTGAACTTACCTTTTTTCTCTTTTGCAGAAACTTGCTGAGATTGAGACCTACCTTGGCCACGTCGAGGATCAGGAGAGCCAAATCGCCGACCTCCAACAAATGGGCGTGTTAAAGGATCTCAAGATAGCCGATCTTGAGAAGGAGCTCCGGGCTACAAAGGATGAGGCTGCTCAAAGGCTAATTGACATGGATGGCGAGAAGCAGGAGATCATCCAGGATGCCAAGGTCTCTACCGCAACTGCTATGTACAAGATACAACTACAAATGGCTGCGGAGGCTCAGGATCCTGCCTTTGACAAGAGCTCATGGGACGTGGAGGGTTGGAAGGCAAGATTGGCGGAGCTGGAGGATGAGGATGAGGCTGAGGAGATCCCCATGCTGGAAGGTGGTGATGCTGAGAAGGATCAGGATGGAGAAGCTGGTGGTGATGGAGCAGCAAAGGTGTGAGCTGTTGGATTGGGCGATGATGGATATTTCGAGACTAGGCCGGAGTTTTTTTAGGATTGGTAGTGGTTTTTTGTGGTTGTTGATGGTTTGTGAACAATTTATGGTCTGTAATCTTTGAACAATAGTTTTTAGGGTAAAGGATCCTGGATCCTTCGAACAATAGGTAGGATTACAAAAGGTGGAGGGATCCTCTGTTTGGGGGATGAAGCCTTTGTGATCCTGCCGCTTTTAATTTTCTGCACCTGCTAAGACCGCAAAGACAATGGACACCCTTTGCTAACCCATGTGGACGGGCCACGTTTTGCTGGTAGAAATGTGGGTTAGCAATTTTGACAACTTTTTGCAAGGGTTAAAGATCCTTTTGTTAATAATATAACCTTAATCTTTCTGGCTTATCCTGTGTTGTCATCCTTTATTTATCTTTTTAGTTTCCAATATATTTGTAACAATAGTTAAGCAAACCATGTTCAAGAAATATAGGATATGATCCTGGATTAAATATCCTATAATCGAAAATTTTCAAGGTAGTTTATTTTAAGGATCATAGGTTCAGTTGTCAAGGTCTAAAGGTTATTCAAATGAAATTAAAAATAGTTAAGGATCATACCTGAGGATCCAAGTTAGGATCCTAACCTTTAATCGGGATAACCATAAGTAAAACTTTTAATGGATAGTAAGGATTAAGGATCCTTAATTGTTTAACTTCGAAAACCTGAAAAAATGGAACATAACTTGGGACTAAGCCAATGTAAGAGATAAATTAGTAACTGGGGACATGCCCAAAGGATAACTGAGAATGATCCCGGAGGATCACTGGGGACAAGCCCAAAGGATAACTGGGGACAAGCCCGAAATATAACTGTTTTGGTCAAAAATCACACAAGGATAATGTAACCAAACTTTATGAAAATGGGGTATGATGCTTGGTTAACTATGAAAGTAAAGGATCACTTCTGTGATTAAGATGCAAAGACACGATGATTTATACGAGGAAAAAGCCCTTGATCAATGAATGATCTCCGGCATAAAAAACCTCGGGTGATGGCAACTACCGATCACCAACTTCAATATAACAAAAATATGATTACAACTTTGGATGATAATGAGCTGAGTACAAGGATCACTGAGTGTCTAAGTGTTTGAGAGTTGTGTCGTATGTCGTGTGTGTTCTTCCGAATGAGGAAGAGTGGTATTTATACATGTGTGGGTGACCTATTTTAGGTAAAATGACTAGATATCAGCTCATTACCCCTTTAGAAATAAAGATAATCTAGCCTAAATTGCTGCCCATGAATCAAGCCATGTTTCCATATCTTGTGCAACGTCTATCTCTGATTTAGCTCTTGCCATATTTGTGAAGACGCGTCCCTGGATCATGGTCTTTAGAGCATATCCTGCTAGATGTTCCTGCAAAACAATATTGTATTAAGCGGAAGTGGCCGTTAGTATGAGGATCACCATAATGTCCCATGATCCTGATCCTGAAGTTCTGCTGAGGATCACTGTCTGCCGAAGAAACAAGGATCACTGGTTAGGATCATGTGTAAGGATCACCTATAATAAAAATCCAGCCCTAACAATTGCCCCCAAAATATAAGGAGTTAATTGTAAATAGACGAGTTATATTTTGTTTTGATCTTATCTCTAACGGGCGATTCCGAATAACTAGCCGTTACACATGGACTAGCCGTTGTGATCATTACGTCATAGATGTGACAATCCCTGCAAATCATCATTATAAATAGGGGATAGGGTTAGGATCATTCTGCATTTAAATTCGAGATATCTTCCCTTTATAATCGCTACCGAAGACTGATCAGGTATCCTCTTCTTCTCTCTTTCCCTTCTTCCTTCTCTTTGCTCTGTTTTTTCTACTCCGTCTCTGTTTCTATTCCGTCACAAACATGTTGCTCCGGAATTCTCCACACAAGGATTCTAAGAAGGATAGTCCTTTAAAAAGCCAGGGGATTATCAAGGATTCTCCTACGGAGAGATGTTGTTTTACTGATGTTCACATAGACAGAATTCGTCATTGTTTTCCGGCGAATGCGGTTTTCAAGTCCTTCACACCTACCGCTCTGAGTGATTCTGTTTCGGATACTTGGGTGGCTTTTCCTGCTATTCCATTCACCATAGGGTATTCATATCCTTTTCCATCCTTCACCCAATCCTTCTTTTCTTTAACCGGCATCTCTTATATCCAAGCTATGCCGATGATCTGGAGGGTTCTGTATACCTTCGAAAGGATCATTGAGCAGAGAGGGATTGATCTGGGGATGACGGAGTTGGCCGAGTTTTACGATCTTACCACTTTTGGCTCTTACCGGTATCTGCTGAAACGGAAAGCCGGGGAGGATCACCCTGTCTTCAAGGTCACCAAGAATGATCCTAACTGGAAGCGTCGTTTTTTCTTTGTTAGAAGGGATTCCATCCCGGATGGGAAGGATCTGCCCAAAGAATGGGCCACTCATGGTAGGATAGAGGATCCTCTAAGGATCATTGTCAGCCTTGTCCCATATGATGAGGATCACTAATATCTCTTTTTATTTCTTGTGCAGCTATATCCATTGCTCATCTGAAATTAAGCCCTGCTGCAAAAGAGAGAGTTCTAGCTTTTAAAAAGCTTAATCCTGAAGTCAGAAGTTTCCAGGTCACCGTCCAAGATTCTCAAGAAGTATCCTCTGCATCTGCCACTATGTCAAGTAAGTATCCTTACAGAAAATAAATTATATGTAGGATTGTTTGATTAATAAAGCAACTTATCTTGTTTTTTGATTGTGTAGGTGCCGGAAAGTCTGCCAGGTCTGTCAAATCAGCTTCTAAATTTGGGTTAAGTGATCTTGCCAATGTTACGTCTTCAAAGAAGAAGGCTCCTGCTGCCAGTCCTTCAGCATCAGCTCCCAAAGCGTCTATCCGGGGCAAGGGGAAGAAGAGGAAGACTACTGAAGATCTACAAGGATTTCCCCTCCTTCGTCAGCAATTCCTTGACTATGTGAATGAGGTAAGGATCACTGCCCCTGTAGGTTATCCGCCTAGCATATCCTGCTTTTCTTGAGGATCATCTGATCCTATGCTTATCTTTTTCTTCTCCTGTTGCAGAAACTTGCCGAGATTGAGACCTATCTTGGCCATGTTGAGGACCAAGAGAGCCAGATTGCTGACCTTCAACAAATGGGCGTGCTTAAGGATCTCAAGATAGGAGATCTTGAGAAGGAACTCCGGGTCATGAAGGCTGAGGCTGCTCAGAGGTTGATTGATATGGATAACGAGAAGCAGGAGATCACCCAAGATGCTAAGGTCTCCGCGGCAATTGCTATGTATAAGATACAACTTCAGATGGCCGAGGAGGCTCAGGATCCTACCTTTGACAAAAGCTCGTGGGATGTTGAAGGTTGGAAGGCAAGGCTGGCAGACCTGGAGGACGAGGATGAGGCTGAGGAGATCCCCATGCTGGAAGGTGGTGATGCTGAGAAGGATCAAGGTAGAGATGCTGGTGGTGATGAAGCAGCGAAGGTGTAGGCTGCGTGATTGGGCGATGATGGATATTTCGAGACTAGGCCGGAGCCCAATTTTTTAGGATTGGTAGTGGTTTTTTTGTGGTTGTTGATATTTGAAACAATTATGGTCTGTAATCTCTGAACAATAGTTTCTTAGGGTTAAGGATCCTGGATCCTTTGAACAATAGGTAGGATTACAAAAGGTGGAGGGATCCTCTGTTTGGGGGATGAAGCCTTTGTGATCCTGCCGCTTTTATTTCCCTGCACAATGCTATGACCGCATAGACAATGGACACCCTTTGCCAACCCATGTGGACGGGCCACGTTTTGCTGGTAGAAATGTGGGTTGGCAATTTTGACAACTTTTTGAAAGGGTTAATGATCCTTTTGTTTAATAATATAACTTTAATCTTTTTGGCTTATCTTGTGTTGTTATCCTTCAATAATCCTCTTGTTTCTCAATTGTTATATTTGTTAAAATAACAAGAGTTGAAAAAGTGTTTAATAAGCTTAGGATATGATCCTAGATCAAATATCCTCATATTGAAAATTCTCAAAGTGTTTTAGTTCAAGGATCATAGGTCCGGTTGTTAAAGTATAAGGGTTGGTTAGGATAAAGAGTATAATCAAAAATAGTCAAGGATCATACCTGAGGATCCACGTTAGGATCCTAACCTTCAATCAAGACAATCATAGATAAGACTTTGATAGTTAATAAGGATTAAGGACCCTTATATGTTTAGACTTCCAGAACCTGAAAAGTGAGATATAACTTGGGACTAAGCCAATGTAAAAGATAAATTAGTAACTGGGGACATGCCCAAAGGATAACTGAGAATGATCCCAGAGAATCACTGGGGACAAGCCCATAGGATAACTGAGAATGATCCCAGAGGATCACTGGGGACAAGCCCATAGGATAACTGGGGACAAGCCCAAAGGATAACTGGGGACAAGCCCAAAGGATCGTATGTAAACTGGAGTATGGCCCTTTCTGGCAACTATCCAAACTTAGTGACATGAAAATGTCAAAACCTTAGCTAACGTGAAAACGTTAGAAACCTTAGGAACGGATGTATGGTGCGTCCACCATTATACGTAGGATCCTAAATATAGCCAGTACGATGAGGTTGTCAGCCCCGAAAGTGGGTACTGGTCCCAAAGACGTGAACTATACCAGGATCATCGTGCGCTGCTGGCGGAAACTGGGGATAATCCCAAGGATAACTGGGGTTGTACCCAAGGATCTGTGGTGCTTTTGGAGATCTTTGACGATTTGCTGAAGATACCTGAACTATCATAACTCAAATGGTTTGTGAGTAGAGGATGAAGGATACATGATCCTTATCCTTAGGCAAAAAGTAAGAAAATGCAATAGTTTTAGGATAAGCATATTACCAGAGTAAGGATCACCGATATCTCCAGGATCCTTCAAGGATACTTCATTGTAAGGATCACATGCAGGAAGGATCATGTTCACATGAAATATTTCTTTAAGTGAACAGCATTCCAGGCTCTTGGTAACAAGTTTCCTTCCATGGTTAGCAACCTGTATGCCCCCTTTCCTGCTTCAGCTTCAATCAAGTAGGGGCCTTCCCACTTTGGTGCTAGCTTCCCGTCAGCAGGATTGATAGTATTTTGAAATGCTTTTCTCAACACCATATCTCCGACTTGGAACTTCCTTATCCTGACATTTTTGTTGTAGGCACCAGCCATTCTTTGTTGGTAGCTTGCCATCCTTATCCTAGCTAGATCCCTGTTTTCCTCAATAGTATCCAAATCCTGAGCTAGGATTGCAGTATTTTCTTCAGGATCACGAGCAATTGTTCTAGCAGTTGGGATCACCATCTCTGTTGGGATCACTGCTTCTGCCCCAAATACTAAAGAGAAGGGTGTTTGACCGGTGGCATTCTTGGGAGTTGTCCTATCAGCCCATAGCACATAAGGTAACTCTTCTGCCCATTTCCCTTTCTTGGATCCTAGCTTCTTCTTCAGATTGTTGATGATGATCTTGTTGGATGATTCTGCTTGACCATTGGCTTGTGGGTGAACTGGTGTTGATGTGATCATCTTGATTCCCCAACTGTCACAAAAGTTAGTGGTTCTGCTTCCAATGAATTGGGAGCCATTATCACATACAATTTCAGAGGGAATGCCAAATCTAGTTATAATGTTTCTTTTAATGAAGGATATGACTTCCTTTTCTCTGACTTGAGCGAAGGCTTCAGCTTCTATCCACTTGGAAAAATAGTCAGTCATGGCAAGCATAAATACTTTTCCACCAGGTGCTTTAGGGAGCTTGCCAACTATATCCATGCCCCATCTCATGAATGGCCAAGAGGATGGTATTGGGTGTAAAAATTCAGCTGGCTGATGGAGGATGTTGCTATGTCTTTGGCAAGGATCACACTTCTTAGCATACTATATAGCGTCCCTCTTCATGGTTGGCCAGTAGTATCCTGTTCTAAGGATCCTTGAGAATAATGCGCTGCCCCCAGTGTGGTTTCCGCAATCTCCTTCATGGAAATCTTTCAACACTTCCTCAATTTCAGGATCCTCGATACATCTCAAATATGGTCCTGCAAGAGATCGCTTATATAATACATTATTCAAAGTTGTAAATTGAGATACCTTAATCCTGAAAGCTCTAGGATTTTCTCCCGTCGGAATCTCCCCATGTTGCAAGTATCTCAAGATTGGTGAGATCCATGATCCTGAATAAGATTGGGCTTCTTCACTAGGGATCATTGCAGTATCCTCTACTATTTCCATGGCCACCTGATTTTCAATAGCAGGAGCCAGGATATGGATGATAGGGATACTTATATCTTCTGGAATCTTCAAGGATGATCCTAGGTTGGCCAATGCATCAGCCCCTGTGTTCTCCTCCCTTGGTACCTGTGTCAAGCTAAAAGAAACAAAAGAGAGTGCCAATTCTTTGACTATCTCTAAATATTTGGTTAGTTTTTCACCTTTAACAGCATAGGATCCGTTAAAGTGATTAGTGATCAATAATGAATCTACATATACGTTAAGATACTTTACCCCCATATCCTTAGCGATTTGTAAGCCAGCAATTAGGGCTTCATACTCAGCCTCATTGTTAGTTGCTTGGAACTCACAGGCTATGGAGTGGGGTATTATGTCCCCCTGTGGCGATTTTAGTAGGATCCCTAGCCCTGTGCCTTCGATATTTGAGGATCCGTCAGTGTGCAGGATCCAAGGATCCTTGGTCTCATCCAGCTGCGGGACCTCCAATTCTGCTTCCTTTTGTAGATCACTACTGAAATCAGCCACAAAGTCAGCTAGTGCTTGAGATTTAATGGCTGTTCTTGGTTCGTATCTTATATCATGGGCACTAAGCTTTACTGCCCACTTAGCCATTCTCCCTGACATGTCCGGTTTCCTGAGGACATTCTTAATTGGAAAATTAGTTTTAACAACAATAGTATGGGTTTCAAAATAATGCCTTAACTTAGTCGATGCCATGATTAATGCAAGGATAAGTTTTTCGAGGTGTGAGTACCTGGATTCGGCATCAAGTAGACTTTTACTTACATAGTAGATAGGATATTGTGTACCTTCGTGATCCTTAACAAGGACAGCACTTACAGCGGTTGAGGATACCGCCAGATATAAGGATAACACATCTCCTTTTTCCGGTTTTGCTAATGCTGGTGCTGAGGACATATACTCTTTTAGGGCTTGTAAAGCATTCTCATGCTTCTCAGTCCATTCGAACTTCTTATTCTTCCTTAGGATATCGTAGAATTCTTTGCACTTTTCTGAGGATTTCGATATGAACCTGTTCAAAGCTGCTATCCTGCCTGTCAGTCTTTGAACATCCTTGGTATTGGCAGGAGATTTGATACTTATTAATGCTTTGATTTGTTCCGGGCTTGCTTCAATGCCCCTCTAGGTTACCATGTATCCTAAGAACTTTCCTGCCTTAACACCAAAATGGCATTTTGAAGGATTAAGTTTCATGTTGTAATGATCAAGGATATCGAATGCTTCTTCTAAGTCCTTTAGGTGATCCTCAGCTTTCTTTGACTTGACCACCATATCATCTATGTACACCTCCATAGTTTTTCCAATTTGATCCTTGAACATCATATTTACCAGCCTTTGATATGTTGCACCTGCATTTCTTAGTCCAAAAGGCATGGCAATATAACAATATAAACCGGTTGGGGTCATAAAGGCTGTATCCTCTTGGTCAGATGGTTCCATCTGGATTTGTTGAAATCCAGATGATGCATCCATAAAGGTTAACAGTTCATGCCCCGCTGTTGCATCCACCATAGAGTCAATGTGGGGTAGCGGGAAAGGATCCTTGGGACATGCCTTATTCAAATCAGTGAAATCGACACATACCCTCCACTTTCCGTTTTTCTTTTGGACAACAACCACATTGGCTAACCATTTTGGATACTTTACCTCTCTGATCATACCTGCTCGAAGTAGTCTCTCTACTTCTTCTTGGATAATGGCATTCCTTTCTGGTGCAAACTTCCTCCTTTTTTGATGGATTGGCTTGATAGACCTGTCAATGCCAAGTTTGTGAGTAATAATATCCTTAGATATACCTGTCATATCTTCATGTTTCCATGCAAAGGTAGATTTTCTTCTTTTGAGGAAGGATATCATGTCTTCTTTCATCTTGCCAAGGATCCCTGATCCGATATAGATTTTTGATTCAGGATCACTAGGATCCAAGAGGATTTCATCTACATCTTGTTCCCTTGCCTCCAAGACATTCCTTGGAGGATACTGTAATTGCTATTGCTCCCTTGGCTTCGAGGTTGGCTTCATAGATGAGGTATAACAATCCTTAGCCTCTTGCTGATCACTGTCGATCTTGATTATCCCCCATGGGCTAGGGAGCTTCACACATTGATGGTAGGTAGATGGAACTGCTTTCATGTCATGTATCCAAGGCCTGCCAAGGATAACGTTGCAACAAGATAAACAGTCAATAACACAAAATTTTTGGTAATTATGTAATCCTTCCACGTAGATTGGGAGTTTGATGTCCCCCAGAGTTTTCTTCGTTTCCCCACTGAATCCTACAAGCACGGAGGATCTTGGTGTGATGTCTGATTCTGGGATTCCCATCTTCTTTAAGACATCAAGCTGGATAATGTTCACTGAGCTCCCTCCGTCAATAAGGATCCTGCGGACAAAATGGTTAGAGATGAAGAGAGTGATAACTAAACTATCATGGTGAGGATTCTGAATGTTAATGCGATCATCCTCATCAAATGTTATCATCTTCCCTTCTGAGACACTTGAGGTTCTAATAGGCCTTTCTCCATTATCCATCTTCGATTCTTTCGCATGTCTTTTGGCCGCTGAAAAGGATGTACCACAGATGTCTGATCCTCCGGATATAAAGTTAATCACTTGTGCGTTTGCCGGAGGTGCTGGAGCCTTTTCAGGGATCCTTTCAGGATCCTGGGTCCTTTGCTTTTTTCTCCCCAACAATTCTTTTAGATGCCCTTTGCTTAGCAGGTATCCAATTTCTTTTCTTAAGGCTATGCAATCTTCAGTTAGATGCCCGAAATCCTCATGGTATGCACACCATTTGGACTTTTCTTTAGTCCCGGATGGTTTATCATTCTTCCTGGGCCACCTAGCTTTTTCACCTAGATTCTGCATTGCAAGGATTAGTTCATGATTATCAACGGAGAAACAATATTCTGAGATTGGAGGATATTCTTCATCATCCTCTTCTTGGTCAACAGCATGCATATTCTTGTTCTCGTTTCTATGGTAGGATTTGAACTTGTTGCTTTTGAAGGAGGATCCTTGCTTATCTTGTTTTGAGGATCCTACTTGTCTTTCCTGGATTCTCTTGTCATCCTCTAGCCGGATAAACCTGAGTGCTCGAGTTCTTACTTCATCCAAATTCCTGCATGGTGTCATAACAAGATCATCATAGAATAATGAATTCTTAAGCAGTCCCATTTTGAAGGCTTCAACAGCCGTAGCCATATCTAAGTTGGGAATGTCCAAGGATTCTTTACTAAATTTAGTTATATAATCCCTTAATGATTCATTATTATTTTGAGTTATCCTGTACAAATCACTAGTTAATTTTTCAAATTTTCTACTACAAGAGAATTGGTTATTGAATAAATTAACTAAATTGGCAAATGAAGTAATAGAGTAAGGGGGAAGACTTAGCAGCCACTTAAGAGCTGATCCAGTAAGAGTGGATCCAAATCCTTTACATAGGCATGCTTCCTTCAATTTTTCCGGGATAGGATTGATCTCCATCCTCTCCCTGTATTGTGCTATATGCTCCTCTGGATCCGTTGTGCCATCATACAACTTCATGGTAGGGATATGGAACCTTTTGGGTACCTCTGCATCACAAATTGGTGGTGCAAAACGAGATACCTTGTGGCTTCCATCTGCAATCTCTGGGATAGGCTTGACTACCCCTGGAACACTTGAGATCATGTCCTTTAGTTTCTGTAATTCCCTGGCCATAGCATGATTGGTACCTGTATCCTGCATGAATCCATGGTTAGTGGTAGGATAATTATTTAAAATGTTACCTCCCATTGGGTTCAAGTTAGGGAATCCATATTGCTGGGTTTCTGGAATAACGGAGGGACCAGTGGAAGCAATGGTCTGCATTGGAATGAAGTCCCCTTGATGGACATCTAGACTTCCTGTTTGCAAACTTTTTAGGGATCCTGGCATCTGTAAGGATCCTGGTATCTGGGATGATCCTGGAACGAAGGAGGATCCTTGAACCTGGGATGATCCTGGAACAAAGGAGGATCCTTGAACCTGGGATGATCCTGGAACAAAGGAGGATCCTTGAACCTGGGATGATCCTGGAACAAAGGAGGATCCTTGGCCCTGGAATGATCCTGGAATAAAGTAGGATCCTGGAAACTGTTGTGTCTCCGGATAGGCTCCCGAATTCCTGAAGGATCCCATGTACTGAGGATAGGATCCTACAGTCTGAAAATGTGAGCCTGATGTCTGAGTCATTGCTGCCGAGTTGAGATGTGATCCTCTTGATTCCCCTATGATTTGCACGTCCGGGATCCCTGATGGCTGGGAAGTGATCATTGGAGTATCAAAGCTCAAGGATTTGGGCATCAGTGGAGAATGATCCTCTGCCGCTTTCTTTTGTCTTCTGAGATCTCCAATTTCCCTGAGGATCCTTTCGTTAGTTTCATCTTGCCGCTGCATACGATCCTTCATCTGCAAAATTAAAGCAAATACATCACTAGTACTGGGAATAGAAGAATTCATAGCAGAAGAAGATAGAGGTTTAGAGAAGGTGGGAGTTGATCTCTTCTCAGTATTTTTCTGAGATCCTGCCGGTGGAGGAGGCAAGGTGATCTGTGATGAGGTGACTGCAGACATCGCCGTGGACGTGTTCTTCAATGATGAAGCCATGTAACTCTTTGAAGTGATTTCGAACAAAAGATTTTCTTATGAATGAAGCACCAATTGCCCCACGGTGGGCACCAAACTGTTTTGGTCAAAAATCACACAAGGATAATGTAACCAAACTTTATGAAAACGGGGTATGATGCTTGGTTAACTATGAAAGTAAAGGATCACTTCTGTGATTAAGATGCAAAGACACGATGATTTATACGAGGAAAAAGCCCTTGATCAATGAATGATCTCCGGCATAAAAAACCTCGGGTGATGGCAACTACCGATCACCAACTTCAATATAACAAAAATATGATTACAACTTTGGATGATAATGAGCTGAGTACAAGGATCACTGAGTGTCTAAGTGTTTGAGAGTTGTGTCGTATGTCGTGTGTGTTCTTCCGAATGAGGAAGAGTGGTATTTATACATGTGTGGGTGACCTATTTTAGGTAAAATGACTAGATATCAGCTCATTACCCCTTTAGAAATAAAGATAATCTAGCCTAAATTGCTGCCCATGAATCAAGCCATGTTTCCATATCTTGTGCAACGTCTATCTCTGATTTAGCTCTTGCCATATTTGTGAAGACGCGTCCCTGGATCATGGTCTTTAGAGCATATCCTGCTAGATGTTCCTGCAAAACAATATTGTATTAAGCGGAAGTGGCCGTTAGTATGAGGATCACCATAATGTCCCATGATCCTGATCCTGAAGTTCTGCTGAGGATCACTGTCTGCCGAAGAAACAAGGATCACTGGTTAGGATCATGTGTAAGGATCACCTATAATAAAAATCCAGCCCTAACAATAACTGGGGACAAGCCCAAAGGATCGTATGTAAACTGGAGTATGGCCCTTACTGGCGACTATCCAAACTTAGTGACATGAAAATGTCAAAACCTTAGCTAACGTGAAAACGTTAGAAACCTTAGGAACGGATGTATGGTACGTCTACCATTATACGGAGGATCATGGGTATAGCTAGTACGATGAGGTTGTCAGCCCCGGAAGTGGGTACTGGTCCCAAAGACGTGAACTATATCAGGATCATCGTGCGCTGCTGGCGGAAACTGGGGATAATCCCAAGGATAACTGGGGTTAGACCCAAGGATCTGCGTTGCTTTTGAAGATCTTTGATGATATGCTGTGGATACCTGAACTATCATAACTCAAATGGTTCGTGAGAAGAGGATGAAGGATACAGGATCCTTATCCTTTAAAAAGTAAGAAAATGTAATAGTTTTAAGATAAGGACATTACCAGAGTAAAGATCACTGACATCACCAGGATTCTTTGAGGATACTTCAATGTAAGGATCGCATGCTTACAGGATCATGTTCACATAAAGTATCTCTTTAAGTGAACAGCATTCCAGGCTCTTGGTAACAAGTTTCCTTCCATGGTTAGCAATCTGTATGCCCCCTTTCCTGCTTCAGCTTCAATCAAGTAAGGGCCTTCCCATTTTGGTGCTAACTTCCCATCAGCAGGATTGATAGTGTTTTGGAATGCTTTTCTCAACACCATATCTCCGACTTGGAACTTCCTTATCCTAACATTTTTGTTGTAAGCACCAGCCATTCTTTGTTGGTAGCTTGCCATCCTTATCCTAGCCAGATCCCTGATTTCCTCAATAGTATCCAAATCCTAAGCCAGGATTGTAGCATTCTCTTCAGGATCACGAGCACTTGTTCTAGCAGTGGGGATCACCATCTCTGTTGGGATCACTGCTTCTGCCCCAAATACTAAAGAGAAAGGTGTTTGACCACTGGCATTCTTGGGAGTTGTCCTATCAGCCCATAGCACATAAGGTAACTCCTCTGCCCATTTTCCCTTCTTGGATCCTAGCTTCTTCTTTAGATTGTTGATGATGATCTTGTTGGATGATTCTGCTTGGCCGTTGGCTTGAGGATGAACTGGTGTTGATGTTATCATCTTGATTCCCCAACTGTCACAAAAGTTAGTAGTTCTGCTTCCAATGAATTGGGAACCATTATCACATACAATTTCAGAGGGAATGCCAAATCTAGTTATAATGTTTCTTTTGATAAAGGATATAACTTCTTTTTCTCTGACTTGAGCAAAAGCTTCAGCTTCTATCCATTTAGAGAAGTAGTCAGTCATGGCAAGCATAAATACTTTTCCACCAGGTGCTTTAGGGAGCTTGCCAACTATATCCATCCCCCATCTCATGAATGGCCAAGAGGATGGTATGGGGTGTAGCAATTCAGCTGGTTGATGAAGGATATTGCTGTGTCTTTGACAAGGATCACATTTCCTAGCATATTCTACAGCATCCCTTTTCATGGTTGGCCAGTAGTATCCTGTTCTAAGGATCCTTGAGAATAATGCCCTGCCCCCAGTGTGGTTTCCACAATCTCCTTCATGGAAGTCTCTCAACACTTCTTCAATTTCAGGATCCTCAATACATCTTAAATATGGTCCTGCAAGGGATCGTTTATATAGCACATTATTTAAGATTGTAAATTGAGATACCTTGATCCTGAAAGCTCTAGGATTTTCTCCCATTGGAATCTCTCCGTGTTGCAAGTATTTCATGATTGGTGAGACCCATGATCCTGCATAAGATTGAGCTTCTTCACTAGGGATTACTGCAGTATCCTCTTCTATTTCCATGGCCACTTGATTTTCAATAGCAGGAGCCAGGATATGGATGATAGGGATACTTATGTCTTCTGGAATTTTTAAGGATGATCCTAAGTTGGCCAATGCATCAGCTTCCGTGTTATCCTCCCTTGGTACCTGTGTTAAGCTGAAAGAAACAAAAGAGAGTGCCAATTCTTTGACTATCTCTAAATATTTGGTTAGTTTTTCACCTTTAACAGCATAGGATCCATTAAAGTAATTGGTGATCAATAATGAGTCTACATATACTTTAAGATATTTTACCCCCATATCCTTAGCAATTTGCAAGCCAGCAATTAAGGCTTCATATTCAGCCTCATTGTTAGTTGCTTGGAACTCACAGGCTATGGAGTGGGGTATTATGTCCCCCTGTGGCGATTTTAGTAGTATCCCGAGCCCTGTGCCCTTGACATTTGAGGATCCATCAGTGTGTAGTATCCAAGGATCCTTGGTCTCATCCAGCTGTTGGACTTCCAATTCTGCTTCTTTTTGTAGATCACTACTGAAATCAGCCACAAAGTCAGCTAGTGCTTGGGATTTAATGGCTGTTCTTGGCTCATATCTTATATCATGGGCACTAAGCTTTACTGCCCACTTAGCCATTCTTCCTGACATCTCTGGTTTCCTGAGGACATTCTTAATTGGAAAGTTAGTTCTAACAACAATAGTATGGGTTTCAAAATAATGCCTTAACTTAGTTGATGCCATGATTAATGCAAGAATAAGTGTGAGTACCTGGATTCGGCATCAAGTAAACTCTTACTTACATAGTAGATAGGATATTGTGTACCTTCGTGATCCTTAACAAGGACAGCACTTACAGCGGTTGAGGATACCGCCAAATATAAGGATAACACATCTCCTTTTTCGGGTTTTGATAATGCTGGTGCTGAGGACATATATTCTTTAAGGGCTTGTAAAGCATTCTCATGTTTCTCAGTCCATTCAAACTTCTTGTTCTTCCTTAGGATATCGTAAAATTCTTTACATTTTTCTGAGGATTTTGATATGAACCTGTTCAGAGCTGCTATCCTTCCTGTTAGCCTTTGCACATCCTTAGCATTGGCAGGGGACTTGATGTTTACTAGTGCTTTAATTTGCTCCGGACTTGCCTCAATGCCCCTCTGAGTTACCATATATCCTAGGAATTTTCCTGCCTTAACACCAAAGTGGCATTTTGAAGGATTAAGCTTCATGTTATAATTATCAAGGATATCAAATGCTTCTTCCAAATCCCTTAGGTGATCCTCAGCTTTCTTTGATTTGACTACCATATCATCTATGTATACTTCCATAGTTTGTCCAATTTGATCTTTGAACATCATATTCACCAGCCTTTGATATGTTGCACCTGCATTTCTTAATCCAAAAGGCATGGCAATATAACAATACAAACCTGTTGGGTTCATAAAGGCTGTATCCTCTTGGTCAGATGGTTCCATCTGAATTTGTTGGAATCCAGATGATGCATCCATAAAAGTCAACAGTTCATGCCCCGCTGTTGCATCCACCATGGAGTCAATGTGGGGTAATGGGAAAGGATCCTTGGGACATGCCTTATTCAGATCAGTGAAATCGACACATACCCTCCACTTTCCGTTTTTCTTTTGGACAACGACCACATTGGCTAACCATTTTGGATACTTTACCTCTCTGATCATACCTGCTCGAAGTAGTCTCTCTACTTCTTCTTGGATAATGGCATTCCTTTCTGGTGCAAACTTCCTCCTTTTTTGATGGATTGGTTTGATAGACCTGTCAATGCCAAGTTTGTGAGTAATAATATCCTTAGATATACCTGTCATATCTTCATGTTTCCAAGCGAAGGTAGATTTTCTTCTTTTGAGGAAGGATATTAAGTCTTCTTTCATCTTGCCAAGGATCCCTGATCCGATGTAGATTTTTGATTCAGGATCGCTAGGATCCAAGAGGATTTCGTCCACATCTTGTTCCCTTGCCTCCAAGACATTCCTCGGAGGATACTGTAATTGCTATTGCTCCCTTGGCTTCGAGGTTGGCTTCATGGATGAGGTATAACAATCCTTAGCCTCTTGCTGATCACTGTCGATCTTGATTATCCCCCATGGGCTAGGGAGTTTCACACATTGATGCTAGGTGGATGGGACTGCTTTCATATCATGTATCCAGGGCCTGCCAAGGATAACATTGCAACAAGATAAACAGTCAATAACACAAAATTTTTGATAATTATGTAATCCTTCCACGTAGATTGGGAGTTTGATGTCCCCCAGAGTTTTCTTCGTTTCTCCACTGAATCCTACAAGCACGGAGGATCTTGGTGTGATGTCTGATTCTGGGATTCCCATTTTCTTCAGAACATCAAGCTGGATAATATTCACTGAGCTTCCTCCATCGATAAGGATCCTGCGGACAAAATGGTTAGAGATAAAGAGAGTGATAACTAAACTATCATGATGAGGATCCTGAATGTTAATGCGATCATCCTCATCAAACGTTATCATCTTCCCTTCTGAGACACTTGATGTTCTAATAGGCCTTTCTCCATTATCCATTTTTGATTCCTTTGCATGTCTTTTGGCCGCCGAGAAGGATGTACCACAGATGTCTGATCCTCCGGAAATAAAGTTGATCACTTGTGCATTTGTCGGAGGTGCTGGAGCCTTTTCAGGGATCCTTTCAGGATCCTGAGTCCTTTGCTTTTTTCTTCCCAACAGTTCTTTTAGGTGCCCCTTGCTTAACAGATATCCAATCTCTTTTCTTAAAGCTATGCATTCTTCAGTTAGATGCCCGAAATCCTCATGGTACGCACACCATTTTGACTTGTCTTTAGTCCCGGATGGTTTATCATTCTTCCTGGGCCACCTAGCTTTTTCACCTAGATTCTGCATTGCAAGGATTAGTTCATGATTATCAACGGAAAAACAATATTCTGAGATTGGAGGATAATCTTCATCATCCTCTTCTTGGTCAACAGCATGCACATTCTGGTTCTCATTTCTATGGTAGGATTTGAATTTGTTGTTCTTGAAGGAGGATCCTTGCTTCTCCTGTTTTGAGGATCCTACTTGTCTCTCCTGGATCCTCTTGTCATCCTCTAGCCGGATGAACCTGAGTGCCCGAGTTCTTACTTCGTCTAGGTTCCTGCATGGTGTCATAACAAGATCATCATAGAATAATGAATCCTTAAGCAGTCCCATTTTGAAGGCTTCAACAGCCGTAGCCATATCCAAGTTGGGAATGTCCAAGGATTCTTTGCTAAATTTAGTTATATAATCCCTTAATGATTCATTATGACTTTGAGTTACCCTATATAAATCACTGGTTAATCTTTCAAATTTTCTACTACAAGAGAATTGGTTATTGAATAAATTAACTAAATTAGCAAATGAAGTAATAGAGTAGGGGGGAAGACTTAGCAGCCACTTAAGAGCTGATCCAGTAAGAGTGGATCCAAATCCTTTACATAGGCATGCTTCTTTCAGTTTTTCTGGGATAGGGTTGATCTCCATCCTCTCCCTGTATTGTGCTATGTGCTCTTCTGGATCCGTTGTACCATCATACAGCTTCATAGTAGGGATATGGAACCTTTTGGGTACCTCTGCATCACAAATTGGTGGTGCAAAGCGAGATACCTTATGGCTTCCATCTGCAATCTCTGGGATAGGCTTGACTACCCCTGGAACACTTGAGATCATATCTTTCAGTTTCTGCAATTCCCTGGCCATAGCATGATTGACACCTGTATCCTGCATGAATCCATGGTTAGTGGTAGGATAATTATTTAAGGTGTTACCTCCCATTGGGTTCAAGTTAGGGAATCCATATTGCTGGGATTCTGGAACAACGGAGGGACCAGTGGAAGCAATGGTCTGCATTGGAATGAAGTCCCCTTGATGGACATCTAGACTTCCTGTTTGCAAACTTTTTAGGGATCCTGGCACATGGAAGGATCCTGGTATCTGGAAGGATCCTGGTATCTGGGATGATCCTGAAACGAAGGAGGATCCTTGACCCTGGGATGATCCTGGAACAAAGTAGGATCCTTGACCCTGGGATGATCCTGGAACAAAGTAGGATCCTTGAAACTGCTGTGCTCCCGGATAGGCTCCCGAATTCATGAGGGATCCCATATGCTGGGGACAGGATCCTGCCGGCTGAAAGTGTGAGCCAGACGCCTGAGTCATTGCTGTCGATCCGAGGTGCAATCCTCTTGATTCTTCCATAATTTGCACGTCTGGAATTCCTGATGGCTGAGAAGTAATCATTGGAGTATCAAAGCTCAAAGACTTGGGCATCAGTGGGGAATGATCCTCTGCCGTTTTCTTCTGTCTTTTGAGATCTCCAATTTCCCTGAGGATCCTTTCATTAGTTTCATCCTGCCGATGCATACGATCCTTCATCTGCAAAATCAAAGTAAATACATCACTAGTACTGGGAATATAAGAATTCATAGCAGAAGGAGATAGAGTTTTAGAATTAGTAGGAGTTTGTCTCTTCTCAGCATTCTTCTGGGATCCTGCCGGTGGTGGAGGCAGAATGTTCTGGGACGAGGTGACTGCAGACATTGCCGTGGACATGTTTTTCAATGATGAAGCCATGTAATTCTATGAAATGATTTCGAACAAAAGGTTTTCTTATGAATGAAGCACCAATTGCCCCACGGTGGGCGCCAAACTGTTTTGGTCAAAAATCACACAAGGATAATGCAACCAAACTTTATGTAAATGGGGTATGATGCTTGGTTTGTAGAAAAAGTAAAGGATCACTTCAGTTATAAAATATGCAAAGACACAATGATTTATACGAGGAAAAAGCCCTTGATCAATGTATGATCTCCGGCATAAAAAACCTCGGGTGATGGCAACTACCGATCACCAAACTTCAATATAAGAAAAATAGTTACAACTTTGGATGATAATGAGCTGAGTACAAGGATCACTATAGTTTCGAGTGTCTAAGCGTGTGAGAGTTGTGTTGTGTGTTCTTCCGAATGAGGAAGAGTGTTATATATACAAGTGTAGGTGACCTATTTTAGGTAAAAAGACTAATAATCAGCTCATTACCCCTTTAGAAATAAAAGACAATCTAGCCTAAATTGCCGCCCTTAAATCAAGCTAAGTTTCCATATCCTTTGCAACATCTATCTTTGATTAAGCTCGTGCTATAATTGTGAAGACGCGTCCCTTGATTATGATGCTAAGAGCGTATCCTGCTAGATGTTCCTGCAAAATAATGTTGTATTACACGAAGGTAACTGTTAGCATGAGGATCCTTTTAATGGTCCATTATCCTGATCCTGAAGTCCTGCTGAGGATCACTGTCTGCCAAAGAAACAAGGATCACTGGTTAGGATCACGTATAAGGATCACGTATGATAAAAATCCAGCCCTAACACAGTTGTGTACACTGAAGATAACAGGGGGAATATTGTGCCCAGTCTTCCTCAGAATCATACTCCTGAAATACCCTCCTTGGTCAGGATGTCAATGTAACATTTGTGCTTGTAATCATCATGAACAGTTCAATTATCAATAAAATAATGTTATTTGATCCCAATGTTTGTTTCATTGTGGTTTACATTTTTCGTGTTTTGACTTTTGTTCAATTTCAAACTCTACATCGCTTTCTTGAGAGTTATACGTTAACTAGTGCGTAAACATACTCAGTTTAATGCGACAAATACTCCGGAACATCAACATATACTCAACATACCTTAAATAACCTTTACATAACTTAGAAATAAGTTTTAAAGGCTTTGGTATGGCAAAAACAAGTTAATTCGCTTACAGGGACTAAACTTGACAAACTGTAAAAGTATGCCAATTTGAACTATAACGAACATTCCGGAACATGTCCATAAGTTAAACATACCATAAATATCCTTTACATAGCTTAGAAATAGGCTTTGAGAGGTTTGGTATGCTAAAACAAACTTTTGGATCATTCAGGGACTAAAAGTGTCAAAAAGTGCCTAAGTTTGCACTTTCGCGCATAACTTACGTTCTGAATACATCCGGACATCCAAAAATTTATGTAAGCATCCTTGTATTATGCCTTAGTGTTTGGCATAAGAAAAATCCATTCGTCGCGTCATTTGGATCGTCTTTCACGCTTATGCGCATTCCGTCGTAATTAAGCGAACATCGCGATCGTACGGCCAAACGAACCGACATCCGGAATATTTTTGAGCATATTTCAAGTCCCCTACACTTTAACTTCATCTTAGAGCCTTGAAATGAGGTTAACGGGGCTTAAACGTGCCAAAAATGGGCCAAAATACGTGTTTCTGAAGTGCAGGGACCAAAATTGAAAATTCTGGTCTGGGAACCTTAGGCGGGGCGCGTAAAGATTTGCCAAATCTTTAGGCGGGCCGCGTGAACATGTCTGACAGAAAGATTTTGCATTTAATGCAGAATCTGGCCTTTCGTTCGATCAAAGGGCGATGCCTTTTCACCCAATGAAGAGCCAAGGGTCAAGTTCACTGAACTTATCCACTTGGACACATGTACGCACGAGATCAAGGCACGATAATCGATAAAACGATCCTAACGGTTCCAGTTTTCCTATAAATACCCCCCCCCCTTTAGTGTAAAAATCACAAAATCAGATCTTGAAGCTCTAAGTTGAAACCATTGTTTCATACCTGAGCTATTTGGTCTTGATTTGCACTCGGGGACCCTCCGTAAGTCTTCTTTCGCTCTTTTATTCGCTTTTCGAGTCCGAAAGTCAACGTTTTGTTGACTTTCTGCATTGACCAGCTTATGGTGATGCGAAGTTCATGGAACTTCATAACGTGAGCGTGATCACGATGGTTATGGTCCATAGTGACCATACCTACTGATCACCACGTTATCTAGGCTCAGTGACGAGTCGTAGTTTCGGCCAAAATATGCATTCTTGCATATTTTGTAACCAAACTACTCGTGGGCATCAAAGCCGTTTGTTTTGATGTCAAACCCGTTTCTAAACTTAGTTAAGCATGTTCTAACATGCTTAGCTCGTCACTTTTAGTTTAGTGCTTATATAGGGTCGTAAGGTAAGCGATCTAAACCATCGCTTATACTTTCGAACCCGACCCATTTGGTCGGTCATTAGGACCTGACCAAACACATTAGGTGACCATAGCTATAACCTTCCGAGGTTATACCTTGTGGTCACGATGTTAGGCGTTCCAGACGCGTTCTACGCGAACGACGCGTAAGGTGGCATAAGCTACCTAAACGGGTCGTGATGGACCGTAAGCACCTAGGTTAAGTTTCATTTTAGTATGTAGGCTTTGTTAAACCATATTACACGAGTCTCCATACTCGTTTGGTTTTCGAACCCGCGTACTGTCCGATCCTTCCGACTTGGTCCGGTATATTAACATAAGCTACCTATTAGGTGCCGTTGATATCCCGTGATCTTTAGCATTATCTGGTTATTCTACAAGAACTCAAAGCAATCTCAGGTGAGTACATAGAACCCCTCTTTTACTGTTTTCCAACTGTTTTGGGGTGAAACACATGTGCCTACCTGTTACATTCATGCTTTCCATGTTTTCACATCATATGCCTGCTATGTTGTTAGTACATTATAGTACACGATTTCATTACATTTTATGTTATGTATGCCCATTGTGTGCGTACTTAGTACATTGATTTACATAAACATTTCTGTTGCATATGTTTACTCAGCATATGGACACATTGATTTACATGAACATTTCTGTTGCATATGTTTACTCAGCATATGGACACATTGATTTACATAAACATTTCTGTTGCATATGTTTACTCAGCATATGGACACATTGATTTACATGAACATTTCTGCTGCATATGTTTACTCAGCATATGGGCACATGCCTTCATTTTGTTATGACATTTGGTTTGTTTAACATGGGACAATACATTCATTAACATTAGCTACGCCGTTCGTTAGTAGGTAGTGGTACCATAGGAATTGACAACTCCCATTCCTGAAGTCCTGGGTTTGATAGGACTGGAAGGAATGACCGAATTCGATATACATAACTTAGATAAACCTTTAATTTGTTTAAGGGTTTATCGCCGCAGTCTCAAGGCTTGGATGTATGCATAGTTTACAATACCGCATAAATGTTATTATCAATTGAGCATGCATTTCCCGCAGAACATAACGCTGATTTAAACCACGTTTTACTTCAACGACTTGTTTTGTGCATATGGTTTAAGTTGATACTTTTCGCTTACCATACATTTTGGGATTTCACATTACATGATTTACATTGAACATAAACACGTCGACATTGACATATACATTTGGTGGTTTACACTTGAGCATAAACACTTGTCATGGATTACAATAACACTTGACATTTGGTTTACACATGAACAATTTACATGGTGGATTGGTTTGGGTGAATGATTCAAGTAACGGGGCGTATGTAATATGATACAAACATGGTGGATACGCCGCTGGTACTTCCTATATATAAATGTTTGTATAATATTACATATCGTGGCGTTATCTAAGTCATTTCAGTTTAGACACATTGCACTTTACATAAGTAACATATTCTTCACAAGACATTATTTTCACAAACAACTTATCTTATTCATCTCACTTTACTTGGTTATTCGTTTAACCTTGCATTTATCTATACATATCGTTTGATGTTATCGTTTTTCAAATGATTTACAAAGCAAAACAAATTACAAGGTTCATGACTGACTGTTATTAAACATTCTTTAAAATTCAAGTCATGAACCCCATTTTCACAAAACCTATGTATCTCACAGGCATTTTTATGCTGACGTACCTACTTTCACATGTGTTTTCAGGAGCTATTCCATAGGACGATGATCATGATTCTAGGGCAGACCTGTGCCTTAGAGCCTAAAAACGAAGTTTGAACTAGCTTAATTATGTTTTGAATATCCGTACTCTCTTTCCAAGACAATGTAACACCTTTGTTTATAAATAAAATACAACTTGTATGCCATGGTCATGAAACAATTTAATTCTGTCCACGACACTCCCCGGCGTTTCCGCCGCGGTTGCATGTTACACGCGGCCGGGGTGTGACAGTCAACCATGAGGAGCTCAGGATATGCTTCAGGATATGGGCAAAATACTCATGCTACTAACAATAGTGGATCTTTGCAGGATACAGGTGTGACATCAGCACTTACTAGGGAACTTCAAAAGTTGAAGGACATGATATCCAGTGTACCTGGGGTGGTCCAGCCGATCCCGGAAGTGTCCCAAGATAGCCATAAGATATCTCGTTTTGCACATCCTATCTGTGATGCTGAGATCCCAAAGAGATTTCAAACCCCCAACATGAAGCTTTACGACAGAACTACGGATCCTGAGGAGCATATTGCTCAGTATAGGGAAAGAATGGAGATTAACCTTATCCCTCTAGAGCTCAAGGAAGCATGCTTGTGCAAGGGATTTGGTTCTACTCTAACAGGATCAGCCTTAAAATAGCTGTTAAACGTTCCTCCTCACTCAATTACTTCGTTTGCTCATTTGGTTAATTTATTTAACAGTCAATTTTCTTGTAGTCGGAGTTTTGAGAAACTAACCAGTGATCTTTACAGGATAACTCAAGGGCCTCAGGAATCCTTGAGGGATTATGTGAACAAATTCAGTCGAGAATCCTTGGATATCCCACATCTTGATGTTGCAACAGCTGTGCAAGCTTTCAAGATGGGATTACAAAAGGATTCTCAGTTTTATCAGGATCTTGTAATGAATCCCTGCAGGAATCTCGACGAAGCTCGTAACAGGGCTTTGAGATATATCTGTCTGGAGGATGACAGGAAGATGCAAGAAAGGATGAACTCATCTAAAACTTATAAGTCAACTAACAGGAAGTCAGAATCCTCATTCAAGTCATATCGGCCTAAGCCATATGGTAGAAATGAAAACAAGAGAGTGAATGTTGTCGAAGATGAGGATCCTGAAGAGTATCCTGAGTTGTCTGAATATTGCTTTTCTGTTAACATTCCCGAATTGATGTATGCCATGCAGGGTCTAGGGGACAAGGCTAGGTGGCCTCGAAAGAATCAACAAAAGGCTGACTGGAAAGATAAGTCAAAATGGTGTGCTTTCCACGAAGATTTCGGACATGTAACTGAGGATTGCATTGCTCTAAGGAAAGAAATAAGCTATCTTCTAAGCAAGGGATATCTGAAAGATCTCTTAGGAAGAAAGAAGAATAAAGGTCAGGATACTGAGAAGGATCCTGAGCGAGCAGCATCACCTCCCGCGGATGCCAAGATAATCAACTTCATTTCGGGAGGATCCGACATTTGTGGGACTTCGTATTCGGCAGCAAAGAGACATGCAAAGGAAGCTAAGGCCGAAAGGGGAGACAAACCTGTCAGGATGACTACCCTCATAACTGACAAAGTGATCACTTTTGATGCAGATGACAGGGATACTATCCAGGATCCTCACCATGATGCTCTGGTAATAACGTTATATGTGGCTAACCATTTTGTACGCAGGATACTGGTTGATAATGGCAGCTCCGTCAATATAATCCAACTAGAAACTCTGAAGAGAATGAATGTATCTCCAATGGATATCACTTCAAAGTCTACTGTGCTTGTTGGGTTCAGTGGAGAGGCTAGAAACACAGTGGGAGAGATAAAGTTGCCAGTATATGTTGAAGGAGTCAACTCGATACAACGTTTCTGTGTGATGGATTCTCTATCCTGCTATAACATCATATTGGGAAGACCGTGGATTCACGATATGAAGGCCGTGCCATCAACATATCACCAATGTATCAAGATACCTACCCCTTGGGGAGTTGTCAAAGTTGATAGTGATCAGCAGGAGGCGAAAGAATGCTACTCATCCTCGATGAAATCCTCAACCAAACCTAGTGCAGCATAGCAATTAAAGACGCGGGCCCAGGATATCGTGGAGGATCCGGAGCAGGATGTGAAGAAAATTATCCTAGACCAGGATAATCCCGATATTTCGGTGCTCGTGGGAACCAATATCCCTCAGGATATTGAAGAACAATTAATTAACTTTTTGAAATGCAGGATGTCAACGTTTGCATGGAAGCATGAGGATATGACAGGCATATCCAAAGATATTATCACTCACAAGTTTGGAATTGATAAATCATTCAAGCCTGTGCAACAAAAAAGAAGGAAGTTTGCTCCTGAGCGGAACACTATTATCCAGGAGGAAGTTGAAAGACTATTAAAGTCCAGAATGATCAGAGAGGTTAAGTTCCCAAGATGGCTAGCAAACGTGGTTTTAGTACAAAAGAAAAATGGGAAATGGAGAGTTTGTGTAGACTACACAGACTTGAACAAAGCCTGTCCTAAAGACCCATTTCCTCTTCCCCACATTGATGCAATGGTAGATGCCACTGCCGGGCATGAAATGCTGACTTTCATGGACGCATCTTCAGGATTTCAACAGATCCAAATGGAGCCTTCTGACCAGGAGGATACTGCCTTCATGACACCAACAGGTATTTATTGTTATACAGCTATGCCTTTTGGTTTGAAAAATGCAGGTGCAACATACCAAAGATTGGTAAACATGATGTTCAAAGACAAACTGGGGGACACCATGGAGGTATATATCGATGATATGGTGGTGAAATCTAAAAAGGCTGAGGATCACCTCCAGGATATCAAGGGAGCATTTGATATCCTGGATGAATACAACATGAAGCTAAATCCTGCTAAATGCCATTTCGGAGTGGGGGCAGGAAAGTTTCTTGGATATATGGTGACAAAAAGGGGGATAGAAGCAAGCCCAGAGCAGATCAAAGCTATCCTGGATATAAAATCACCCTCAAATATGAAGGACGTACAAAGATTGACAGGTCGAGAAGCAGCTTTAAACAGGTTTATCTCAAGATCCTTAGAGAAATGCAAAGACTTTTATGATATCTTGAAGAAGAACAAAAGATTCGAATGGGGGGAGAAGCATGAAGTAGCCCTGCAAGATTTGAAACGATATCTCTCAACCGCACCTCTATTGATGAAGCCTGAAAATGGTGAACCACTATCCCTATACCTTGCTGTATCAGGGAATGCTGTAAGTGCCGTTCTTATAAAAGACCATGAAGGTCAGCAATATCCTGTTTATTATGTTAGTAAAAGTTTATTAGATGCTGAAACTAGGTACTCTCACTTAGAAAAATTAATACTAGCATTGGTCATGGCATCAACGAAGCTTAGACATTATTTCGAGACACATAGGATACATGTTAAGACAAATTATCCTGTCAAAAATGTTCTTAGGAAACCAGAAATGTCGGGCAGGATGGCCAAGTGGTCAGTAAAGTTGAGTGCTTATGATTTAGTATATGAACCTAGAAATGCCATAAAGTCTCAGGCTTTAGCTGACTTTGTGGCTGATTTTAGTAGTGACATTCAGGACGAGGTAGACCTAGAAGTTCAACAGTTAGGAGAATCCTCAGGATCCTGGACATTATATACTGATGGTGCATCTAATGTAAGAGGAGTAGGATTAGGAATACTACTAAAATCGCCACAGGGGGACATATTACCCCAGGCTATCAGGTGTGAATTTCCTGCTACTAACAATGAGACAGAATATGAAGCTTTAATTGCAGGATTAGAATTGGCTAAGAGTATGAGTATCAAATATTTGCAAGTATATGTTGACTCTTTGTTAATTACTAACCATTTTAATGGATCCTATGCAGTTAAGGGTGAGAAATTAATCGAATATCTCGATATCCTCAAAAAATTAGCAGGATATTTCGATGTTTTTATACTTGAACAGGTACCAAGGGAGGATAATGCTGAAGTGGATGCCTTAGAAAATTTGGGATCATCGATCAGGATACCTGAAGGGACCCAAATACCAATATTACATATCTTGTATCCTGCAACGAATCCTCAGGAAAAAGAAGTAGCAGGTATTCAGGATCCTGGAGCGGAGTATCCTGAAAAGGATCCTAAATCCTGGACGACTCCAATCATGAGATATCTCAAGGAAGGACATATCCCCGGAGATGAAAATACTAAGGCATTTAGGATGAAGGTATCACGATTCACTATTATAAACAATGTTTTATACAAGAAATCTCTTGCAGGACCGTATTTGAGGTGCTTGGAGGGTCCTGAAGCCAAAGAAGTACTTCAGGATATACATGAAGGGGATTGTGGTAACCATACTGGGGGCAGGTCGTTATTCTCAAAAGTATTAAGTACAGGATATTATTGGCCAACAATGAGAAAAGATGCCGCAGAATATGCTCGAAGATGTGACGCATGTCAGAGACATAGTAACATACTGCATCAACCTGCTGAACCATTATATCCTATTGTTTCCCCTTGGCCATTTATGAAGTGGGGTATGGATATAGTGGGAAAGCTACCAAAAGCCCCGGGAGGAAAAGTTTTTATGCTAGCAATGACGGACTATTTCTCTAAGTGGGTCGAAGCGGAAGCATCTGTTCAAGTTAGAGACCAAGAAGTAGTATCCTTCATAAAGAGGAATATCCTGACCAGATTCGGAGTACCAGCCGAAATAATCTGTGACAATGGTTCTCAGTTTATAAGCAAGAGAACTACTGACTTTTGCAAGAGTTGGGGAATCAAAATGGTAACATCTACTCCAGTACATCCTCAAGCGAATGGACAAGCAGAATCCTCAAACAAGATAATTGTCAATAACTTAAAGAAAAGGCTTGGAGCCAAAAAAGGAAGATGGGCAGAAGAATTACCCTTTGTTTTATGGGCTGATAGGACAACGGTAAAGAATGCAACAGGCCAAACCCCATTTTCCTTGGTATTTGGAGCAGAAGCAATGATTCCGACGGAAATGACAATACCCACTGCAAGATCTACCCTAAGTGATCCTGAGCAGAATCCTGAAGCCTTGAGTCAGGATTTAGACACTATAGATGAGAAGAGAGATGCGGCAAGGCTAAGGATGGCAGCATATCAACAGAGAATATCCAGAGCATATAACAAGAATATTAGGACCAGAAGATTTAAGGTTGGAGATTGGGTGCTAAGAAAGGCTTTTCAGAATACTACTAATCCTGCCGATGGCAAGTTGGCTCCAAAATGGGAAGGACCATACGAAGTTGAATCAGAAGTAGGGAAAGGAGCATACAGACTCAAGAATATGGAGGGGGATATGCTATCGAGGTCTTGGAATGCTATACACCTTAAGCTCTATTTCAAGTGAGTTTAGAATTTAATTTCTAACTCAGGATGGTATGAATTCTACCTTTTTTAAATATGTTTGGTTTAATTTGTTCTTTGTAACCCAATATTGACTTAAGCATCGGAGGGGTGTTAGCCAAGCTAACACCCACCTTAGTTTACAATTGTTTTGCAAGATATGTTTCAGGATACAGCTCCAGGATATGTACTCAGGATAACTCGAAAGATTAGAGGATTGGCCCCCTCTCTTACGTTTAAGGGATACTGATCCCTTCACAGGTTTAAAGGTATTCACTTTTCTTCCGAATTGGGTTTAAACACCCCTCCTGGAGCGCAAGTTATTCAGGGATAGTTCAAGGTGGCGGGACCAGTCCATGTAAAAGTGGCTGACAATTTCGTTACTGTTGGCTATATCCTGAATCCAAAAGGTATATGAGGATTGATCACCCTCTCTCACGAAAGGGTATTTTCATACTCTCTAAGGTTTAAAGGTTTTCACCTTTCTAAGTCTTGGAGTTTATACACTCCCGCCTGTAGCGCATGAAAATTTGGGATTTTCCCCAGGATACAAGGGATTTATCTCCAGTACATCCTTGGGTTTTGCCCTTGGGACGTAAAAAATTAACTATACAATGGAAACTGACATTCAGAAGACTTCTGAAGTATTTAAAGGCATTGTACACAGGGGACATTCCCACCAAGGTGGTGGTGTAAAGCTAAAAGGATGAGGCTTGGAACTAATGCACTAAGTACCTTGCACAGGGGACATCTTCATTGGAAGAATTGCAAGGGGATTGAAGTTTGGTAATAGGTTTATACCCTATTTCTGGTATGATCTTTCCTTTGTAAACATCGTCTAAGTTTTTAGTAACATTATGATAAGTATCCTGATATATTCTTAAAGTCCTTTTCAGAATATTTGATTAGGGTGTTTGAAACTAGTGTTAGTTTGGAACTTTGATCATTTAAATATTATCGAAAACTGGTTTTGGAAAAATAGATTGTTTATCAAAAACATTCTACAAAGTTGAAGGGGTGTTTGGAAGTTCTATCTAATAAAAAGTTTTTACAGTATATCGCTGAGCATACTGATCAGGATATTTTATAAGATAACAGTATGAAATTTTTTGCAAAGCTAAGATTTATACTTAGAAATATAAAAAGATGAAATTATTCTTGAAGCAATCAATACTGGTTGATAACCGAAGGTTTCATCCTGAAACCCAGGACCCATCCACCTTCGGCTATCAAATTGTTTAGATATAGAAATATAAATTGTTCATAAAAACATAAAATTGTTTGAATAATTCAAAGGAAATAAGCTCTAGGGGGTAGTGCCTTCTTGGTCCATAGTGGTTTCAGCAACATCCGTCTTGGGATCCGCCTCAGTATCCTTCTCAGCATCGGTTGCTTTTTCGACTGTTTTGGAAGGTTCATCGACAGTTGATTTGGAAGAGGTGCCGCCAAGGTTCTTTAGCTTGGTCTCCCAAGCACCAACATCCCAAGAAGGCAGTCGAAACCTAATGTTTTGGCTTCATGAGCCATCTTCAACCTGGCTTGGAGGAGAGAAATGACGACGGAACTTTTGAGGCTTTCCCGGTAGCTGACCATATCCCGTTCATATTGCACATGGGCGGCTTCCAGATCGGCCTGGGCTTGAAGAGTAGCTTTGTTGAGAGCAACTTGGTGTTCTTGGGTCATAGCTTTGTATTTCTCCTCGTAATGACGAGATTTGGCGGCCGCAATCATACCTTGGTCGGAGATTGTGATTTCTGCTTCCTTTAGTTTAGATTCAAGTGTCTTGTTGAGCTTGCAGGATTCTTGATATAAGTTAACCAAGCGCTCAAGACCCTACAAAGGTAAGACGATAGGTATTAATAATGATAAATCTTTGATAATAATGTAAATTGCAGGATATGATATGAGAATACTGACCTGGTTAAGAAAAGAAGTCATAAACCCGCTAGCTTCAATGAACCCGTGCTTCTCGTAAGGAAATGTGTCAGAAATGACAGGGGAATCAGGTTCTTTCCTTTTGCGGGAACTTGAACTCCGGGGTTTGGTAGCCGGTGAAGGTTTAGGAATGATGATGGCTTTGGAGATGCTGGGTTTGGATGTAGCTGTGGTCTTGGGGCTAGGTTCTTTCTTGACCTGGATCTGGTCAGAATAGCTCTCCAATTCGTCAAGATCAAAGACTTCAGGGATCTTAGCTGGTGCTGCATAAAGGGAAAAGTTTTACTCTTTATCTTATCATTATACTGTTGCAACTAATTATTTTGAAAGAAATTCTTACCAGACATCTCGGATGATGAGTATTGGTTGGAACTCGGGACGTGTGTGGTGAAAGTCCTGTCTATTGAAGGTAACCGGTAAACAGTATCGATTCTCTCTTCTGACTCAGCGGTAGGGGGAGCAACTTCCTTGAAGTTCACTGCATAAAGATCAAAAAGAAGAGTATTAATAGAAGATAACAATCAAACGGTCTATGAGGATATTTATGATCCTACCGGTGGTTAACCACTCCACCGGAAGGCTGGCACCCTCAGCAATGGAGTCTCGTTTGACAGAGAAAAATTTGTGCTGCCATCCGTCTTCGTTTTTGGTGGCCTTGAGAATCAAGGGTTTGCTGGATGTCGAGAAGAGCAAGAATCGGCTAGAGCCGTGGGATCGGAGGCGATAAGCAATAGGCAAATCCTCGATGCGAAGGTCGGAACAATGGAGATTTTTGATTTGGTTAAGTACAATTAGTACTCTCCAAACCATAGGCATGGTTTGGGCAAAAGAGATGCCGGTGGTTCGAAAGAATTGCATCATGAATTCAGGAAAAGGGTATCGAAGACCTAGTGAAAAGGGATATGCTGGAAAACAAACCCATTCAGTGGAAGAAACATCCGATCGGATTGACCGATCGAATGATCTGAAGACCGTGTTATCAGGGAAAGCGCCGGAAGCTCTTAAAGCTACAATGTCTGCGTTGTCAAAAGCACATATCTCCTTTTCGGGATTTTTAAGGAGATTCTGCTGGGTTAAGGTCTCGGCATCCATTGCAAGTAAGGTGAAGTAAATTGACAGGAAAAAAATCAGAAATGGAGAAATTACCTGAGGGTTCTGTTGAAGATATCTGCTTTACAAACAAGAAAAGAGAAGATATAGGGGCATCGTGGATCTCCATTGAGTAAAAAACGCGTTGGAAGTTACGATGTGATCTTGACCGTCGCTTCATTTTAAATGCCTTGAGTTATGGGATAAGATTTTTGAAATATATCCGTTGGATTGGTATACCAACCGATATATTTGGGGACAATTGTTATGGCTCATTTTCTAAGCATACATATCCTGACCAATATCATGCCTTTGTTTGTTTATTTGTGACCAGGATGCTGGAAGAGGATATTGCTAACATCTTGGGCGATATCCTGAGGTTTATTAATTAACCACGTGCAGGTTAAAGGCTGAGACTTGCTAACGGTCAAGAAGACTTCTTCTCCTCAGGACTCGGACGAGTTTGTTGAAGGAGAGACGTTGAGCCCGAAAGACCAGGTCTACAACGTTCGATGAAAGAATATTCGGTGGATTCCGGAAGTTTAGGATAGTTTGTTATTTTATCTTTACTATAAATAGATGGGGGCGGATCAGTTTAAGGCACACAATCTCCACTAACACTCTCGCATACTTTCACTTTCTAGCTCATTGCAAACAACACACTTGTATTCAAATTTCGTTGTAACACTTAGTCGATCCGCACCACATCCTGCACTGTATCCTGATATTTGAAGCAATAGAAGAACAAGGCAGCTGCAATTGTCAGCTCCCGAGGTTTTATGCCGGCGATCTAGATTGATCAAGGGCTTTCCTCGTACATCTCGTGTCATTTACTTTACTTTTTTTGCTCATTGTTTGATCACAGATACGACTCTATATCCTGAGCCGTATCCTGAAACTGTTTTTGCAAATAACCCAATTAACATATTTTTGAACACATTCTCTTAGCACACTACCTCACTTAACTAATTTGATCACTTAATTGCTTCGGTAATTTTTGACCAAAACAGTTACTTAAGTCATTAAACAAACCACCAAGGTATAAAGTCCATGTTTAAACCAACCATCAAATGTTCTTGTCTAAACCATTGTCATATGTTAAAAAGTCCCAAAATGTAGTCATGTGTATGTAACAAATGTTATGTATGTTAAGTAAATATGTATTCACTTAAACCAAATGTAAAAATGTACAAAACAAAGTATTTTGAGTATATCAAAAAGTTATGTTTTGCAGAGTAAAAGCATGTTTTAATGATACAAACATTTATGTGGTAAGTTAACGCATACATTCAAGCCTTGAGACAGACGGATAACCCTAAGTAAAGGTTATCAAAAGAAATGTTTTCGGATTCAGACATTCCTTTCATCCAAACAAACCTAGGATGTCAGGAACGGGATTTGTCAAGTCCTATGGTACCATTGCTTACTACCGAGCGGCGTAGCTAATGTTAATGAATGTATATAAGTCCTGTTTGTGCAAACCAAATGTTATACCAATTGTAAACATGTTATATGAAAACAATGTACTAAGTATGCTAAGTTAACATACAAAGCAGAAAGTCATGTAAATCAATGTGCTAGCATGCTCAGTCAACATACATAGCAGAAAATGTAATGTAAAACAATGTGCTAATATGCCAAGTAAACATATGTAGCAAAACAATGTAATGTAAATCAATGTGCTAGCATGCTCAGTCAACATACATAGCAGAAAATGTAATGTAAAACAATGTGCTAATATGCCAAGTAAACATATGTAGCAAAACAATGTAATGTAAATCAATGTGCTAGCATGCTCAGTCAACATACATAGCAAAACAATGTAATGAAATCATGTACTATAAGTGTACTAAGAACATAGCAAGCATATGATGTGAAAACAAGAAAGCACGAAAGTAACAAGTAGGCACATGTGTTTCACCCCAAAATGTTTGGAAAACAGTAAAAGAGGGGTCTATGTACTCACTTGAGATTGCTTAGAAGTCGTAGGATAACCACCAAGCAATGCTAGAAGATCACGGAATCAAACGGCACCTATATAGGTATCTACATTAATAAACGGACCTATCGGAGGATCGGGTAGTACGAGGGTTCGTAAACCAAGTAGGGGAACTTATGTAATGTAGTTTAACAAAGCATACGTACTAAAACGAAACCTATCCTAAGTTCTTTTCACCCGTTACGACCCGCTTAGGTAGCTTATGCTACTTTAATGCGTCGTTCGCGTAAAATGCGTTCGGAATGCCCAACTTGTCCTATGACAAGTAAGATATGCCTTAACATGCTTAATATTGTTGTTAAATCAGTTTAGATACCAAAAATTATGTTACATAGGCTTAAAATGAATTTTGGCGCAAAAAGGGTATTTTGGTAATTTACCTAAGGCATAAGAACTACTTATCATACAACTACTTAAACGATGTGACCATAAGGTATAACCTCGGAAGGTTATTCCCTATACAACTATGGTCACCTAAAGTGTTTGGTCGGATCCTAATGATCGACCAAGTGGGTCAGGTTCGAAAGCATAAGCGATTGATTAGATCGCTTACCTTTACGAACCTAAACAAGCACAAATCTAAAAGCGATGAGCTAAACATGCTAGAACATGTTTAGTAAAGTTAGAAAATAGGTTTGGTATTAAAACAAACGGTTTTAATAGCCTAGAGTAGTTTGGTTACAAAATACGCGAGAAAACGCATTTTGGCTGAAACTACGACTCGTCACTGAGCCTAGATAACGTGGTAATCAGTAGGTATAGTCACTAGGGACTATTACCATCGTGATTACGCTAACGTTATGAAGTTCAAACGAACTTCGCGTTGACCATAAACTGGTCAATGCAGAAAGTCAAACATAGTTTGACTTTAACGCTAAAACGAATGAAAAACGCGAAAGAATACTTACAGAACGTCCCCGCAAGATTGATTTCCGAGTATTTCTCAGGTATGAAGTGTTAATAACTCCAACTTAGAGAAAATCTCACAATCAAGTGGGTTTTGAATGAAGTTGGGTTGGGTATTTATAGGAATGGCACAACCGTTAGGATCGTTTATCGCGAAACGTGCTTCGATCTCGGCCGTCCAAGTGTACCCATTGTTTTGCAAAACCATTAGAGCCCATTGTTTCAGTCCCTTGTTTTGAAAATACCATTTGCAATGGGTTTTGAAGTGTATAACAGCTGTTAACAGCTGTTTTCAGCAAAAATGCAGGTCTGGGGAGGCCACGCGGCCTGCGTAAGATTCATACAAGTCTTACGCGCCCCGCCTGGGTGCTCTGATCTGCAACTAACTTTCAGAAATGACAGTTTCAGCCCCTGCATGCTTTTAAGGCCATTTTCGACACGTTTAAGGCCCATTAAGCCAACCTTAAGGCCCTAAAATGATGCCTAAGTATGAGGGACATAAGACATGCTCAAAAATATGCCGGATGTCGGTTCGTTTGGTGGTACGATCGCGATGTTCGCTTAATTACGACGGAATGCGCATAAGCGCGAAAGACGATCCAAATTGCGCGACGAATGGATTTTTCTCATGCCAAACACTAAAATAAAATATTTTAATGGTTACATAAATTTTTGGATGTCCGGATGTATTCAGAACGTAAGTTATGCGCGAAAGTGCAAACTTATACACTTTTTGATGCTTTTAGTCCCTGAATGAGCATAAAGTTTATTTTAGCACACCGAACCCCTTAAAGCCTATTTCTAAGCTATGTAAAGGATATTTAGGGTGTGTTTAACTTATGATCATGTCCCGGAATGTTCGTTACAGTTCAAATCGGCATACTTTCGCAGTTTGTCAATTTTAGTCCCTGTAAGCGAATTAACTGGATTTTGCCATACCAAAGCCTTCAAAACTTATTTCTAAGTTATGTAAAGGTTATTTAAGGTATGTTAAGCATAAATTGATGTTCCGGAGTATTTGTCGTGTTAAACTGATTACGTTTACGCACCAGCTTGCGTATAATTCTCCAGAAAGCGATATAGAGTTTGAAATTGAATAAAAAACAAAACATGAAAAACATCAAACATAAACAATCAAACATTGGGATCAAATAACTTTATTTCATTGATAACTGAACTGTTTACAATTTTTACAAGCACAGATGTCACAGTCTCCCCTACTTGTGGAAATTTCATCCTGAAATTTGTTTAGAGGAAACTCGTGGGAATAGATATGGATACTTCGCCTTCATTTGATCTTCACGTTCCCAAGTAAAATCAGGTCCACGTTTAGATTCCCAGCGAACTTTAACCAACGGAATGCGCTTGCATTTAAGCCATTTGACTTCACGATCCATAATTTCCACAGGTTTCTCAACAAAATGTAGTGTCTTATCAAGACGAATTTCATCAAGTGGTATGTGGAGGTTCTCATCAGCTAAACACTTCTTGAGATTGGATATGTGGAAAGTTGGATGAACATTTCCAAGTTCAGGAGGTAATTGAAGTCTGTAGGCTACCTTACCTATTCTTTCGACGATCTTGAATGGTCCAACGTATCTAGGTGCAAGTTTTCCCTTCTTTCCAAATCTGATCACACCTTTCCAAGGTGAGACCTTAAGTAATACACGATCACCGACTTGAAATTCCAAGGGCTTGCGTCGTCGGTCCGCGTAACTCTTTTGACGGCTTCGAGCTGTCTGTAGGTTATTACGAACTTTCTTAACCTTGTCAGTTGTCTTTAGAATGAGGTCAGGTCCAGTAAGTTGAGCCTCACCGATCTCATTCCAGCAGACTGGTGAACGACATTTTCGACATAGAGAGCCTCGAAAGGAGCAATGTTGATGCTAGAGTGATAACTATTGTTGTAGGAGAATTCAATCAATGGAAGATGTGAATCCCAACTACCACCAAAATCGATCACACAAGCTCTAAGCATATCCTCCAAAGTCTGGATTGTTCTTTCAGTTTGGCCATCTGTTTGTGGATGATAAGCTGTGCTCAGATTACGTTGGGTCCCCATAGCAGATTGCATGGTTCTCCAAAATCGAGAAGAAAAGCGAGCATCTCGATCAGAAATAATGTCCAAAGGAACATCATGTCGAGATACGATTTCATCCACATAGATTTTGGCCAGCCTTTCAGCAGAAAAATCCTCACGGATTGGCAAGAAATGCGCTGATTTAGTAAGACGATCAACAACTACCCAGATGGCATCATGACCTTTCTTTGTGCGCGGAAGTTTGGTAACGAGATCCATAGCAATGCTTTCCCATTTCCAAACTGGGATTTCTGGTTGCTCCAATAGACCATAAGGATGTTGGTGTTCAGCCTTAACTTTGAGACAAGTAAGGCACTTTGAAACGTACAAGGCAATGTCCTTCTTCATACTAGGCCACCAATACCGAGTACGAAGATCCTTATACATCTTGTCTGAGCCAGGATGAATAGAATAACGAGACTTATGGGCTTCATTCATAAGCAGGGTACGAAGATCATCTTGGCTTGGGACCCACAAACAGTCCATGAAATAATACGATCCATCTTCCTTCAAAACAAGATCAGGCTTAATGTGATAGGGTAATTCCTTACCCATCAAGTCTTGTGAAACACAAGCATGTTGAGCCTGAGAAATGCGTGCTTGGATATCAGATCGAGCTTGAATAACAGATTGAATACGAACACAATGAAGCATAGTACGTTCCTTACGACTCAATGCGTCAGCCACAACATTCGCTTTACCGGGATGGTAGCGAATTTCGCAATCTTAGTCGTTTAAGAGTTCGACCCAACGTCTTTGCCTCATGTTGAGTTCCTTCTGGTTGAAGATATGCTGAAGACTTTTGTGGTCAGTGAAAACCACGCATTTTGTGCCGTACAAATAGTGTCTCCAGATTTTGAGAGCGAAGACAACTGCACCCAACTCAAGATCATGAGTGGTGTAGTTTCTCTCATGCACCTTCACTTGTCTAGATGCGTAGGCTATGACTTTGTTCCTTTGATCAGAACACAGCCAAGACCCAATTTCGATGCATCACAGTAAACAACAAAATCATCGTTGCCCTCAGGAAAAGTCAGAATAGGTGCATCACAAAGCTTCTACTTCAAGATCTGAAACGCTTCTTCTTGCTTAGAACCCCATTCAAAGGGTTTGTTCTTCTGAGTTAGAGCAGTTAGAGGAACTGCAATCTTTGAGAAGTTCTCAATGAAGCGACGGTAATAACCCGCAAGACCAAGAAAAGAACGAACCTCAGTAGGAGTAGTAGGCGTATCCCAATCCTTAATCGCACTGATCTTGGAGGGATCTACATGAATACCTTGTTCGTTGACAATATGTCCCAAAAATTGAACTTCCTTAAGCCAAAATTCACACTTGGAGAACTTGGCAAAAAGTTGCTCTTTCTTTAGGAGTGCCAGAGTAAGACGAAGATGGTGCTCGTGATCAGCTCGCGTCTTAGAATAAATCAAGATATCATCAATAAAAACGATGATGAACTTGTCCAAATAAGGCTTGCAGACCCTATTCATTAAGTCCATGAAAACAGCAGGAGCATTGGTCAAACCGAAGGGTATGACTGTGAACTCATAATGCCCATATCGAGTGCGGAATGCTGTTTTGGGAATATCCTCTTCATGCACACGAAGTTGATGATACCCTGAACGAAGGTCGATCTTCGAGAAGCAAGTAGCACCCTGTAACTGGTCAAAGAGATCATCAATGCGAGGTAGGGGATATCGATTCTTGATGGTAAGCTTATTCAGCTCACGATAATCGATACACATTCTGAAGGATCCATCCTTCTTCTTGACAAAAAGAACGGGAGCACCCCAAGGTGAAAAGCTAGGACGGATAAAACCTGTGTCAGAAAGCTCCTGAAGCTGCTTAGACAACTCTTGCATCTCAGACGGTGCAAGACGATATGGAGCCCTGGCAATAGGATTTGCAGTAGGTACAAGATCAATACGGAACTCGCCTTGACGTGCTGGGGGTAGACCAGGTAACTCTTCAGGAAACAGCTCCGGATAATCCCGAACAACTGGGATATCTTGAGTAGACTAACCTTTGCCCTTATCTGCTGTAACATGTGCCAAGAAGGCCACATAGTTCTTTCGCAGATACTTCCGAGCTTGATAACAAGACATAAGCTTGAGGCTACTAACAGGTTTCTCACCACGAACCTGTAGTATCTCACCTAATGAAAGCGACACACGAACGATCTTTTCAAAACTAACTACCTCTGCGCGATGCTTGGCTAACCAATCCATACCCACAATAATGTCGAAGCTTCCAAGTTGCATAGGCATGAGATCAATAGGAAAAAGATGGTCGTTAAGGTTCAACTGGCAATTGCGAAGAACAGAATCAAGAACAACGGGTTCACCACTCGCAACTTCAACTGTCAGAGGCTTACCTAGTTTTATTCTAGACACGCGAAGCAAGGGCTCAAAAGATAATGACACAAAACTCTTATCGGCCCCTGAATCAAAAAGAACAGACGCAGGTTGATTATTGACAAAGAAAACGTACCGTTCACCACATCATTGACTGCTTGTGCCTCAACAGCATTCATGTTAAAAGCTCGTCCTCGAGCCTGAGCTTGAACTGGGTTCGCATTTATCAACCTTGGACACTGATTACGGTAGTGGGTCAGATCCCCACAGTTATAACAAGAGCCTGGTGGGAAGTGGGGTCGTGCTGCTTGACCTTGTTGCTGAGCAAGAGGTTAAGCAACCTGTTGAGCCGGGTTCTGAGCTGCCCGATTCAAATTAGCTGGAATACGGCAGGTGGCAGCAAGATGACCAGGTCTCCCATAGTTGGTGCATTGACGACATTGGAGGTGCGATTGATGATGGCCGTTACACCTGTTGCACAACGGTGCATTGCCAAGATAAGGCATCTTGGCAGGTTGTTGCGCAAGCTGATTTTGAGCAGCTTGAGCCTGAGTAGTAACGGCATAGTTTTGGGAAGCCTTCCGCTTCCTCGAACCTTTTGAAGAACCCGCATCATTTCCTTTCCTATTTTTACCTTTCTTGCTATCCTTCTTGTCTGACTCCTGCTTCTTACCCTTCTTATCACCCTTCCTGTGCAACTTACCCTTTCGAATCTGCGATTCAGTCAACGTTGCAGCTAACTCGATTGCCTGACGGACAGTGGTAGGATTACTACCAGTAACGATGTCTTACACGGAGTCAGGTAGACCATCGATGTATCTCTCGATAGCCTTGTCGAGTGGGGTGACCATTGTTGGGCATAATAAACTCAGCTCCTCATACCTATCAGTATACGCCCGGTGCTCACCACTTACTTGTTTCAGATCATCGAACTCCCTTTCTAGAGCTCGCAGCTCATGACGAGGACAAAACTCCCTCATCATAAGAGTTCTCAGTTCAGCCCATGTCTGTGCTAAAGCAACTTCAGCACCACGATCTCTCATAATGTCACACCCCGAAAAATCAGAGCTGGCGTGACTGAACCGGTATCTTCATTGCACAGCGGAAGCAAATAAGCTAAGACTTCTAGAAAGTGAACGCCCGCTAAGTACTCGAATACCCATGGGTTCTCCTATTCCAACCGTTCCATAGCTTTGAGAATTCAACCTGAGAAAGAACATGCGAAAAAGTCAACAAAAAGTTGAGCGAGTTCATAGTTTGTTTTGAAAAGATTTAAAATAAATCTTTTTTTTTATAACCGGTTTTAAAGTTGTTAAGAAAATATAGTAAAATTATTTTCTTGGCATGATATATGAAAAACTGTGAGTCTGGCCCACAATAATCTTTGTGCATTGCATGAGTGAGAGTGGGCCGAGCCCAAACAAACCTTTGTAAGCAGGATCAGCGCTTCCTCTTACTTAGGTATAACTTAAAAACGTTACCAAAGTTTGTAATTCATGTATTTTTGAGTTTCCATCAAATGAATCTTATGAATATATGAAAGTTTTACTGTTGTAAATGGGTATGTAAAGCGTCTATGAACAGGTTGATCGTTAATGTTTCGCGAGGACATTAACGTATGCGGCGACATAGGAAGTACTCAACCTGTGTAGACGGTTTTTAGTGTCGAATCACCTCGACTGTGTCGAATCACCTCGACTGTGTGAATCACTCGACCGTGTCGAATCACCTCGACCGTGTCGAATCCCCTCGACCGTGTCGAATAACCTCGACTGTGTCGAATCCCCTCGACTGTGTCGAATCACCTCGACTGTCACACCCCCAAAATCCACCTGCGGAGTATCACCGCTTGGGAGCGTGACTGACCAGGATCAAGCCATCAATCATATTGAACATAGCATAATATAAATAAAGTAATTCGTAAAACCCCATTCAATACAATTGATGTTTCAAAATAATCATAGTATCAGTAGCGGAAGCATAAGTAAATAACCCAAGTAAACCATAAGTTCAATTATTCGAAATGTTTAAACATAGCGTTCATAATCCACTGCCCACAACGTCCCGCTCCTCCAGTGCAAGCTCCATAAGTACCTAAGGTCCTGCAAGGCATGCAGCAGATAATCAACAAACTAGTTGAGCGAGTTCACAGTTTAAAGTTCAATATCGTATAGTGTGAGTAATGGTTTAATCGTTACGTTCCATATGATTAGTTCCATCGCGGCCTCCCAGGCAGGTGTGCGAAGATTATGTTTGAATAGTTCGCGACCATAGTCTTTACCGACCAGGGTGTGTGCGAAGGCGGTTAATCAGTTCGTTCGCGACCATAGTCTTTACCGACCAGGGTGTGTGCGAAGGCAGTTGAGTAGTTCGTTCGCGACCATAGTCTTTACCGACCAGGGTGTGTGCGAAAGCAGTTCGTAAGCATCAACAGTTAATCGTTCGTTATAATATCAAAGTATGCACAAGTAATCATCCAACCCATTCCCACCCTGGGAACCCATGCCTTGGCTCGTGTGAACTCACCTTGGTTTGCTCGATATGCTAGGTTATGCACTCACAAGTAATTTATTCACGTCCGGAATTGAGAGCAAAAAGGGAATTGTTCAGCAAATAATCTCCGGGTGTTTGTAATTGCCGTCACACACGAACTGAAAACTAGGGTTTTTCTTTGAAAAATAACTATCAGTTTACATGCACTCCTATATATACGTATCACAGTAATGGGCCAAGCCCATCAGAACAACTGGGCCGAAACATATCGAAGGATATGTTTCGTGCTCGAAGGATGAAGTCCTTGGTCGAATGATATGTTTCGAGAACCTTTAATTCGAAGGTTGATCCTTCGGATCGAAAGTTATCTTTCGTGGTCCTTCGAATCCTTCGAACTGTATGTCATGTTTCGTGATTTAGACTAAGTGTATTAAATAATAATTTCTAATATTATCTTTCACAACAACAAGTAATTACATGTATGCACAATGACAACACGTTTCATTAAAACACAACGCGTACAATTACAAGTCCAACAAGTCAACTACTAAACAGTCAAAGTCAACGCGCATTTAATGCGAAAGTGAAAGTCAGAAACTCGAGTTGTCACATTATCCCCAACTTAAAAGAAATTTCGTCCCGAAATTTGGTACGCACTCACTGAGGAAGCTAGGTAAGTTACATTGTTCACTGGTTTTCCTGGGGTGTCACATCATCCCCCCGTTGATTTGGAATTTCGTCCCGAAATTCAGTAGTAGTAGCTTCAGCCTCAGAAGTGGATGCATTGGTTTCGAATAACTGGGGATACTTTTCTTTTATCTGGTCTTCGCGTTCCCAGGTATACTCTGGACCACGCTGGGAGTTCCAACGAACTCGAACAAGAGGGATTCTCTTGTGTTTGAGGACCTTAACATCCCGGTCCGTGATTTCAACTGGTTCCTCGACGAACTGCAACCGCTCGTCGATAGTGAGTTCCTTAAAAGGAATGATGAGGTCTTCATCTGATAGGCACTTCTTTAAGTTCGATATGTGAAAGACATTGTGAACTGCTCCGAGTTCAGCTGGTAGGTTCAACTTGTAGGCTACCTTGCCAATCTTTTCTGTAATTTCGAATGGTCCGACGTACCGCGGATTTAGTTTGCCCCGTTTGCCAAAACGTACCACACCCTTCCAGGGTGAAACTTTCAATAAAACCCGGTCCCCGACCTCAAATTCCAATGGCTTTCTACGCTTGTCCGCGTAGGCTTTCTGACGGTCGCGTGCTGCCGCCATGCGTTGTCGTATCTGTGCAATCTTTTCTGTGGCGTCCACTACAATCTCTGGACCCGTAATTTGACTATCCCCCACCTCTGCCCAACAGAGAGGTGACCGGCATTTACGTCCGTACAATGCCTCAAATGGAGCGGCTTGAATGCTGGTATGGTAACTGTTATTGTACGAGAACTCCACCAAAGGGAGATGCTTTTCCCAGCCGTTGCCGAAATCAATGACACATGCCCGAAGCATGTCTTCAAGGGTTTGGATAGTTCGCTCAGACTGCCCATCCGTCTGAGGGTGATATGCTGTGCTCATGTCTAATCGTGAGCCGAAAGATTTGTGCATCGCTTGCCAAAGCTCTGACGTGAATCGTGCATCGCGATCCGAAATAATAGAGGTGGGCACTCCGTGCCTCGAAACAACTTCTTTCATGTAGATGTCTGCTAGGGTAGAAAACTTATCCGTTTCTTTGATAGCCAAGAAGTGAGCAGACTTTGTGAGCCGATCAACGATCACCCAAATAGTGTCATTCCCACGCTGGGATCTAGGTAAGCCCGTAACAAAATCCATGGAAATTTCTTCCCATTTCCATTGCGGTATCTTAGGCTGCTGAAGCAGGCCTGATGGTTTCTGGTACTCGATTTTAACCCTTGCACAAGTTAAACACTTGCCGACGTAAGTTGCGATAAGAGCTTTCATGTTTGGCCACCAATAAGTTGTTCTGATATCGTGGTACATCTTATCCGACCCTGGATGTACCGAGTAGCGAGACTTGTGCGCTTCATCCATCACAAGTTCGCGTAAGCCGCCATAAAGTGGGACCCAAATACGCCCCGTTACATAGTAGGCGCCGTCTTCCTTTTGTTCCATTTGTTGCCTTGAACCGCGCAAGGCTTCAGCCTTGACGTTTTCGGGTTTTAGTGCTTCTATCTGAGCAGCTCGTATCTGTGCAGGAAGACTGGACTGAATAGTAAGCTGTAGCGCTCGCACGCGCTTAGGTATAGTGTCTTTCCGACTGAGGGCATCAGCCACAACATTGGCCTTGCCTGGATGATACTTGATGGCGCATTCATAGTCGTTTAGAAGTTCAACCCATCTGCGTTGACGCATATTCAAATCCTTTTGCTTAAGAATATGCTCGAGACTCCTGTGATCGGTGTAAATCGTGCACCTGGTACCGTACAGGTAGTGTCGCCATATCTTAAGCGCGAAAACAACAGCTCCCAGCTCTAAATCGTGCGTCGTGTAGTTCCGTTCATGAACCTTGAGTTGCCGAGAAGCGTAGGCTATCACTTTATCCCGCTGCATCAATACGCAACCCAGACCCTGTATTGATGCGTCACAATAAACCACGAAGTCATCCGTGCCCTCTGGCAATGAAAGAATAGGTGCGCTGCATAACCTATCCTTCAAGTACTGAAAAGCAGTTTCCTGCGTATTACCCCATCTGTAAACGACACCTTTCTGTGTTAACATAGTGAGTGGTTGCGCGATCTTGGAGAAGTCTTTAATAAATCGCCTGTAGTAACCCGCCAAACCCAAGAATTGGCGTATTTCTGTCGGTGTACGCGGTGCTGGCCAGTTTCTGATCGAATCAACCTTGGATGGATCGACATGAATCCCATCCTTGTTCACCACATGGCCTAAGAAGTGGACTTCACGAAGCCAGAAGTCGCATTTTGAAAACTTTGCATACAGTTGCTCCTTTCGAAGAAGTTCCAAGATAAGGCGTAAGTGCTGCTCGTGCTCCTCCTGACTCTTGGAGTAAATCAAAATGTCGTCGATGAAAACGATAACAAACTTGTCGAGATAGGGTTTGCACACCCTGTTCATAAGATCCATGAAGACTGCAGGCGCGTTCGTAAGCCCGAATGGCATGACAAGAAACTCGTAATGACCGTAGCGAGTTCTGAAAGCGGTTTTGGAGACGTCCTCATCCCGGACTCTCAGCTGATGATACCCTGACCTTAAATCAATCTTGGAATAGTAACACGACCCTTGCAACTGGTCGAATAAGTCGTCGATGCGCGGAAGAGGATAACGGTTCTTCACTGTCACCTTGTTGAGTTCACGGTAGTCTATACACATTCTGAACGTACCGTCTTTCTTCTTCACAAATAACACTGGAGCTCCCCAAGGCGAAGAGCTTGGACGAATAAAGCCCTTTTCCAAGAGCTCTTGCAGCTGCTTCGACAGTTCTTCCAGTTCGGTTGGAGCTAAACGATACGGTGCGCGGGCTATTGGTGCTGCTCCAGGAGCTAACTCAATCTGAAACTCAACTTGACGATGAGGAGGTAAACCAGGTAAATCTTCAGGAAACACTTGAGGAAAATCACGCACAACTGGTATATCCTCCAGCTTCTTTTCCTTTGCTGATGCGTCAGTGACAAGTGCCAGAATGGCAGTATGTCCCTTTCGTAAACATTTCTGCGCCTTTAAGTAAGAGATGATGCCAACCACAGCACCACTCTTGTCACCTTGTACTTCGAGAGGTTCCTGACTGGAGCGAGGAATACGAATAACTTTTTCTTTGCATAAGATCTCCGCATGATGTTGGGATAACCAATCCATACCGATGACGACGTCGAAACTACCCAAAACTATGGGTATGAGATCAATCGAGAAAGTCTGACCCGCTAGAACAATACTACAACCCTTGACTACCTGTGTGGCTTCTACACTTTTACCATTGGCTAGTTCTACGACGTGTTTGGTGTCTAGGGGTGTTGGTGTACGTTTTAATAATTTACCCATTTTCAGTGACATATAGCTTGTATCAGCACCCGAATCAAATAAAACAGTAACATAAATATCGTCGAGAAGAAACTTACCCATAACCACATTGGGATCATTCACTGCATCTCCTCGACCCAACACAAAAGCACGACCACGAGCTTCATTGCCGTTGTTGTTGTTGTTTCCCCCGTTGTTCTGATTATTGTTGTTATTCCCGTTGCCCTGGTTGTTGTTGTTATTGCGATTCTGGTTCAACTGAGGACAATCGCGTTTGTAGTGACCTTCAGCCCCACACTGGAAACACCCCCGGTTTCCACGCTGTGGCTGCTGCTGCTGATTCTGTGGAGCTGGCGGTGGAAGTTGCTGGTGCTGGTTTGCTGGACGCGAGCTTCTACAATCTTTAGCCTCATGACCCGGCTTGTGACATCTTTGACACTGACTCCTGCGACATCTTCCACTGTGGTGTTTGTTGCACCTGTTACACCACGGGTGATTGCCCTTATAACCACTATGTCCCTGACTGCCCGATGATTGCTGACTCGGACTCTGGTAATCGTTGGTGCGACGTTGCTGAGTTTGAGACTGAACAGACGCTGATCCCCTGCTGGAATCCCCGTCCCACTTTCTTTTATTCTCGCTGGGTGTGGCAGAAGTAGCAGCAGTGGGAGTGACTGAAGTAACAGCTGTAGCAGTAGCGCCGACACGCTTCGGCAGTTTATTCTGATCCACTGCCTGATCGGTGATGCGATGAGCGAGACGCTGTATTTCCTGGATATTGTTGAGGTTAGCCGAGGTAACGTGGCTTTGTATTTCTGGCACCAAACCTTTGAGATACAACTCAATACGCTTGTAAGGAGGGTCCACCATAGTTGGACATAACACAGCCAACTCATTCGATCTCTTGGTGTAAGCTTCGATTTCCGAACCAACCATTTTCAAGTTATACAACTCATCCTCCAACTTGTGAATGTCTTCTCTAGTGCAGTATTCCCGCTTGATCAGTTCTTTGAAATCATTCCAGGGTGTGGCGTTAGCAGCTGCCAACCCTAAGATCTGCACTTGTGCGTTCCACCAAGTGAGCGCAATCCCTTCAAGTGTGCCAGTGGCGAACTTCACCCTGCGAGCCTCAGGGCATTCACACATTTCGAAAACCGACTCGAGCTTTTCAAACCAGTGGAGGAGTCCAACTGCTCCCTCCGTGCCACTGAACGAACTAGGACGACAATCCATGAAATTCTTGAAGGTGCACCCAGGTTGTTGCTGAGCGGGTTGACCTATTGTGTACGAATAGGGCAAAGTTAAGTACGAGAATTAATGTAGGATCTAAAGATCCTAGTGTCTATACTGCAGGGTATACTACCTGCTTGGGCGGCTGCAACTGCCGCAGCAACGAGAGCCTCTAGCTGGGCTTGAGTCATAGTAATTCGTGCGGCCATTGATCTTCACATCAAAGGCAACAATAGTGAGAAAGGTTCGCAAATAGTGCGATGACAGAAGAGTGTAAGCACATAAGTATTCTCATGCAATGACAAGTTGTGAGCAAGGTAATGTAAGCATACTACGAGCAAAGTTCTATGCAAATTCTAGCAAGCAGGTAATAAACATAACCTTATTACCTAGGATGTCGAGTCTTGCACGTGGAGCGAAGCGTCGTTGTGGATCGTTGAGAGCACTGTTCTGGTTATAGTCTGGTTTTAATAAAACGTTTTTTTCCATATTAAAACCAAGTTCTCTATAACCAATGGCTCTGATACCAATCTGTCACACCCCCAAAATCCACCTGCGGAGTATCACCGCTTGGGAGCGTGACTGACCAGGATCAAGCCATCAATCATATTGAACATAGCATAATATAAATAAAGTAATTCGTAAAACCCCATTCAATACAATTGATGTTTCAAAATAATCATAGTATCAGTAGCGGAAGCATAAGTAAATAACCCAAGTAAACCATAAGTTCAATTATTCGAAATGTTTAAACATAGCGTTCATAATCCACTGCCCACAACGTCCCGCTCCTCCAGTGCAAGCTCCATAAGTACCTAAGGTCCTGCAAGGCATGCAGCAGATAATCAACAAACTAGTTGAGCGAGTTCACAGTTTAAAGTTCAATATCGTATAGTGTGAGTAATGGTTTAATCGTTACGTTCCATATGATTAGTTCCATCGCGGCCTCCCAGGCAGGTGTGCGAAGATTATGTTTGAATAGTTCGCGACCATAGTCTTTACCGACCAGGGTGTGTGCGAAGGCGGTTAATCAGTTCGTTCGCGACCATAGTCTTTACCGACCAGGGTGTGTGCGAAGGCAGTTGAGTAGTTCGTTCGCGACCATAGTCTTTACCGACCAGGGTGTGTGCGAAAGCAGTTCGTAAGCATCAACAGTTAATCGTTCGTTATAATATCAAAGTATGCACAAGTAATCATCCAACCCATTCCCACCCTGGGAACCCATGCCTTGGCTCGTGTGAACTCACCTTGGTTTGCTCGGTATGCTAGGTTATGCACTCACAAGTAATTTATTCACGTCCGGAATTGAGAGCAAAAAGGGAATTGTTCAGCAAATAATCTCCGGGTGTTTGTAATTGCCGTCACACACGAACTGAAAACTAGGGTTTTTCTTTGAAAAATAACTATCAGTTTACATGCACTCCTATATATACGTATCACAGTAATGGGCCAAGCCCATCAGAACAACTGGGCCGAAACATATCGAAGGATATGTTTCGTGCTCGAAGGATGAAGTCCTTGGTCGAATGATATGTTTCGAGAACCTTTAATTCGAAGGTTGATCCTTCGGATCGAAAGTTATCTTTCGTGGTCCTTCGAATCCTTCGAACTGTATGTCATGTTTCGTGATTTAGACTAAGTGTATTAAATAATAATTTCTAATATTATCTTTCACAACAACAAGTAATTACATGTATGCACAATGACAACACGTTTCATTAAAACACAACGCGTACAATTACAAGTCCAACAAGTCAACTACTAAACAGTCAAAGTCAACGCGCATTTAATGCGAAAGTGAAAGTCAGAAACTCGAGTTGTCACATCGACTGTGTCGCCCGTACCCATTAGAAAACCATGCACATTTCGTAAATATGCGCGGGTTTTGTAAAACCGGTATGTTTGATCGAAATCATTCGTAAACCATTTAAGTTCCTTGAAATCCCTTCGCAACATGGTTGAGAACTATGAGTTTTCGTTCATCGAAAAGTTATTTACTTTTGTAAAAACTTGCATGTCTTTCCACCCCCGAAAGCATTTATAAAAAAAAATGTAAAACAGTAAAAAGTGGGGGTTATGAACTCACCTTGACATTCCTGTGCAAAGCTAGCTTAACGTGATATCGTGATGTCACTCCAAGAATGTGAACTCGCTAGCGTGCAACTAAAGCATCCCTAACCAAGGAATAATTATAAGTTTCTAATTTAAACGTAGCTAAACTACGTGTCCGAGCTCTACCGAGTCGCTAACAAACAACTCTACGAAGGTGTTGTTACTTTTACTTAGAATAACCAATCTATGGTTACTCGGTTTCGTATATATTCGGGACAAGTACTAAGTCCCGAAATGACTTAGTTTCCGAATGATTAGGATACGTATATTTATATATATAAATATACTTATGAAGTCGTGTTGGTCATCGTGATTTAGAAGTACGTGGATGGATCAACGTACGTCTCGTCGTAGCTTTCATAAGACGTAACTAAATAAATACATATATTCATGTTCAAATCGTTGGCGTTTGGAATAAATATAAAACATTACATTATATTTATTTTATAAAAGTATACGGACTAATGGCGTTTGAAATAAATAAAACGATTATATTTATTTCGTAAGGTCGCACGAATTAGCGACGGTTGAAAGAATATTTGGATTCTAAATAATGGAAAGAAATATAAATAATTATATTCACTTTAAAAGATTTCCGAATGCTAAACGTTCGTAATAACTATGAAAACTACATTTAGTGTGTAAAAGGGTTTAATGTCATCGTTTGAAAATAAAATAAACATAAGTTTGAAAATAAAATAAATATAAGTGATTATATCTATTTTATAAAATGACACGTAGTAACGACGTTCGAAATAAATATAAACTCTATATTCATCTTATAAGAGCTTCGGAAATATCAATGTTTGATTAAATATAGATAATTATATTTATCAAAATAATTGTCGGGTTTCGTTAAGTTGTAACTCACTTGTTGTCGAAATATTATAATTTCAGTTTTATAAGTTATATAAGTTATAAAACGACACTAAATACATATACTTTTATATTTAGTTTTATAAGAAAACTAGAGTTTTGATTGGTGTCGTTTTTAAGATATACTCTTGTTTTGTAATTCGAGTTTTTATGAAAATCGGACATAGTTTCCGCTGTTTTTGGACGTCCCGACATCTAAGTGTCGCTATATTTTTCAAAATTCAACCAGTAATCCAATGCAATGTAATCAAATATATAGTTTTCGTCAAGTAATAATAAACGTAAACTAATACCAAAACGAAACGGGTCGAGCTCGGTCGCGTTTAACTATATAAAGTCTAAAATCCATAAAAATCTACGTTAATTTCGCGTCGTTAAACTTTACCGGGTCTTGCGTCGACTGAGTTGACCCGCTGTTGACCTGAGTTTGACCGAGTCGACTCGGTTTGACCGAGTCAACCGGAACCAAAGCTGAGACCGACCAACCAGCTTGACCCGAACCGAACCATTGACCGAATTTGACCCGAGCCATCATCTAACTTGAATCAACTCTGACATAACTGAACCCGAGGCCCCCGTTGACCAGCGTTGACCAGTCAACCTGACGTGTTGACTGGTTTGACTTTGTTGACTGCCTTTGACCGAGACCCGAAACTGAGCCGAAAACCCGCAACTGACCCGTTGGCTGTGTTGACTCGCGCTGACCCGAACCGAAACCAGTTGACTGAACCATTTACTGCCTTTGACCGTTTGACCAGTCTGACCCGATGACCCATGGGTGACCCGAAACTCCCGTATCGAACGCTGTTAACATCTACTGAACCAGATCAATCTAACCCGAAACTGAAACAAAACAGGGCCGCCACCACCGTGCTCCGCTACCGGTATCCCGACGGGTCCGCCCTCCTTGCCGTTGTCGACAGTCGCCTGTTCGTCGGAGAACCTCCACCAACATCATCATCATCACGGTTACCCCCCCCCCTTTTCCATCACATCTTTCTCGATTTTCTTTCTCTTTCTCGCTTGAAGCATCGACCGACACCACCCACCACAGTGCCGCCGCCTGTGGTGGTGGTGGTGTTGTTGCTGTAGTCCGCCGCCACCAAAATCATGGTGGTCGGCCATCCGCGTAACCGAGAGAGAGAGGGATGGTTGTGGGGGGTGCGTGGGTGTGATTGCAGGAACAAGAACGGCCAGCACCGGCTGGCACCTCCGGTTCCGGTCTCCGATCAGGATGTCGAGGGGAAGAGCAGAGGTGAAGGGGTCTGGTGTGTGGTGTGCGCTGAAAATGAGAGAAATGAGACTAGGGTTTTGAACTTCTTATAACAAGGGTATTTATATTTAGGGATTTTAAATGGGCTTGGGCCCCAGGCCCACAAGCCCGTTACCAATGTTTTGAGAGGCCCGATCGCATCTCCGAAGCCCGTTTCTCGAACCCGATTATCATAAAATGTTATAAAATATAATGATAAGTCAAATTTCCCAAAAATTACATCATAAATCGAGATTCGACGCACATTTTTTTTTGTCGGTTGCGTTAAAACGCGTAAACTGTGTTGTTCGTCGTTTCGTGTCCGTTTTGCGATTCGTTTTCGACCACGGAGAGTAAAATTTAAAAACGAAGCTAAATATATCAAAACATTTCAGTTTTAAAGCTAATACGCGTGTCTGATGCTTTCGTTTCGCCGTTGATTGTCGGTGTGTTACTTGTTCCGCGTTTTTCGTTCTCGTTTGCGTTTCGTATCGTTCGAAAGCATGAAAGTTTCACAAAACTAAATTTATAAATATAAAATACGCGTATAAAATTCGTATTCGTCGGTGTTGTCAGTATTTTGTTCGGTTTCAGCGCGTTATCGTTTAATATGATGTAGTTTCTCCGCGGATCGTCATACGCGCACTGTAAAGTCGAATAGGCGTTCATAGGCATTCAAATAGCCTAATTAAGTTAATTGTGCCTTAAACACTACTTATTATCGCCTTAAGTGTTTGTTAATTGCGTAATTAGAAGGCGTTAATTACCGGTTGTCACATTCTCCCCCTGTTACATAAATTTCGTCCTCGAAATTTAGACTATGTTATCTCCTCGGAGTTATGTCGTTCCTAGGTAAGTCCGAACAATGCCAAAGTTAATAACCGCGTAATCAAAGCGAGGGTTATTTAGATTACGTGAATGTGAGGACATTTTGCATCAATAAGAGCCCAATTGTTCAACAAAGTTTGTTCCAGAGATCGGGGTCAAGTGAACGAAGCGTTGTGATACTATCACCAATGTGACCAAGTTTACGGGGTTCAATAACAGAGGAATTTCGACCAAGAGAATTTCAAATGAACGTTCACAATATGCAAATCAATTTTTGAAACAATAGAATTCACTACCAACGGAAACTTGTGTTGGTTGTTGTATGATTGAAACTCGAATGTAACAAGTTCAAATAAATAGAATCATAAAAATGATTTGTCAACAATCAAACCGTTAAATGAATAAAATCAACGTGTTGAAATTATTGAATTGCAAAGATATACCGAAATGAAATACAACCGAACCCGGTGTATCTTCGTCTTAATACATAGTTGCATCAAGACTATCTAAATGATGTGTCAAACGAAAAGCATATATAATTTCGCATGAGACGACTGATCATGATTAGCACAAGCTACAAGTTTATACCGACACCACAAGGTGTCGTAGTGATTGAAATATTTCAATAACAACGGTGATCAAAGAAGTTCACCGTAGTTGAATTCAACTGAAGGTTCAACAAAGTAAATTTGAATGTTTGTTTCAAACAAATCTCATAGGATTTTCAATTGAAAATGAAACAAGGAAATAATGTTTTTGATCGAAAATGAAAAAAAAACAATGAATATCACAAAATGTTCGATCGATGCTGAAAGAACTGTTAAGAGGTACACCGAAATACGAAATGAATTTGTGTACCATTATCTTAACACACGATTGTATTAAGATTGCTTTAATATGATAAATCAACAAAGCGGATTTAATATCAATAAACAAACAGATAAATAATTAAATCCGTACATGATGTGCGTAAACGAGGTTAGCGCAAGCTTCAAATTTGTGAAAACGTCACCACAAGGTGATCGTGATCAAGGAAACGATTCAATGAAGTCAAAGACCAAACAAGCCTGTTATGGTTCAAAGCAAATGAAGTGCTTGTTTGGATTATTTCGAATATGATGGCTTCAATCCATCATATGGAATCTTGAATCGAATATATATAACGAGCAAGTTCAATCAATTGAACTTGGGTTAAGCATAATCCAACAATGATTACATGTATCAACAAGAAAGTTTTGCCATGGTTACAACGAAAAACCATGTATATAGCTTGAAAAGAAAGGAGTTCAACGAGTTTCGTTGACTCGATATCAAAGAGTCAACATTATGCAATAATGTGGTTTAGCTAGATCACAATGCAAGGAGTGAAGATAGCGAAATAATATTTGAACTTGATAAAGCAACAATTTCAAGTGAAGCCACATGCTTAACAAACAACGCATGTGTAACATATGAATTCGTCAAAAATGAAGCAAATGAGTATTCGCTATTATGAAAGAAAATTTTCGTGATGCAAGGATCATTAGGGGAAGTAGAAATGCAAAAATCTACTCACTATATGCAAGAAGTCGAAATTTTAACAAAAGAAATTTAAGGACTTTACCTGGAATTTCGCGTGATAACCGTTTGTTAGTTGACCTTACCATGGAATGTCGAACATAGCGTAATCTCCATAAATGAAATAGAGGGAATGTGAATACGTGTGACTTCTTTTGCAGCGCCAACAATTGTGAGTCTTTTTAGACTAAGCATCGATCGTTATGAAATCTTGTTTAAGCGTACCTTAGTGTGATTCGTGTCGTTTGTAGGATCACTTGCCAATTTGCCGCTTTCGACCAGTAGTTCTCCCACTGACGGGGTTAGCATCGTTGTTGTCATGCTCAATCATGTTTTCCAAAGGCCTTGCCTCGAAAGTTGTGTATGATGTATTTCAACGTTCGTTGACGAATAGTTTAAGTATCACGTGTATTCGCGCCCTAGCGTTTCGTTCCACGTAGATTACCTGCTCGGTTAGTTAAAATAGCATAGACGACATAATGTAACGGTGTGTGCCCGAGTTATTTATCACGGTTTCTAAGTGAGGACCTTGAACGAATTTTGACATAGGCTCTCATCAAGAGTTTTCCAAAGGTCCTATATGCGTGTTATCAAAACTCTCAAAGTTTTTGTTTCCTGTGTGTAATCATTTTGTGCACTGTGTATCCAACACAACACGTGTGTATGTTTAAAATCAAAATGTTTACTCATTGTTTCGGCAACGGTTGGAACCCATATTCGAGTCTTAGGCGTTCTGTATGTGTTTAAGTCTTAATAGTCTAAGTCCCCAGAATGAAGTTGAGGTTAAAGCCTAGGTATCTCTACAGAAACCTAATTCGCTGAAACCTAATGCTCTGATACCAATCTGTCACACCCCGAAAAATCAGAGCTGGCGTGACTGAACCGGTATCTTCATTGCACAGCGGAAACAAATAAGCTAAGACTTCTAGAAAGTGAACGCCCGCTAAGTACTCGAATACCCATGGGTTCTCCTATTCCAACCGTTCCATAGCTTTGAGAATTCAACCTGAGAAAGAACATGCGAAAAAGTCAACAAAAAGTTGAGCGAGTTCATAGTTTGTTTTGAAAAGATTTAAAATCAATCTTTTTTTTATAACCGGTTTTAAAGTTGTTAAGAAAATATAGTAAAATTATTTTCTTGGCATGATATATGAAAAACTGTGAGTCTGGCCCACAATAATCTTTGTGCATTGCATGAGTGAGAGTGGGCCGAGCCCAAACAAACCTTTGTAAGCAGGATCAGCGCTTCCTCTTACTTAGGTATAACTTAAAAACGTTACCAAAGTTTGTAATTCATGTATTTTTGAGTTTCCATCAAATGAATCTTATGAATATATGAAAGTTTTACTGTTGTAAATGGGTATGTAAAGCGTCTATGAACAGGTTGATCGTTAATGTTTCGCGAGGACATTAACGTATGCGGCGACATAGGAAGTACTCAACCTGTGTAGACGGTTTTTAGTGTCGAATCACCTCGACTGTGTCGAATCACCTCGACTGTGTCGAATCACCTCGACTGTGTGAATCACTCGACCGTGTCGAATCACCTCGACCGTGTCGAATCCCCTCGACTGTGTCGAATAACCTCGACTGTGTCGAATCCCCTCGACTGTGTCGAATCACCTCGACTGTGTCGCCCGTACCCATTAGAAAACCATGCACATTTCGTAAATATGCGCGGGTTTTGTAAAACCGGTATGTTTGATCGAAATCATTCGTAAACCATTTAAGTTCCTTGAAATCCCTTCGCAACATGGTTGAGAACTATGAGTTTTCGTTCATCGAAAAGTTATTTACTTTTGTAAAAACTTGCATGTCTTTCCACCCCCGAAAGCATTTATAAAAAAAAATGTAAAACAGTAAAAAGTGGGGGTTATGAACTCACCTTGACATTCCTGTGCAAAGCTAGCTTAACGTGATATCGTGATGTCACTCCAAGAATGTGAACTCGCTAGCGTGCAACTAAAGCATCCCTAACCAAGGAATAATTATAAGTTTCTAATTTAAACGTAGCTAAACTACGTGTCCGAGCTCTACCGAGTCGCTAACAAACAACTCTACGAAGGTGTTGTTACTTTTACTTAGAATAACCAATCTATGGTTACTCGGTTTCGTATATATTCGGGACAAGTACTAAGTCCCGAAATGACTTAGTTTCCGAATGATTAGGATACGTATATTTATATATATAAATATACTTATGAAGTCGTGTTGGTCATCGTGATTTAGAAGTACGTGGATGGATCAACGTACGTCTCGTCGTAGCTTTCATAAGACGTAACTAAATAAATACATATATTCATGTTCAAATCGTTGGCGTTTGGAATAAATATAAAACATTACATTATATTTATTTTATAAAAGTATACGGACTAATGGCGTTTGAAATAAATAAAACGATTATATTTATTTCGTAAGGTCGCACGAATTAGCGACGGTTGAAAGAATATTTGGATTCTAAATAATGGAAAGAAATATAAATAATTATATTCACTTTAAAAGATTTCCGAATGCTAAACGTTCGTAATAACTATGAAAACTACATTTAGTGTGTAAAAGGGTTTAATGTCATCGTTTGAAAATAAAATAAACATAAGTTTGAAAATAAAATAAATATAAGTGATTATATCTATTTTATAAAATGACACGTAGTAACGACGTTCGAAATAAATATAAACTCTATATTCATCTTATAAGAGCTTCGGAAATATCAATGTTTGATTAAATATAGATAATTATATTTATCAAAATAATTGTCGGGTTTCGTTAAGTTGTAACTCACTTGTTGTCGAAATATTATAATTTCAGTTTTATAAGTTATATAAGTTATAAAACGACACTAAATACATATACTTTTATATTTAGTTTTATAAGAAAACTAGAGTTTTGATTGGTGTCGTTTTTAAGATATACTCTTGTTTTGTAATTCGAGTTTTTATGAAAATCGGACATAGTTTCCGCTGTTTTTGGACGTCCCGACATCTAAGTGTCGCTATATTTTTCAAAATTCAACCAGTAATCCAATGCAATGTAATCAAATATATAGTTTTCGTCAAGTAATAATAAACGTAAACTAATACCAAAACGAAACGGGTCGAGCTCGGTCGCGTTTAACTATATAAAGTCTAAAATCCATAAAAATCTACGTTAATTTCGCGTCGTTAAACTTTACCGGGTCTTGCGTCGACTGAGTTGACCCGCTGTTGACCTGAGTTTGACCGAGTCGACTCGGTTTGACCGAGTCAACCGGAACCAAAGCTGAGACCGACCAACCAGCTTGACCCGAACCGAACCATTGACCGAATTTGACCCGAGCCATCATCTAACTTGAATCAACTCTGACATAACTGAACCCGAGGCCCCCGTTGACCAGCGTTGACCAGTCAACCTGACGTGTTGACTGGTTTGACTTTGTTGACTGCCTTTGACCGAGACCCGAAACTGAGCCGAAAACCCGCAACTGACCCGTTGGCTGTGTTGACTCGCGCTGACCCGAACCGAAACCAGTTGACTGAACCATTTACTGCCTTTGACCGTTTGACCAGTCTGACCCGATGACCCATGGGTGACCCGAAACTCCCGTATCGAACGCTGTTAACATCTACTGAACCAGATCAATCTAACCCGAAACTGAAACAAAACAGGGCCGCCACCACCGTGCTCCGCTACCGGTATCCCGACGGGTCCGCCCTCCTTGCCGTTGTCGACAGTCGCCTGTTCGTCGGAGAACCTCCACCAACATCATCATCATCACGGTTACCCCCCCCCCTTTTCCATCACATCTTTCTCGATTTTCTTTCTCTTTCTCGCTTGAAGCATCGACCGACACCACCCACCACAGTGCCGCCGCCTGTGGTGGTGGTGGTGTTGTTGCTGTAGTCCGCCGCCACCAAAATCATGGTGGTCGGCCATCCGCGTAACCGAGAGAGAGAGGGATGGTTGTGGGGGGTGCGTGGGTGTGATTGCAGGAACAAGAACGGCCAGCACCGGCTGGCACCTCCGGTTCCGGTCTCCGATCAGGATGTCGAGGGGAAGAGCAGAGGTGAAGGGGTCTGGTGTGTGGTGTGCGCTGAAAATGAGAGAAATGAGACTAGGGTTTTGAACTTCTTATAACAAGGGTATTTATATTTAGGGATTTTAAATGGGCTTGGGCCCCAGGCCCACAAGCCCGTTACCAATGTTTTGAGAGGCCCGATCGCATCTCCGAAGCCCGTTTCTCGAACCCGATTATCATAAAATGTTATAAAATATAATGATAAGTCAAATTTCCCAAAAATTACATCATAAATCGAGATTCGACGCGCATTTTTTTTTGTCGGTTGCGTTAAAACGCGTAAACTGTGTTGTTCGTCGTTTCGTGTCCGTTTTGCGATTCGTTTTCGACCACGGAGAGTAAAATTTAAAAACGAAGCTAAATATATCAAAACATTTCAGTTTTAAAGCTAATACGCGTGTCTGATGCTTTCGTTTCGCCGTTGATTGTCGGTGTGTTACTTGTTCCGCGTTTTTCGTTCTCGTTTGCGTTTCGTATCGTTCGAAAGCATGAAAGTTTCACAAAACTAAATTTATAAATATAAAATACGCGTATAAAATTCGTATTCGTCGGTGTTGTCAGTATTTTGTTCGGTTTCAGCGCGTTATCGTTTAATATGATGTAGTTTCTCCGCGGATCGTCATACGCGCACTGTAAAGTCGAATAGGCGTTCATAGGCATTCAAATAGCCTAATTAAGTTAATTGTGCCTTAAACACTACTTATTATCGCCTTAAGTGTTTGTTAATTGCGTAATTAGAAGGCGTTAATTACCGGTTGTCACATTCTCCCCCTGTTACATAAATTTCGTCCTCGAAATTTAGACTATGTTATCTCCTCGGAGTTATGTCGTTCCTAGGTAAGTCCGAACAATGCCAAAGTTAATAACCGCGTAATCAAAGCGAGGGTTATTTAGATTACGTGAATGTGAGGACATTTTGCATCAATAAGAGCCCAATTGTTCAACAAAGTTTGTTCCAGAGATCGGGGTCAAGTGAACGAAGCGTTGTGATACTATCACCAATGTGACCAAGTTTACGGGGTTCAATAACAGAGGAATTTCGACCAAGAGAATTTCAAATGAACGTTCACAATATGCAAATCAATTTTTGAAACAATAGAATTCACTACCAACGGAAACTTGTGTTGGTTGTTGTATGATTGAAACTCGAATGTAACAAGTTCAAATAAATAGAATCATAAAAATGATTTGTCAACAATCAAACCGTTAAATGAATAAAATCAACGTGTTGAAATTATTGAATTGCAAAGATATACCGAAATGAAATACAACCGAACCCGGTGTATCTTCGTCTTAATACATAGTTGCATCAAGACTATCTAAATGATGTGTCAAACGAAAAGCATATATAATTTCGCATGAGACGACTGATCATGATTAGCACAAGCTACAAGTTTATACCGACACCACAAGGTGTCGTAGTGATTGAAATATTTCAATAACAACGGTGATCAAAGAAGTTCACCGTAGTTGAATTCAACTGAAGGTTCAACAAAGTAAATTTGAATGTTTGTTTCAAACAAATCTCATAGGATTTTCAATTGAAAATGAAACAAGGAAATAATGTTTTTGATCGAAAATGAAAAAAAACAATGAATATCACAAAATGTTCGATCGATGCTGAAAGAACTGTTAAGAGGTACACCGAAATACGAAATGAATTTGTGTACCATTATCTTAACACACGATTGTATTAAGATTGCTTTAATATGATAAATAAACAAAGCGGATTTAATATCAATAAACAAACAGATAAATAATTAAATCCGTACATGATGTGCGTAAACGAGGTTAGCGCAAGCTTCAAATTTGTGAAAACGTCACCACAAGGTGATCGTGATCAAGGAAACGATTCAATGAAGTCAAAGACCAAACAAGCCTGTTATGGTTCAAAGCAAATGAAGTGCTTGTTTGGATTATTTCGAATATGATGGCTTCAATCCATCATATGGAATCTTGAATCGAATATATATAACGAGCAAGTTCAATCAATTGAACTTGGGTTAAGCATAATCCAACAATGATTACATGTATCAACAAGAAAGTTTTGCCATGGTTACAACGAAAAACCATGTATATAGCTTGAAAAGAAAGGAGTTCAACGAGTTTCGTTGACTCGATATCAAAGAGTCAACATTATGCAATAATGTGGTTTAGCTAGATCACAATGCAAGGAGTGAAGATAGCGAAATAATATTTGAACTTGATAAAGCAACAATTTCAAGTGAAGCCACATGCTTAACAAACAACGCATGTGTAACATATGAATTCGTCAAAAATGAAGCAAATGAGTATTCGCTATTATGAAAGAAAATTTTCGTGATGCAAGGATCATTAGGGGAAGTAGAAATGCAAAAATCTACTCACTATATGCAAGAAGTCGAAATTTTAACAAAAGAAATTTAAGGACTTTACCTGGAATTTCGCGTGATAACCGTTTGTTAGTTGACCTTACCATGGAATGTCGAACATAGCGTAATCTCCATAAATGAAATAGAGGGAATGTGAATACGTGTGACTTCTTTTGCAGCGCCAACAATTGTGAGTCTTTTTAGACTAAGCATCGATCGTTATGAAATCTTGTTTAAGCGTACCTTAGTGTGATTCGTGTCGTTTGTAGGATCACTTGCCAATTTGCCGCTTTCGACCAGTAGTTCTCCCACTGACGGGGTTAGCATCGTTGTTGTCATGCTCAATCATGTTTTCCAAAGGCCTTGCCTCGAAAGTTGTGTATGATGTATTTCAACGTTCGTTGACGAATAGTTTAAGTATCACGTGTATTCGCGCCCTAGCGTTTCGTTCCACGTAGATTACCTGCTCGGTTAGTTAAAATAGCATAGACGACATAATGTAACGGTGTGTGCCCGAGTTATTTATCACGGTTTCTAAGTGAGGACCTTGAACGAATTTTGACATAGGCTCTCATCAAGAGTTTTCCAAAGGTCCTATATGCGTGTTATCAAAACTCTCAAAGTTTTTGTTTCCTGTGTGTAATCATTTTGTGCACTGTGTATCCAACACAACACGTGTGTATGTTTAAAATCAAAATGTTTACTCATTGTTTCGGCAACGGTTGGAACCCATATTCGAGTCTTAGGCGTTCTGTATGTGTTTAAGTCTTAATAGTCTAAGTCCCCAGAATGAAGTTGAGGTTAAAGCCTAGGTATCTCTACAGAAACCTAATTCGCTGAAACCTAATGCTCTGATACCAATCTGTCACACCCCGAAAAATCAGAGCTGGCGTGACTGAACCGGTATCTTCATTGCACAGCGGAAACAAATAAGCTAAGACTTCTAGAAAGTGAACGCCCGCTAAGTACTCGAATACCCATGGGTTCTCCTATTCCAACCGTTCCATAGCTTTGAGAATTCAACCTGAGAAAGAACATGCGAAAAAGTCAACAAAAAGTTGAGCGAGTTCATAGTTTGTTTTGAAAAGATTTAAAATCAATCTTTTTTTTATAACCGGTTTTAAAGTTGTTAAGAAAATATAGTAAAATTATTTTCTTGGCATGATATATGAAAAACTGTGAGTCTGGCCCACAATAATCTTTGTGCATTGCATGAGTGAGAGTGGGCCGAGCCCAAACAAACCTTTGTAAGCAGGATCAGCGCTTCCTCTTACTTAGGTATAACTTAAAAACGTTACCAAAGTTTGTAATTCATGTATTTTTGAGTTTCCATCAAATGAATCTTATGAATATATGAAAGTTTTACTGTTGTAAATGGGTATGTAAAGCGTCTATGAACAGGTTGATCGTTAATGTTTCGCGAGGACATTAACGTATGCGGCGACATAGGAAGTACTCAACCTGTGTAGACGGTTTTTAGTGTCGAATCACCTCGACTGTGTCGAATCACCTCGACTATGTCGAATCACCTCGACTGTGTGAATCACTCGACCGTGTCGAATCACCTCGACCGTGTCGAATCCCCTCGACTGTGTCGAATAACCTCGACTGTGTCGAATCACCTCGACTGTGTCGCCCGTACCCATTAGAAAACCATGCACATTTCGTAAATATGCGCGGGTTTTGTAAAACCGGTATGTTTGATCGAAATCATTCGTAAACCATTTAAGTTCCTTGAAATCCCTTCGCAACATGGTTGAGAACTATGAGTTTTCGTTCATCGAAAAGTTATTTACTTTTGTAAAAACTTGCATGTCTTTCCACCCCCGAAAGCATTTATAAAAAAAAATGTAAAACAGTAAAAAGTGGGGGTTATGAACTCACCTTGACATTCCTGTGCAAAGCTAGCTTAACGTGATATCGTGATGTCACTCCAAGAATGTGAACTCGCTAGCGTGCAACTAAAGCATCCCTAACCAAGGAATAATTATAAGTTTCTAATTTAAACGTAGCTAAACTACGTGTCCGAGCTCTACCGAGTCGCTAACAAACAACTCTACGAAGGTGTTGTTACTTTTACTTAGAATAACCAATCTATGGTTACTCGGTTTCGTATATATTCGGGACAAGTACTAAGTCCCGAAATGACTTAGTTTCCGAATGATTAGGATACGTATATTTATATATATAAATATACTTATGAAGTCGTGTTGGTCATCGTGATTTAGAAGTACGTGGATGGATCAACGTACGTCTCGTCGTAGCTTTCATAAGACGTAACTAAATAAATACATATATTCATGTTCAAATCGTTGGCGTTTGGAATAAATATAAAACATTACATTATATTTATTTTATAAAAGTATACGGACTAATGGCGTTTGAAATAAATAAAACGATTATATTTATTTCGTAAGGTCGCACGAATTAGCGACGGTTGAAAGAATATTTGGATTCTAAATAATGGAAAGAAATATAAATAATTATATTCACTTTAAAAGATTTCCGAATGCTAAACGTTCGTAATAACTATGAAAACTACATTTAGTGTGTAAAAGGGTTTAATGTCATCGTTTGAAAATAAAATAAATATAAGTTTGAAAATAAAATAAATATAAGTGATTATATCTATTTTATAAAATGACACGTAGTAACGACGTTCGAAATAAATATAAACTCTATATTCATCTTATAAGAGCTTCGGAAATATCAATGTTTGATTAAATATAGATAATTATATTTATCAAAATAATTGTCGGGTTTCGTTAAGTTGTAACTCACTTGTTGTCGAAATATTATAATTTCAGTTTTATAAGTTATATAAGTTATAAAACGACACTAAATACATATACTTTTATATTTAGTTTTATAAGAAAACTAGAGTTTTGATTGGTGTCGTTTTTAAGATATACTCTTGTTTTGTAATTCGAGTTTTTATGAAAATCGGACATAGTTTCCGCTGTTTTTGGACGTCCCGACATCTAAGTGTCGCTATATTTTTCAAAATTCAACCAGTAATCCAATGCAATGTAATCAAATATATAGTTTTCGTCAAGTAATAATAAACGTAAACTAATACCAAAACGAAACGGGTCGAGCTCGGTCGCGTTTAACTATATAAAGTCTAAAATCCATAAAAATCTACGTTAATTTCGCGTTGTTAAACTTTACCGGGTCTTGCGTCGACTGAGTTGACCCGCTGTTGACCTGAGTTTGACCGAGTCGACTCGGTTTGGCCGAGTCAACCGGAACCAAAGCTGAGACCGACCAACCAGCTTGACCCGAACCGAACCATTGACCGAATCTGACCCGAGCCATCATCTAACTTGAATCAACTCTGACATAACTGAACCCGAGGCCCCCGTTGACCAGCGTTGACCAGTCAACCTGACGTGTTGACTGGTTTGACTTTGTTGACTGCCTTTGACCGAGACCCGAAACTGAGCCGAAAACCCGCAACTGACCCGTTGGCTGTGTTGACTCGCGCTGACCCGAACCGAAACCAGTTGACTGAACCATTTACTGCCTTTGACCGTTTGACCAGTCTGACCCGATGACCCATGGGTGACCCGAAACTCCCGTATCGAACGCTGTTAACATCTACTGAACCAGATCAATCTAACCCGAAACTGAAACAAAACAGGGCCGCCACCACCGTGCTCCGCTACCGGTATCCCGACGGGTCCGCCCTCCTTGCCGTTGTCGACAGTCGCCTGTTCGTCGGAGAACCTCCACCAACATCATCATCATCACGGTTACCCCCCCCCCTTTTCCATCACATCTTTCTCGATTTTCTTTCTCTTTCTCGCTTGAAGCATCGACCGACACCACCCACCACAGTGCCGCCGCCTGTGGTGGTGGTGGTGTTGTTGCTGTAGTCCGCCGCCACCAAAATCATGGTGGTCGGCCATCCGCGTAACCGAGAGAGAGAGGGATGGTTGTGGGGGGTGCGTGGGTGTGATTGCAGGAACAAGAACGGCCAGCACCGGCTGGCACCTCCGGTTCCGGTCTCCGATCAGGATGTCGAGGGGAAGAGCAGAGGTGAAGGGGTCTGGTGTGTGGTGTGCGCTGAAAATGAGAGAAATGAGACTAGGGTTTTGAACTTCTTATAACAAGGGTATTTATATTTAGGGATTTTAAATGGGCTTGGGCCCCAGGCCCACAAGCCCGTTACCAATGTTTTGAGAGGCCCGATCGCATCTCCGAAGCCCGTTTCTCGAACCCGATTATCATAAAATGTTATAAAATATAATGATAAGTCAAATTTCCCAAAAATTACATCATAAATCGAGATTCGACGCGCATTTTTTTTTGTCGGTTGCGTTAAAACGCGTAAACTGTGTTGTTCGTCGTTTCGTGTCCGTTTTGCGATTCGTTTTCGACCACGGAGAGTAAAATTTAAAAACGAAGCTAAATATATCAAAACATTTCAGTTTTAAAGCTAATACGCGTGTCTGATGCTTTCGTTTCGCCGTTGATTGTCGGTGTGTTACTTGTTCCGCGTTTTTCGTTCTCGTTTGCGTTTCGTATCGTTCGAAAGCATGAAAGTTTCACAAAACTAAATTTATAAATATAAAATACGCGTATAAAATTCGTATTCGTCGGTGTTGTCAGTATTTTGTTCGGTTTCAGCGCGTTATCGTTTAATATGATGTAGTTTCTCCGCGGATCGTCATACGCGCACTGTAAAGTCGAATAGGCGTTCATAGGCATTCAAATAGCCTAATTAAGTTAATTGTGCCTTAAACACTACTTATTATCGCCTTAAGTGTTTGTTAATTGCGTAATTAGAAGGCGTTAATTACCGGTTGTCACACATAACCCTGTTCCACCATGTAAGCGCCCTCTTTTGAAAAACACTAGAAGCGAACTCGACTTTGCGATTATCAGGACACTGAACATGACGGAAAGTATTCTCAATGCTCTCAAACCATTGAAGGAGCCCAGTTGCCCCCTCAGTACCACTGAACTTGAGTGGTTTAGCTGAATTAAAACTCTTGAAATTACACGGAGCATTGTTGTTGTTTGCTTGGTTCAACTGAGCAATAAGATTTGGGAACGCAGCAGTCATTTGCTGTGCGATGATTTCTGCCAGTTCGGCATTCGGTAGTTGATTTTCGCGTCGAGGAGGCATGCTAAAAAGAGGAAACATGAGAGGAAATGAGTGAGATGATTAGATGAAAAGAACGAGATGAAACAAAATCAATAAAGCAAGGATGGTGGTCATTTGTCCGTATCACAAAGCAAACAAATGACACACAGTGACTAATCAAAGTAAATGGGTCCATAAACAATGCTTAGCGAAGACATGCTCGCCTATAAGTGAACGCTCACCCCAAGAGTTCCCAGGTAAGAGTGACTGGTCCGATTATGTGGATTTGTACGAACACTCTAGCCTTAGACAGAAAACCCAGGGTACAGGCATTCACCCTTCCAGTTTGCACGTGTTCACACTATTTAGAACCCAAAACTTTGACGAGATTTTGAAAACTTGGAAGGCACAAGGCCAAAAGAATCATTAAAAATAAATGATAAATTTTCAAAATCAATTTGAAAAATCAAAAGGGTTCAAAACCATATAAGAAATCATTTAAAAACAGAAGGTTATTTTTCAAAAATCGTTTTAGAAAACAGGGTTCTTGTTTTGGTGATCACCTAAGGATAGGTGAAGTGCATGTTTTAAAATCTAAACACAAGGTAACTCGTGTTGGGGTCCTAGAAAGGTTACAGTCTAGGTCAAAGTATTACTAATAACCTAATTCCCTATAACCATTGGCTCTGATACCAACTCTTCTGTCACACCCCGACCACGTAAAACATTATATCGTGGCGGAAACGTCGGGGAGTGTTGTAACAGAATTATTGTTCCACAACCATGGTAATTTAAAATAATATTTTATTCATCACCCAAGGGTGGAATTCATCGTTCAAAACAAGAACCAACATGTTACATTGCTTAAAATAGAAGAAAACAAAAGTACATCACATAATTAAACTAAGTCTAGCTCCATTTTATATCACTAAGGCCCAAGTCCACCCTAGCGTGTCACGATCATCCTATGCATTAGCTCCTGAAACACATGTGAAAATAGGTACGTCAGCATAAAAATGCCTGTGAGTAACATAGGTTTTGTGAAAATTGGATTCATGACTTAGGTTTTAGAAAGATGTTTAATAAAAATTCAGTCATGAATCTTGTAAGTTGTTTTGTTTTGTAAATCAATTGAAAAGCGACAAAATCAGACAATATGTATAATAAGTAAAAGAATAGTGTATGGTTAAATGAATAACCAAGTAAAATAAGTTGTATAAAACAAGTTGTTTTTTTGTAAAACGAAGTTTTGTGAAAATATGTTATTTGTATAAAGATGTATAAACTAAATGATTTAAATAACGCTACGACATGTTATACAATACAAGCACTTATATATAGGAAGTACCAGCGGCGTATCCACCATGCTTGTATCATACTACACACATATCGTTACTTAAGTCATTAAACAAACCACCAAGGTATAAAGTCCATGTTTAAACCAACCATCAAATGTTCTTGTCTAAACCATTGTCATATGTTAAAAAGTCCTAAAATGTAGTCATGTGTATGTAACAAATGTTATGTATGTTAAGTAAATATGTATTCACTTAAACCAAATGTAAAAATGTACAAAACAAAGTATTTTGAGTATATCAAAAAGTTATCTTTTGCAGAGTAAAAGCATGTTTTAATGATACAAACATTTATGTGGTAAGTTAACGCATACATTCAAGCCTTGAGACAGACGGATAACCCTAAGTAAAGGTTATCAAAAGAAATGTTTTCGGATTCAGACATTCCTTTCATCCAAACAAACCTAGGATGTCAGGAACGGGATTTGTCAAGTCCTATGGTACCATTGCTTACTACCGAGCGGCGTAGCTAATGTTAATGAATGTATATAAGTCCCGTTTGTGCAAACCAAATGTTATACCAATTGTAAACATGTTATATGAAAACAATGTACTAAGTATGCTAAGTTAACATACAAAGCAGAAAGTCATGTAAATCAATGTGCTAGCATGCTCAGTCAACATACATAGCGGAAAATGTAATGTAAAACAATGTGCTAATATGCCAAGTAAACATATGTAGCAAAACAATGTAATGTAAATCAATGTGCTAGCATGCTCAGTCAACATACATAGCAGAAAATGTAATGTAAAACAATGTGCTAATATGCCAAGTAAACATATGTAGCAAAACAATGTAATGTAAATCAATGTGCTAGCATGCTCAGTCAACATACATAGCAGAAAATGTAATGTAAAACAATGTGCTAATATGCCAAGTAAACATATGTAGCAAAACAATGTAATGTAAATCAATGTGCTAGCATGCTCAGTCAACATACATAGCAAAACAATGTAATGAAATCATGTACTATAAGTGTACTAAGAACATAGCAAGCATATGATGTGAAAACAAGAAAGCACGAAAGTAACAAGTAGGCACATGTGTTTCACCCCAAAATGTTTGGAAAACAGTAAAAGAGGGGTCTATGTACTCACTTGAGATTGCTTAGAAGTCGTAGGATAACCACCAAGCAATGCTAGAAGATCACGGAATCAAACGGCACCTATATAGGTATCTACATTAATAAACGGACCTATCGGAGGATCGAGTAGTACGAGGGTTTGCAAACCAAATAAGTAGGGGAACTTATGTAATATGGTTTAACAAAGCCTACGTACTAAAACGAAACCTATCCTAAGTGCTTTTGACCCGTTACGACCCGCTTAGGTAGCTTATGCTACTTTAACGCGTCGTTCGCGTAAAACGCGTTCGGAATGCCTAACTAGTCCTATGACAAGTAAGATATGCCTTAACATGCTTAATATTGTTGTTAAATCAGCTTAGATACCAAAAATTATGTTACATAGGCCTACAATGAATTTTGGCGCAAAAAGGGTATTTTGGTAATTTACCTAAGGCATAAGAACTACTTATCATACAACTACTTAAACGATGTGACCATAAGGTATAACCTCGGAAGGTTATTCCCTATATAACTATGGTCACCTAAAGTGTTTGGTCGGATCCTAATGATCGACCAAATGGGTCGGGTTCGAAAGCATAAGCGATTGATTAGATCGCTTACCTTTACGACCCTAAACAAGCACAAATCTAAAAGCGACGAGCTAAACATGCTAGAACATGTTTAGTAAAGTTAGAAAACAGGTTTGGTATTAAAACAAACGGTTTTAATAGCCTAGAGTAGTTTGGTTACAAAATACGCGAGAAAACGCATTTTGGCCGAAACTACGACTCCTCACTGAGCCTAGATAACGTGGTAATCAGTAGGTATAGTCACTAGGGACTATAACCATCGTGATTACGCTCACGTTATGAAGTTCAAACAAACTTCGCGTTGACCATAAACTGGTCAATGCAGAAAGTCAAACATAGTTTGACTTTAACGCTAAAACGAATGAAAAACGCGAAAGAATACTTACAGAAGGTCCCCGCAAGATTGATTTCCGAGTATTTCTCAGGTATGAAGTGTTAATAACTCCAACTTAGAGAAAGTCTCATAATCAAGTGGGTTTTGAATGAAGTTGGGTTGGGTATTTATAGGAATGGCACAACCGTTAGGATCGTTTATCGCGAAACGTGCTTCGATCTCGGCCGTCCAAGTGTACCCATTGTTTTGCAAAACCATTAGAGCCCATTGTTTCAGTCCCTTGTTTTGAAAATACCATTTGCAATGGGTTTTGAAGTGTATAACAGCTGTTAACAGCTGTTTTCAACAAAAATGCAGGTCTAGGGAGGCCACGCGGCCCGCGTAAGATTCATACAAGTCTTACGCGCCCCGCTTGGGTGCTCTGATCTGCAACTAACTTTCAGAAATGATAGTTTCAGCCCCTGCATGCTTTTAAGGCCATTTTCGACACGTTTAAGGCCCGTTAAGCCAACCTTAAGGCCCTAAAATGATGCCTAAGTATGAGGGACATAAAACATGCTCAAAAATATGCCGGATGTCGGTTCGTTTGGTCGTACGATCGCGATGTTCGCTTAATTACGACGGAATGCGCATAAGCGCGAAAGACGATCCAAATTGCGCGAAGAATGGATTTTTCTCATGCCAAACACTAAAATAAAATATTTTAATGCTTACTTAAATTTTTGGATGTCCGGATGTATTCAGAACGTAAGTTATGCGCGAAAGTGCAAACTTATGCACTTTTTGACGCTTTTAGTCCCTGAATGAGCGTAAAGTTTATTTTAGCACCCCGAACCCCTTAAAGCCTATTTCTAAGCTATGTAAAGGATATTTAGGGTGTGTTTAACTTATGATCATGTCCCAGAATGTTCGTTATAGTTCAAATCGGCATACTTCCGCAGTTTGTCAATTTTAGTCCCTATAAGCGAATTAACTGGATTTTGCCATACCAAAGCCTTCAAAACTTATTTCTAAGTTATGTAAAGGTTATTTAAGGTATGTTAAGCATAAATTGATGTTCCGGAGTATTTGTCGCGTTAAACTGATTATGTTTACGCACCAGTTTGCGTATAATTCTCCAGAAAGCGATATAGAGTTTGAAATTGAATAAAAACCAAAACATGAAAAACATCAAACATAAACAATCAAACATTGGGATCAAATAACTTTATTTCCTTGATAACTGAACTGCTTACAATGATTACAAGCATAGATGTCACATCAGTCACAGGAAGGGAGGTTACAATGTGATGAGAGACTATCAAATGAACATGGTGACAGCTCTTGTATTGAATAAGAAGTATAACTTTTCGAAGATTGTATTTCATTACATGGTAGAAAATATCACTTCAAAGAGCAAGACTTGGGTTTATCCCAGATTTGTGCAGATGATTTTAGACCATGCATATCCTGAGTTGGAGAGGGATGAATATAATGATATGTTTGTGCAGTATCACATGGATAATGAGTCTTTGAAACAATTGGCTAGATATCATCCAAAACATCCAGAACCAAAGACAAAAGTTGAATTCTTTGGTTTCTTTAAAGACAAGAATTATCAAGATCCAGATCCAATCAATCATCAAAACTGGAGGAATGAGGAAGAAATGAAAGAAAAGAGTTACGCTGATGAGTTGAAAATTCTTGAAAAATTCAAAGATACAAGGAATGAATGGTTTGTGAAAGAGGAGAAAAAGAAAAAGAGCAGAAAAGCAACTTCGAAAGTTCAAACTGAGGAGGGTTCATCTTCTCAACCTAAGAAACGTCGAAAGAAAACTGTTGAAACTATGCTTGTTGATGAACCGGAAGAAGACGAAGCTGAAGCAGAAGTTAATGTTGAAGGAGATGTTCGTATGTCTCCTGATTCTGCAAAGTTATTAAGAGATCTTACTAAAGATTTGACAAAAGAAAAGACAGCTGGTGACGATGAAGGTGACAATTGTTCATCAAGCTCCTCATCTGAAGAAGAAATTGATGAAAATGAACGTGCTAAAAGAATTCAAACTGAAATTGAGAAAGAAAAGCAGCTTAAAAGAAAGAGGAGAGAGGAGAAAGATGATGATGTGTATGTTCCATCTCCTGAGCATGTGATAGAATCTCAGACACCTCCATCTGGTGGTAGGAAGAAAGTAAGTGCTAGAAGGAGTGTAGTTTCTCCAAAAGCAGCAAGGAAGAAATTGATTGTGAGGTTGCCTAAACGCACACCGAAAACAAAACCAAGTCAACCACCATCACCACCACCTGAACCATCTCCACCTAAATCACCACATAAATCTCCTCCAAAACAACCTACTCCACCTCAATAACCACATCTATCACCATTACATCTTTCACCACTACATCAATCACCACCACATTTATCACCACCACACCAAACACCAATCCAAGAACAACCCGTTCTCACTTCACAACAAATTTTTCAAACACCACCATCCACACAACCACCTGTTCAAACTACACCTGGTTCTTCTGGTTACAAAACTTTTCCAAATATTCCGGAAGGTATTTTCTTGAAGAAATTGGAGATTTCAACTTTGCAAGTGATGTTCAAGTAAAGATTTTGGAAAAGAAAGTTGAGGAAGTATTGATTGAAAACAAGAAGTTGGTTGATCGTGAGAAAAAGCTTGAGAAGTGTGTTAAGTCTGTGGAAGCTGAAAATACTTCATTGATAAAGAAAATTGAAGCTGATCAGACTGAAATAGACATTCTGAAAGTCAAAGTTGCAGAATTAGAAGAAGAGAAAGCACGCCGAGATGAGCAGAATAAATACTTTGAGTTGAAAAACAATGAATTGGAAGCTGCCAAAGCTATGAAAGAACATGAGATTTATATGATGAATAAAGTGCTAGAAAATATGCTTGGGAAGTCTGTAGAGCAGAGGTTTGAAGAGACAGAAGTAGAAGAGGTTAGAGCGAAACATCAAGCTGAAATTGATGCTGAAATGAAGTTTAAAGGCAAAGGTGTTGAAGGTTCTGAGGTTACAGAAAGATCAATTATTCCATCCACTGTACTTGAATCTCCTATTCAGAATCCTCGTCCTATTTCAGCAGTGTCTGCTGTTTTTGAGGAAGACGTGTTGATAGATGATGTTATAAATGATGAGGAAGATGACGAAGAGGACGATGACGAAAGAAAAGGTTGATGATGCAGATGATGTATTCTCTGCAAGTAGCCACATTGATAATGATGATGATGACGATGATCAGGGTGGTACTGGTGTTAAAGTTACTGAAGCATCAAATGAATAAAATGTTGATGATTTTCTTCACGATGATGCAAATTAAGAGGCTGAGGATGCTTCAGGTGAGGGGGAGCAAGTGGATGATCAAAGTGTTGATAAGCGAGAAAAGTTAATTCTACATCTAGAGCCTGAAGTTGAAGAAGGAGAATTTAGGCATGTTTACACTATGAATGATATTAAAGAAATGACGCGTATTAATGATCCTGACTTCAAATTTGATTTTGAAGAAGAGTTGAATGCATTCGATATCAACCAACAACCTGACTATTAGTACAAGTATGTTGAAGAGGCAGACGTCTATGATAGGGTTGAGGTTGAGGATTGTACTAATGAAGAAAGTGTGAGTGAAGACACTTCTAACTTTCCAACTCTTGTTGAATTTTTTAGTCAAGAGAATGCAGATGAGTTGAGAAGGAAAGTTGTTGAATGTTTGAAAGACAAGAAATTTGATGGTACAACGAAAGATGCACAGAAGGAAGAAAGAAAGAAGTGGTTTAGAAAGAGCAATGAAAGAAAATTCAAGCGACCATTGAAGTACTACAAAAGAGACAGGGATGTGTCACTTGGGGATATCATCAGTTGGGGATTCTTACCTCAAGTGAATGTGTATGCTATCAGGAGAGAATTTGGAGTGTAGTACTTCGAATATATTCAGGATATCATGACACTTCCATGGTGGGATGTGGAAGAGTTATCAAAAGTGAGAACTTTGGATTATCCGGTGAGAAAGTATGATGTGCCCGTCTGGGGATTGATGAAGTTTGAAGCTTTCCGAGGTTTCAAGCACTGGAAACCTCATTACCCTAAGAAGGTGAGAAGAGTGAATCCAGAGACTGCAAATGTCGAAACAATTCTGCATATAAAGAAGCCAAGAGTGTTAAAGAATATTCCTGTACCAAAAATGGAGCAGGATTTTCATACAGGATTTATGTATTGGGTGTACAGCTGCTTGACTACTGAAGCTGTTATCATCTACAGGGTCGAGAATGAAGTAAGAAATATTCATGTCTATGATCCTTTATGGTTGGTAAATTGCTCGGCGAAAGACATTGAATGCCTGTTTGTGAACAAGATTGGTTTCAAAGTTGAAGATAAAGAACAAGCCATGCAATTTCAGAAAGTTGTTTTTATCTGCTTTCAAAAGGGTATCAATGCTGACAATAAATGGAATTCTAAGTGGTGAGAGATTGAGATAGAAGAGGCTCGAAAAGCTGAAAAGAGAAGAAAAGCTCGTGAAGACAAAGACAACATGTTGAGGCACACAGTTAATCAAAGAATGGCTGCTGAAGAAAAGAAAAGAGTTGCCGAGAATGAGAAGCTTAGGAGAATGTTGTTGTGTAAGCCTAAGCAGAGGGAAGAACATTTCAATTCGCTGTGAAGAAAGCGCTGAAGATCTGACTGAAGACACCGACAATATGTAACAACTGTCACTAAAATCCATAATTAGGATGGTAATTAGCTATTAAGGAAACCCTAATTAAGAAACCCAAGTAATTATGCACTAACCCTAAAATTTCCAGAACAAACAGAATCAGGATCAGGGCCCCTAAAACTCAGGGGGGGCAAAACCCTAGTTACGATTATCCTCATAACTATCTGTCAAATTCGAAATTTAAGAAACTGTCGACTCATCCAGCCTACATGCACGAAGGGCTACCCTATGAAGTAGGGTGACCCCTCGCGTAGCGCGACGCCCATGGGGGTACCCCTCGCGCTACGCGACGGGGGTCAAATTTCATGTATAAATAGAGGAGTCTGGGACTTGAAATTGGGCACTTGAACGACGAAAAAACTCACTGTATACGCTGAGTTATAGCAGAAATCGTTCACAACACACACAATTCACGAATCGCTGCCGCAATCAGGGTAATAACTCGATCGCTATTACGATTCATTTTCCGAGCAATCAATATATCCAAAGAATGTCTAAGTGCCGCCCACATTGGGTTATGCTTTGTCGTTTGTCGATAATTCGATAAATGAGTTGAAGCATTATACTTTGTCGTTTGTCGATAATTCGATAAATGAGTTGAAGCATTATACTTTGTCGTTTGTCGATAATTCGATAAATGAGTTGAAGTATTATACTTTGTCGTTTGTCGTTAATACGATAAATGAGTTGAAGTATTGCACTTTGTCATTCATTGTGAGAATTTGATCTCGTGAGTTATCGTAACTGCTGTATTGATCACTAACCCTGTTTTGTGTACATTATTGTTAAATTAGAAATAATCAAGGCTAATCAGTAGGCTTATACACTGCTCGTTAAATCTGCAATGTGAGTCATTCTTCTTTTTATCAACTGTTTTACAATACTCCAAATTATTTTCAAAGTGTTATAATTACAGGGACTAAGTCGTGGATATCTTGATTTATTGGTTAGTGGGGTATTGTGCACATTACTATTTCTCCCAGTTAGGTTCATTGACCTACTAGGGAGAAACGTCACTATTAGAGTTCATTGACCTAATAGTGGTATGACCATCGTCACCATTGTGACTTGTCACCATTGTGACAGAAAGCCAGATAAAAATAAGATATGAACCATTGTAATCGCTCTTATGCTGTAATTTATAACTATGGGTCATTTCCTAAAAACTGAATGAACTCACTCAGTATTTCCCCGCTGACAAAACCTTTTTCAAACATGTTTCAGGTAATCTGTTGTGAGCAAAGAAAAGTGCCAGAAAACACTACCAGCTTAGAAAAGTGGCTCAGTGTAAATAAATAAAGGAACATGTTTTAAAAAAATAAAGATTTCCATGGAAATCACATTATTGTAAATTACTGGGTTTTATCCCTAAATTATGTAACGAGCAGTTTTAATACTAAAGATCCTGTTTTAAAAGACTTCCGCTGTCGCCTAAATTAAATACCACGGGATTTCTGTCCCGCGGCTCCTGAAACGGGTCAAACCGGGTCGGGGGCCGTGACAGAAATAAGGTGGTATCAGAGCCACTTCTCAAGCCACTGATTTAAGCCAATTAAGTATTTAGAAAATACTTAATTTTTTTAATTGCTATTTTGTGATTATGTGTTCTATTATCTGAATAATTTTGTACAGTATGAGCAGATCTTTATATGCTAGTCAATGTAGTAAGTAATGCAAATTCTTAAATAATTTGACTCAAGTATTAGTACCTTTATTATCTACAGTCTAGAAGTCTTATCAAGAAAATCATAAAATTTACAAATAAAACCTCGTGTGATGTAAATTTCAATAGTACCCAGTAGGAACTAATATTTAAAAAGTCTTCTATAAATTTTATGAATTCTGACTATGTCTATTTTTGCTAAACTGCATGAGTAACTTGTCTGAGGCCCTTCAGAATTTAAATCTCTATCCAGTAAGAGTAGAAGTTTCCAGAAATTTCAATAGGTATATACCAGATATAGAAGAACCTATAGAGTTCGATGCTTTACCTCCCAAGAAACCCAAGCCCAAGGAAATAGAAATTGGGGAAAGTTCCAGGCAAATTGAAAAGTTACCATCTCAGGAAAAATTAGACTCTATAATGGCAAGCCATAATACTATTAAGCCTGTTAATGAAACTATTTTTAATCACTCTTTTGAAACACAACTACCAATGAACTTAGAACCAGCTATTCCAAACCCTTCAATCCACTCGCAAATAGACGAAGGGATTAATTAATGAAATACAGTTACAAAACCATCCCTATAAGCTTTTTCCTCAAGTTCCATCTAGAACCTTTACCAAAATTTCCCAATAAGTAATAAGAATATAACTGAACTCCGCCACTTTGACCAAAAACTAATGAATGTTGGGAATAGGATCCAAGAGATTGGGAAACAGATCTCCTGGAAATATGATAAGAGGGAACACAGTTACTAGAAAATCGTTGACAAAAGGATAGGGGATTTATGAAACCATTATTGTGTAGTAGTAATAGTAAAATCAGTATGTGTAAGATAAATAATAAAACGGTTGTATATAGAAGCATGAAATTTTAGAAAATTTATAAATTTTGTTCGTATACGTGATTATGTACAATTAAGTATGATATTGAGATTATTTCTTGTATACTAATTATTTATCTATAAATTAGTTATCAAATGGAAAACGCTAATAATGAACCAGTTAATGATTCTGAGCAACAACCGGGGGATCAATATATGACTAGGCAGGATATAGAAAATATCGTTGCTCAAGGGATAGCCAACACTATTCCAACAATGATAGCTCAAGGGATAGCCAACGCTATTCCAGCCATCGTTGCTGCTGTTAAAAATCCAATAGAACCACAACAACTCGTTCCTAGCAAACGTATTTCTGAAGATAACTTCAGTAATAGCGTAAACGGAGGCAATGATCATGTTAATCATGACAATGAACCACAACCAGCACCGCTCCCTAAGAAAATGAAAGTTGCAACGCCTGGTTGCACTTACAAGGAATTTCTTGCTTGTAAACCATCTGAGTTTGCAGGCAATGAAGGAGCAACTGCGGCACTACGTTGGTTAGAGAAAACTGAGGCAGTAATTGCCATAAGTAAATGTGCTCAGGATGATCAGGTCATGTACGCGTCAAATCTTTTTAAAGAAGGAGCGCTAGAATGGTGGAATACGGTGTTACAATCAAAAGGAAGAAGAATGGCGTATGCTATGAACTGGGAAGAATTTAAAAGCTTGGTAGAAAGAAAATTCTGTCCCGAATATGAAAAGGAACAAATGACAAACAAATTTTTAACCCACCGAATGGTTGATGTAGATTGTCGAAAGTATACTACGACATTCTTCGAATATGCTCGAGTAGTACCAACCCTGGCTTCGCCAGAGCCAGTACTTATTTCTCGATATATTTGGGGATTGATTTCTGAAATCCGTAACATCGTCAAGGCTGCGAAACCTCGCACGATTGATGATGCGGTGGATTTAGCCAATACTATGACTGACGAACTAGTACGGACAAGAGAAGAAAATAGAAGGAAGGAAGTAGCCCAAAAGATTTCCCAGGTAATCCGTTCGGATAACCATAACGATTTTAAGAAAGGAGGGAATGGGCAATCTTCTACTAGTCCATTTTGCAATTTTTGCAAAAGAAAGCATTTTGGAAGATGCAAAGGATACTGCAATTTTTGCAAAATTCCGGGGCATCAGGAAGAAGATTGCAGAAGGAAGAAATTTTCAGTTTGTTACAACTGTGGAGAAACTGGACATCTTAGGCCAAATTGTCCAAAACTAAACAAACCATCTGATACTAAAGCCAAACCTGCAGAAGAAGCAAAAAGGAATGCAAGAGCCTTTCAATTGACTGCTCAGGAAACAGAGCTCATTCCAGATGTAATAGCCGGTACGTCCTAGGTTACAACGTTTTCACAAAAAGTATTATTTGACTCTGACGCACACCAAAGTTTTATAAATACTTCATTCTGTCAAACTCTTAACTTAGACAAATCTTTACACTCAAAACAGGCAAAAAGGAAAATATAGAACTCTCAGGTCATATAATTCTTCGCTAACCTAATTCCTATGAAATTAGCCGAGTTTGATGTTGTGTGAGAAATAGATTGGTTAGTAGCCAACCCTACTCGAATTCTCTGTGACAAGAACTTTATAGAAAATCCAGGTACCCGCCGGATAAGTATTTATGATTATAGGAAATAAACCACGTAAGGTCACATGATAAATCATGAAGATATTCACTTAGATCCTGCTAAGATAACAATGGAAGAGTTCGCAATCTTTAAATGGAAAGTAGGAATTTTATAAATTTAGCCGGATACTATAGGCAGTTTTTTAAGGATTTTTTTTTTTTTTAGATAGATACATCCTTAACTAAGTTAACACAGTTAATTCTAAATAAGAACCTAAACCAAAAAGAACCCTCTAGCATAAATTAATAAATATTCCAATCCTAGCCTTACCAGAAGGAACAGAAGATTTTAAAATATACGGTAATGCTTCAAAGTTAAAAATTTGGATGTATGGTAATGCGACACAAAAAGGTAATTGTGTATGCATCAAGGCAATTGCAAAAGCACGAAGAAAGCCTTACCACTTGTAAGCTTAAAAATTAGAAACCACAAGTTACCCTTAAGATTAGGAAACATTATCTAAGCAAGCTTACTATCCATATGGGTCATAAGAATTTAAGATACATATTTGAGCAACAAGAATTAAACATAAGGAAAAGGAAATCCTCGGTGATTACGACTGTGATATTTAGTATCACGAAGGAAAGGCTGAAGACGGTTAGAAGAACTATACAAATAATAAACAAAAGCCGTCGAAGTTCGAGTTGGAGACAAAATGCTATTGAAAGTATTTCCTTGGAAAGGAATTTATAAATTCGGTAAGAGAAGAAGCTAAGTCTCTGATACGTAGGACCATTTCCAGTAATCCAACGCATAGGACCAGTAGCTTATCATTTACAACTACCAGAAGAGTTAGCAGGAGTACATGATGTGTTTCATATATCCAATCACAAGAAATGTCTCCCAGACGAATCCCTGGTAGAGATAAATGAAAAACTGAAATTCGTAGAGAAACCCTTACAAATAGAAGACCGGAAGATTAAGTTTTTCAAAACACAAACGACTAGTGCTAGTGAAAGTCAAATGGGAATCCAGAAGAGGACCAGAGTACACTTGGGAACTGGAATCAGAGATGAAGTGAAAATACCCTCATCTATTTCAGTAAATCTCGAGGACGAGATTTTTCTTAAGGTGGGGAGGATGTAACAACTGTCACTAAAATCCATAATTAGGATGGTAATTAGCTATTAAGGAAACCCTAATTAAGAAACCCAAGTAATTATGCACTAACCCTAAAATTTCCAGAACAAACAGTGTTGGTGCAGTCATCTGTCGGCTTCGTCTTAGTGTCAAGTCTCAGTCACGGTGCGGATCTGATCAGAGATGACATCACGAGTGACATCACCCAAGTGACATCACAAGTGATGTCATGTATCATCAAATCAATGCTAGCCGTTTATTATTTTCATCAAGTCTTGAAAGTGAATTGTGACAATTATGTTGATTGGACCAAATGGAGGTCCAATGAGGACTCACCTTTTAAGTGTCAAATGAGAAGCATTCACAAAATGTCAAAAGTCACAAGTTAGTCAACTGAAGAAAATAGCTTTGGTGGTCAACCTTGTAGAACCGCTCATTCAGCAAGAAAGTGGAACCGCGTTTATGAACATGTTGGAACCGCCTTTACGGCATGATAGTTGGAACCGCTTTTATGTCACTGTCATTACGAGCGGTTCCTAACTACTATATATAGGTTGCTTTGTCAATTCATTTGTAACGTTGTTCGAAACTGATACCGAGGTGCTGCCGGTATTTCCTCTTACTGTAATTGCTGTTATATCAATATAAAAGAGGATTAAAGTGTAATACAAGCTGTGTATACGTTCGTTTCTTTGTTTCCGCCGCTGAAACGAATTTGAGCTCTTCCGAACGACTCGTTTAGGTCGGAGATCGATCCTACAATTGGTATCAGAGCCAAGGAGGAGGAGATCTCGCATATACAGCTCGTGTTCATCATTTTTTTCTGCTTCTACACCTTTCTTTTTCGAGAAACGCAACTTTTTACGGTCAAAATCGCTTCAAATTTACATATTGTGTGCGGAATCATGACTTAACAAAACCTGGAAATTTTCATACCTTAATTCCGCTTAAAAGTGATTAAAATTGAATTTTTGCTTAACAAGCGGTTCGTGTTTGCTGACATCATGTCTGGAACCGCTCGAAAATTCTGTCTGGAACCGCTCCAAAACATCCTTGAACCGCTCAAAAGTGTAAAGTGTTGAACCGCCTTTTAGTCAATGACGTGGATCGTTCTTAAGGTCATTGGTATGAACCGCTCATAAGACCTCATCCTTGAACCGCTCATAGGGTAACAAGTGGTCCGCTGTCGCTTATTAGTCACCATCTTCACGTGACTATCTGAGCATAAAAGGTTGTCAGTTCGGGAATATTAAAGTGGGTTCAATTACTGTGAAACAATTAATTGCCACCGCCCAACCCATTAATCCACTGCCCACATTCTATTTTCTTTTAACCGCCCACTTATACTTAAAGACCCAATCACAAGCTTGTTGTTCACCGCCCCATTAAGCAAACTTAACCAATCAGCAAAGCCCAAAGGCCGGCCCATTTTTAGCCAATCCTAGTCCACTTTTGTACCGCCCATTTTTTAAAAAAAAAACAATCATTTTATCTTGTGCCGCTCCACTATTCTTAGAAGGCCCACAAGCACTGCCCACTATTTTGTGACCATTTGTTATCCAAGCACCGACCCACTTAGATATCGGCCCAATTATTGATTATTTGTTGCCGTGTTTTGAAAAAACGAGTTAAGAAATCATGGGTTTCGATGTGTTTAATATGACTCAGGAAACAATGGATAAAATAAGGAAATTAGAGACAAAATTTGATTCGTTTTCAAGGTTTCCAGGAGAAAATACAAAGAATATCATTAAGAGATATATCCATCTTGTTAGTTCAATGTCTGATTTAGATATTACCAAAGCATCAGATGAATGGGTCGAAAAATTTATCAGTGCGTTAACTCAAGAGGAATGGGAAAATTATATCTTAAATTTAAAACGTTCTGAAGAATTTTCTAGTCTGACAATTAGTCAACTCATTGGTAAGATTGAAGAACAGATGGTGATCAAGGATGAGAAAAGGAAAGAAAAAGCTGTAAAAGTCAAAGAATCTGTGAAGAATGAATCGTCAAGGTCTGCATCAGTATGCTCAAATTGCCACAACTTCAAGACAGTCAATGACAAACTTGTGAAGGGTGCAGAAAGTTTAGCATTGGAGATCAAGAAGTTGAACAATAAGAAGAAAGCTGATGAAAAACAGATTCTAGACTTACAGGGTATTTGTGAGAAGATGAAAGTCGAAAATGTTAAACTGTTGGGTAGTGTGAACAGTTTGACATTAGAGAACAAAGGTTTGAAAGAAAAAGAAAAGGTTTTTGAAAGCAAACAGAAATCATCAGAAAATGAAGATTTCTGGATAAAATTGGAGAACAAAAATCTGAAAGCTAATGAAGTGAAACTTCAAGAACAGATAAATGTTTTGGAAAATGAAAAATCTGTTCTTGAAAACTTGAAAAATGAAAAATGAAAATTCAATCAAGTCTCATCTTGAAAGAATATCTAAGCTTGAAGACGAAGCTAAGAGTTCAAGAATCAAGATTGATGAACTTGAAAAGAAATTGATCAGTTTTGCGACTAAATCTGACAAGTTGAATATTCCTTGTCCAAAACCGATCAATTTAGTTCCAATAAGTGACTGTGTCACAAACTTTGACTCTGTCAAAGTTGAAGATTGTGATGATGCATCCGATGATGAAAATGTTAAAAAAGAAAAACAAAAATTGTTTTTAAATTTGAAAGAAAAATCTCAGAAAACTGTTTTGCAATCGACCGAAAAAGGTGAATGTTCTAAGCAAAAGCCTTTGAAGAAGAAAGCAGAACAGAAACAAAAAGATAATAAAAGTTCATCGGATCGATCATCCAATCAAAAACAAAATTTACAAAAAATAAAAAATGTAAACTCAAAAAATGTTGGTAATAAGTGGTGCAGGTCAGACCACAGTGCTAAAACGTCAAATCCATCAAAGTTGAGGAAGGAATATCACCAGGCCAAACAGTGTTACGACTTGAGTGTTTGGTACAACGGTGATAACTGGTACGATAACAGAATGTGTTACAGCTGCGGCTATCATGGACACATTGCTGTTAATTGCCAGTACTGGAGATATGAGACCAGGAGGTGCTATAACTGCAATATCAAAGGTCACATTGCCCGAGATTGCCCGAGGAGATCAATGGGAAGATCAAGGGTTATGTCTCAGAAAGTGGCAAGAATTCCAGTCAAGGTCAAGCCCGAAGAACTAAAAGTTCGAGAACCAAAAGTTCAACAACCGAAAGTTCTAGAGACGAAAGTTAAACTTTCTCAGGGGCAGAAAGACCGACTGAGGAAGAAGAGGAAGAAAGCGAGAGAATATCTCGAGAAGATTTTGTCCTCAGGTTCACAGGATAAACAGAATAAAAGTTCTGATGAATCGACTCCTTCAGTTGCAAAAACAAGCAAGACGAATTCATCAGATACAAATCTGAGGACAGAACAGAGAGAGAGAAGAAGAAAGAAAAGGTCGGCGATGAATCTGACAGGTCAAAGTCGGACAAGCCACCTTCAGGCAATGATTCTGGTATGGTAAAACCAGAGGAGCCATTGGTTGAGGTAAAAGTTGAGAATTCTAGTTTAACAATGGATGAGAAAAACTTTCCACCATTGTTGAGCAAGAATTCAAAATCACCCAAGGGCAGTCAGGCTTGGGTGAAATTGTTTAAATAGAAAAACCTGACACGCCGGAGATCCCAAGTTTATATCGTGGATTATGAATTGGCATCTTTCTTGTATTTGAGAAGTTTGAATATGTGTGTTTAATGTTTGAATGTTTTGTTTACAGGTTGAAGGACTATGCCGGAGCTTCCAGGTGGGTAATTGCGAAGCAGGAATCGGCATCTTGGTTGAAAAATGGTAATGTAGAGGTCACATTCCTACAAGTGGTAACCATTGTATCTACAAGTGGTAATCTTGATCCCACAAGTGGTAACTGTGGTTAAATTTTGAGATGTTTGGATACTTTGAAGTGTTTACATTTACAAGTGATACAGAAGGTTCTTAGAGGCAAATGGTAAATCAGGGACATTAATTTGTACTTGATTTACTATTCATGAGAAAAGATAGACAAGATGATGAACCACATCCCCATTTTAAAATTGATAAACCTACAAGTGGTTGATATCAACACATATTCATTTTCCGGAAAAATCATTTTGATTAAAACAAACTTAAGTGTTTTGAAATCTAAATGAGAAAATGATTTGTGATAGGGGGAGTTCAGATTGTTTATGCCTAGTGAATGACGATTTGATGTGATTCAGTGTCAGATGTCAAGTTTCTGTATAGTTTGTTTTACTTTTTATGTTTCTAGTAGGTAAAAATTTAGAAGTTTTCAAATTTTCTTTAAAATGTGTTTGCATTTTAGGGGGAGTAGGGAAATTTCAGAAAATCCAAAAACATTTGAAAATTTGAAAAAGCCAAAAACATGATAAAATTCAAAAATGAGTTTTGTTGCGAAAAAGAGGAAATGATAGTACATCAGTGGACTATCACGGCACGCTAAAGAAATGTAAAGTTAAAAAGTGTTAAACGATATTACTGCGGATGTGTCAGTAGATTTTCGCACATTTAGTAAATTGAAACGAGATATAAACCTAAATCAAACTTGCTTAATTCGTGGGTAACTATTCTTGAATATATGGGTAACCCCCGAAATCTTGTTTGAAAGGTCCCGTATTCTGAGATACTAGGTCTTTATACTCAGTGATATCTGGGGTATTATCCCGGGACTTCTGCTGTATGGAAGTACTGACCTAGTCCCCGGATAATACTTTCTGCTAAAGCTTTGAAACATAAGCTTCGCCCTCAGCATGCTGATGAAACAATAAAATTGATAGTCGCTGCTGTTGAAATGCAAAAAGATCCTCTAAAGGGGACCCACCAAAAGTCGAGCCGTCATCTCTCTGCTGAACGGAAGTTCTGACCTGAGCTCTCACGGTTTCGCATTTAACCCCTTTACAGATATCATCTGTGGTATACTCACCTGTAAGACTGAATATTTGGGATCTGGATACGGGAGTATATTTAAGTGGAGTGATACACAATTAAGTTTAAGTCTCTAAAACATTAATATCGTATCTCGAATCAATTGAAATTTGTGTGAAAATTTAAGTGGACAAACATACTGACAATCTAGGTAAATTGTTTAAAACTGAGAATGTTTAAAGCTTAACGGTGTTAGTGATTTGTCTCAAAACTGATATGATCCTCTTGCACGAATTCACAAAAATCTTGTTTGTAAATAGTTTATTTCTGCATTTCAGTTTCTCTTTCAGAAAAATTCAAAAATATTTTTGGTGTGTTTTAGCATAAATTTTTTGAAAATTCAAAAAGATTTTCGACAACTGATGTTGAATAGCTGATTTTCAAAATTCCGAGTGCTAAACATGATGAGCAATTCTTGAGGGGGAGTGTGTGTGTGAAATTAATTGTTTTCATAATCTAACCTTTTCAAGTGGTTCATCACAATCTGAGTTTGTTTTGAATGAGAATCTGGATTGGTGCAAGTTCATATGTTTAAAATATGTATGTGAAAGAAATTTACTCTGAGGTAGAGTTTATGCAGGAAAGCCAGACGTCGATCCTGAAGATGTTGCTGAAGATCAAAGGAATGCCAGCAAATCGAGAGGGGGAGTCTGAAGATAGAGAGAGAGAAGCCCGAAGACTGTTAAAGACTGAGGACGTTGAAGACTCGACACTTAAGACTCGTCAACATCTGAGGGGGAGTCTGTTGGTGCAGTCATCTGTCGGCTTCGTCTTAGTGTCAAGTCTCAGTCACGGTGCGGATCTGATCAGAGATGACATCACGAGTGACATCACCCAAGTGACATCACAAGTGATGTCATGTATCATCAAATCAATGCTAGCCGTTTATTATTTTCATCAAGTCTTGAAAGTGAATTGTGACAATTATGTTGATTGGACCAAATGGAGGTCCAATGAGGACTCACCTTTTAAGTGTCAAATGAGAAGCATTCACAAAATGTCAAAAGTCACAAGTTAGTCAACTGAAGAAAATAGCTTTGGTGGTCAACCTTGTAGAACCGCTCATTCAGCAAGAAAGTGGAACCGCGTTTATGAACATGTTGGAACCGCCTTTACGGCATGATAGTTGGAACCGCTTTTATGTCACTGTCATTACGAGCGGTTCCTAACTACTATATATAGGTTGCTTTGTCAATTCATTTGTAACGTTGTTCGAAACTGATACCGAGGTGCTGCCGGTATTTCCTCTTACTGTAATTGCTGTTATATCAATATAAAAGAGGATTAAAGTGTAATACAAGCTGTGTATACGTTCGTTTCTTTGTTTCCACCGCTGAAACGAATTTGAGCTCTTCCGAACGACTCGTTTAGGTCGGAGATCGATCCTACAAACAGAATCAGGATCAGGGCCCCTAAAACTCAGGGGGGGCAAAACCCTAGTTACGATTATCCTCATAACTATCTGTCAAATTCGAAATTTAAGAAACTGTCGACTCATCCAGCCTACATGCACGAAGGGCTACCCTATGATGTAGGGTGACCCCTCGCGTAGCGCGACGCCCATGGGGGTACCCCTCGCGCTACGCGACGGGGGTCAAATTTCATGTATAAATAGAGGAGTCTGGGACTTGAAATTGGGCACTTGAACGACGAAAAAACTCACTGTATACGCTGAGTTATAGCAGAAATCGTTCACAACACACACAATTCACGAATCGCTGCCGCAATCAGGGTAATAACTCGATCGCTCTTACGATTCATTTTCCGAGCAATCAATATATCCAAAGAATGTCTAAGTGCCGCCCACATTGGGTTATGCTTTGTCGTTTGTCGATAATTCGATAAATGAGTTGAAGCATTATACTTTGTCGTTTGTCGATAATTCGATAAATGAGTTGAAGCATTATACTTTGTCGTTTGTCGATAATTCGATAAATGAGTTGAAGTATTATACTTTGTCGTTTGTCGTTAATACGATAAATGAGTTGAAGTATTGCACTTTGTCATTCATTGTGAGAATTTGATCTCGTGAGTTATCGTAACTGCTGTATTGATCACTAACCCTGTTTTGTGTACATTATTGTTAAATTAGAAATAATCAAGGCTAATCAGTAGGCTTATACACTGCTCGTTAAATCTGCAATGTGAGTCATTCTTCTTTTTATCAACTGTTTTACAATACTCCAAATTATTTTCAAAGTGTTATAATTACAGGGACTAAGTCGTGGATATCTTGATTTATTGGTTAGTGGGGTATTGTGCACATTACTATTTCTCCCAGTTAGGTTCATTGACCTACTAGGGAGAAACGTCACTATTAGAGTTCATTGACCTAATAGTGGTATGACCATCGTCACCATTGTGACTTGTCACCATTGTGACAGAAAGCCAGATAAAAATAAGATATGAACCATTGTAATCGCTCTTATGCTGTAATTTATAACTATGGGTCATTTCCTAAAAACTGAATGAACTCACTCAGTATTTCCCCGCTGACAAAACCTTTTTCAAACATGTTTCAGGTAATCTGTTGTGAGCAAAGAAAAGTGCCAGAAAACACTACCAGCTTAGAAAAGTGGCTCAGTGTAAATAAATAAAGGAACATGTTTTAAAAAAATAAAGATTTCCATGGAAATCACATTATTGTAAATTACTGGGTTTTATCCCTAAATTATGTAACGAGCAGGTTTAATACTAAAGATCCTGTTTTAAAAGACTTCCGCTGTCGCCTAAATTAAATACCACGGGATTTCTGTCCCGCGGCTCCTGAAACGGGTCAAACCGGGTCGGGGGCCGTGACACAATATCCAAGGGGGAGTTTGTTGGTGCACAATGTCTATAGCCTACGTCTTAAGTCTAGGTCATGATGTATAGGGGTCAAAAGTGTCAAATATGTAAAGTTTAGGGGTGTTTAATGTAATTTCACATGAAATGGTCTTGTGTAATTCCGCACGGAATTAAATTAGGTAATTTCGTTTGAACTGTCATGTTGTATTTCATGCGGAATTAGGTGGCCTATATATAGGTGTGTTCAGTTTCTCATTTCGTAAGGAATTAGTCAGAGTGTCACAAAGTGCTGCTGAAATTCCACCGTGTAATCAAGTATATTTTGAATGAGAAGCTTGTTTTAAAGTGAAATACTCTGTTTCTACTCAATTCTTCACTGATTCTAGACTGTTTGTTTGTTTCCGCCACTCAAACAGTTGTGTATTGCCTCTGATTGACTCATTTGGTTGGTAAAACGATCCTACAATAATGTCGAAGCTCCCAAGTTGCATCGGTGTGAGGTCAATAGGAAAAAGATGGCTATCAAGGTTCAACTGACAATCACGAATAACAGAATCGAGAACAAGAGGTTTACCAGTAGCAACTTCGACAGATAAGGGTTTCCTCAGTTTAGTTCTAGGTATCGCAAGTATAGGCTCAAAAGATAAAGAAACAAAACTTCTATCGGCTCCAGAATCAAAAAGAATATATGCAGGTCGATTGTTAACAAGAAACGTACCGTTAACTACCTCGTTGTCGGCCCTCGCTTCGTTTGCATTTAGATTGTACGCTCGTCCACGAGCGGGATTCACATTAGCGTTGACGTTCGCATTCGGGTTTGCATCAGCATTCGCGTTCGCATTCACCAACCTCGGACAGTTGTTACGGAAGTGACCAAACTCTCCACAATTAAAACATGAACCCGGTGGGAATCTCGCAGCATTTCCCTGAACCGGAGCTTGAACCTAGGCAACCTGATTTTGTCCCATACGACAAATATTGGCCAAATGCCCAAGTTTTCCACATGTTGTGCATTGCTTGCAAGCTTGCTGTGCAACATGATGACCGTTGCAGCGTGCACAATAAGGTGCGGTACCTGCATACGCCTTCTTCGCAGGAGGCTGAGCCGGTGGGTTCTGATCAGTCTGTGCCGTAACAGCAAAGTTCTGAGCTCCTTTTCGCTTCCTTGATTTCTTCGACGTCTCACCTTCCTTACCCTTACCCTTTTTCTTGTCTTTTGCAGAATCGGTAGACTCCTTTTTATCACCCTTGCGGGTGAGTTTACCCTTCCTGACTTGAGACTCAGTCAGGGTAGCAGACAACTCGATCGCTTGACGAAGGGTAGTAGGATTAACACCGGTTACAATATCCAGAATAGAATTGGGTAAACCATCGATATATCTCTCGATTGCTTTCTCCAGTGGGGTAACCATAGTGGGACACAATAGATTGAGTTCCTCAAAACGATCCGTATACGCATGGTGTTCAGCCCCATCTTGCTTTAAATCGTCAAACTCTCGTTCTAAAGCTCGAATTTCGTGACGGGGACAAAACTCCTTCGTCATGAGAGCTCGAAGCTCTTCCCATGTTTGCGCCAACGCCACTTCGGCACCCCTATCACGCATAATACCATTCCACCAGGTAAGCGCTCACTTCTTAAACATGCTCGAAGCAAATTCAACCTTACCCGCATTCAGACACTGCACATGTCTGAATGTGCTCTCGATACTCTCAAACCACTGCAGGAGCGCAGTTGCTCCTTGTGACCCAGAAAACTTAAGAGGCTTCGCAGAATTGAAGCTCTTGAAATTACACGGTGCATTATTGTTATTATTGTTGTTGTTGTATATCTCGTGGACTTGGGTCACAACGTCGGGAAGCACAACAGCCACTTGCTGAGAGACCAGGGCTGCGATTTCTACAATAGCGAAAGATTGTGCTTCACGTCCAGGAGGCATTGTCTAACAAGGAAACAGAGGAAACGAGTGAGGTTGAAGAGCAAAAGAGGTATCGATAAAACACAAGAGAGGCGATCATTTGTTCGTTACCTCGAACAAACAAACGACACGCAGAGACTAATCAAAGTAAATGGATAAAAAATAATGTATCGCTGAAGACATGCTCGCCTATAAGTGGACGCTCTCCCTAAGAGTTCCCAGGTAAGAGTGACTGGTCCGATACTGCGGATTTGTACGAACACTCTAGCCTTAGACAGAAGACCCAGGGTACAGGCACCCACTCTTCCAGTTTGCACGTGTTCACACTATTTAGACCCAAACTTTGACGAGATTTTTGAAAACTTAAAGGGTTCAAAACCTTATAACAAAGGGTTCAAAACCTAGTAATCAATCATCCTAGAACAGATGATTAGTTTTCAAAGCGGATTCGAACCTAGCGTTCTCATTGTGGTTATCACCTAAGGATAGGTGACGGTATTGTTTCAAAATCTAAACACAAGAAACTCGTGTTGGGGTCCTAAAAGTTATAGTCTAGGTCAAAGCATTACTATTAACCTAATTCCCTATAACCATTGGCTCTGATACCAACGTCTTCTGTCACACCCCGACCACGTAGGACAACAAACCATGGCGGAAACGTCCGGGAGTGTTGTAACAGAAGCTATTGTTTCACAACCATGGATACAAAAGAGTTCCGTTTTATTGAAAATATTAAACATCAACATTGTCTTAACATAGAACAAACAAGTTTCACATTTTCTATCACAGTTATTATGTCACTAAGGCCTTGTCCGGATCCTATGTGACGCATGCATCCTAAAATCAATCAAGCAACAACACCTGAAACATATGTAAAAACAAAGTCAGCAAAGAAATGATGGCGAGTACATAGGTTTTATAAGAGTATCGGAATCATGGCTCGTTTATATGTTGCAGTACTTTATTAGACTACAAGAGTCAAAATACAAACCTTGTTTTGAAAAATGTATTGCAACTTAGTTAACCAACTCAAATGAAGTTGATTATAGTTTATAAAATCTCGTAGCCATGATTCTTAACCCAAAACATTTGTTTTAGAAAACCAACTTGTAAAACATCTTGTAAAAACTCGTTTATAAAACTCGTATGGTTTATATCTTTTAGAAAACATCGTTGTGTGACATCGTTTCAAAATCGTTTACCCAAGTGAACTAAATAACGCCACGGTATGTAATATGATGAAAACACTTATATATAGGAAGTATCAGCGGCGTATCCACCATGCTTTCATCACATTACACCCGTCCTGTTATCTAAACACTAACTAAAAACCAATCGTTTACCCAAATTGTTTAACTTGTTAAAGTCGTTTCAAAATCGTTAACTCGTTTATAATCGTTTAAATCATCCTCGTTTTAATTTGTGAAAAACTATTTATGGTCGTCTCGCTAACAACATTCAAACCTTCGTGACTCGACCACCTCGCTTCTCGCTTCTCGAGTTAACAAACCACCAAAGGGTAAGTTAACAAACATCAGATTCAGTCGTTACCCACAACCCCCACACAAAACCATGGGTGTAGTAAAGTAACGGGATTTGTCAGATCCTATGGTACCATAACCTAATACTGGTCGGCTTGATCAATGCTAATGAATGTCATTTGTTATGTAACTACAACCAACAAGTTTGTTCACTTTATTGAAATCGTTATTAGTTTTGTATAAACCATCTTAATCGTTTTTGAAAACATCGTGTAAACTTTGAAAATCATTTTGTACATATGAATCACCCCAAAACATTTAAAAACAGTAAAATAGGGGAAATATGTACTCGCTTAGCCCCGTTCATCTTTGGCGCAAGAGCGCTCGATCAGTGAGCTATTACACACTCTTTCAAGGGTGGCTGCTTCTAGGCAATAATTTCCTTTGGATTGAGCTGACATCCGTTACGGTCGTCATTCAATTCTTGGGAACTATGTACTCACATGAAGTGCAAATAAATCCTCAATCAATAGAACTTCAATCAAACTCAAGCAAACCAGAAAAATTAAGTAGCACCTAGTAATCGAACCACTAATCAAACAATAGATGCCTAAATCGGAAGATCGGACAGAATGAGGTCTTGTAAACCAAATGAGTGTTGGAACTCATGTGATATGGTTTAACAAAGCCTACATCCTAAATTGAAACCTAACCTAAGTGCTTTCGACCCTTCGCGACCCATTAAGGTAGCTTACGCTACTTTAACGCGTCATGCGCGCAAATGCGCGTTCGAGACATCTAACTAGTCCTATGACAAGTATTATATGCCAAAACATGTTCAAATATGTTACATAATCAGTTACGTGACAAAAGTTTAGGTTACACATGCTTAATTACCAATTATGTATGAAAAGGGTATTTTGGTAATTTACCAAAGGCATATAAACTACCTATCATGCGACTAATTAAACCTAAGTGACCATAAGATATAACCTCGGAAGGTTATTCCCTATACATCTATGGTCACTAAACATGTTTGGTCGGATCCTAATGATCGACCAAACGGGTCGTGTTCGAAAGTCCAAGCGGGTGTTTAGTCTGCTTGACTTACGACTCTACACAAGCACTAATCTAAAAAGTGACGAGCTAAGCATGCTAGAACATGTTTAGTTAAGTTAGAAAACGGGTTTTGATATCAAAACAAACGGTTTTGATACCCAAGAGTAGTTTGGTTACAAAATACGCGAGAAAACGCATTTTGGCCGAAACTACGACTCGTCACTGAGCCTAGATAACATGGTAATCAATAGGTATAGTCACTAGGGTCTATAACTGTCACACCCCCAAAATCCACCTGCGGAATATCACCGCTTGGGAGCGTGACTGACCAGGATCAAGCCACCAATCATATTGAACATGTAATTAATAAGTAAAAGTAAATGCCATTCAATCACCAATATGAAAGGTGTTCAAAACGCAAGTATGATATCACTGTTTAGTGGAAGCGTATAAATAAAAACCCAACATAAATAAGTTTGAAATGTCATAAAATGTTTAATGAAACATCCACGATCCTTGCCCACATCCCTGTGCAAGCTCCATGTACCTAACAGCCTGCAAGGCATGTAACAGAGGATCAACAACTAGTTGAGCGAGTTCACAGAAAGTAAATGCGTAATAGTAAGTTCGTTTGTAACATGTGGCTCTACTGGGCCGATAGTATGTTCTATTGGTGGGGGCTTCCCATGTTGCATATCCACTAGACTATTCGTAACCATAAGTGTTCTTCACAACCGAGAACAGTAGTACGTACAAGCTTTACGTAGGTTTTACGTAAGTGTCCTTCTGTACCCGAGGACAGTGGTACGCGTGGGGTTTACGTAGGTTTTACGTAAGTGTCCTTCCTGACTCCGGAAGACAGTAGCATGTTATTGTTTACGTAGGTTTTACGTAAGTGTCCTTCCTGACTCCGGAAGACAGTAGCATATTCCTGTTTACGTAGGTTTTACGTAAGTGTCCTTCCTGACTCCGGAAGACAGTAGCATATTCCTGTTTACGTAGGTTTTACGTAAGTGTCCTGCTTAACCCGAGGACCATGGTAGATAGTCTAGTAACCGTGTATGTACGTGTAATCGTTCAATTCCATCATTCAACCCATTCCCTATCCCCGGGAATCCCATGCCTTGGTAAAGAGTGTGAACTCACCTTGGTTTGCTCGGCATGTTATGCTCTAGGGTTTATCAAATGTCTAAGTCCGTTACACACGACCTAGGATATGTTGCACATGATACGATGTAAGTGTTTGCATCAAATTAGGGTTTGTAAGTCATTGATATTCAAGCAACTGTGTTTAGTGTGCTTATTTTGTACAGGATGATATCACATAGACCGATTCATGCATGTAAGATCATACAGTTGCATTCAGTATCATACGATCATATACAGAATCATACATCACGTAAACAGTTAATCGTATTCACATAATTCATGTGTTACGCCTTTGCTTTCACATTTCAGTCTAGCATGGAGGTTAACATATTTGTCACTGTTAACATACTTCGTACATTCAACGGCGTTGATAAACTTAACAAGTTTAACTGAGTTAGCGGCTTAAGAAAGTGACATACACATCTTATCAGATTCAACATTATATAATACACATTCATGGCCTCATATTAATCGTACACAGAATCAGACAGGGCCTTGCCCTTCTCAAAAGCTCGGACAAGTGTGTGTGTGTGTGGGGGGGGGGGTTTCCCCTGTTTAAAAGTCGGACTAGCACATGGGGATTAAAAGTCGGACACAAGGGGCATGGGCCACAAACTCGGACCCCCTTTCAAGCTTAAAGGTCGGACAAAGGGTTTGGGGGGCCAAAACTCGGACAACCATATGTGACAAGAAACTCGGACAAGGACAAGGGGTTTCCCTTCATGAAAATCGGACAACATGAAGCCAAAAGTCGGACACACTTACAAGTTTAAAAGTCGGACCATCGGACACTCAAAATCATCTTAAAAGATCGGACCTTTTGTGGTTTGTAAAGATCGGACACTTAACACAATACAAAAACTCGGACCCCTAGCATCATGTTAAAGCTCGGACTCCCTCTAAGGGTTAAAGATCGGACATCATTACCAACTTAAAGGTCGAACCTATATGTGTATCTTATAAAAGTCGGGTTCATATTATAACTCATAAAAGTCGGACAATACATGTGATAAAGAACTCGGACATGTCTCCAAAACAAAAACTCAGACTATCATATACATTATTCAAACATTCATATGCACTGACAGTTACGTTCATTGTTTTCACGATCTGGGAACCCTAAATCACACATTTAGCAGAGCAGAACTCGATTAACAGTCTATCATTCTAACATGTCTTGTGTCTTATCATCAGGCAAATGATCATACACTAAACTACATCATTTCTAAATAATCAGAACTCAATCAAAAACCACAGAAGTATCATATGAAAGCTAGGGTTTTCAAGAATTCACAAGAATCAAGAATTGATACAATCAAACAATCAATTAGGGTTTACAAGTATCACAATAATCAATAAACAATTACCTTGAATGATTCTAGAGAAAAAGAGGAATCAAGAGTGATGAATATCTTGTGCCAATGATGATGGTGATGATTGCCAGAGAATGTTAAGTACGTGCTTTGGTTTCTTGTGTGAGGTTTAGTGAAGGATTAGGGTTAAGTATCATATAAGTTTCACTAATAACTCTACACACCCTTAATTATTATATTTTACAATAGTACACCATCTCAAACAGTTTCACAGTTTCACCACCAAGTTTATGCATTTGACAAGTCTATCACAATTAACACATAACCATGCATAATCACACAATACACTTCATTGTATTAAAACGTTACAGTTCCATAGCCAATTATTTATACAAATAAACAACTAAACAATAAATGAACGTGCAATAAATGCGAAATAGAAATCTTGGAAATTCGAGTTGTCACAATAACCATCGTGATTACGCTTACGTTATGAAGTTCAAACGAACTTCGCATTGACCATAAACTGGTCAAAGCAGAAAGTCAAACGCAGTTTGACAACGATAAAAACGAATGAAAAGAACGAAAGAATACTTACAAAAGGTCTCCGCAAGCTTTGATTTCCCAAGTATTCTCAAGTATGAAGTGGTTATCACTTCAACTTAGAGAAATCTCAGAAAATCAAGTGGGTTTTGCAAGGGAAATGGTAGAGGGTATTTATAGGAATCCTAGAACCGTTAGGATCGTTTATCGGGAAACGAGCTTCAAGCTAGACCCTCCACTTGGGCCCATGGTATTGCTAAACAATGGGGCACAAGAAAACCATCAAATTTAGCCAATGGTATTGCAAAAATTGCATTAAAACCCCTGAATTCGACCCAGATTGCTGAATCTGATGTTTCTGTCTGACATGGCCACGCGGCCGGCGTATCATATGGGCATACCTTACGCGGCCCGTGTAAGAGAAGTTTGGCAAAATGTCAAAACAGGTCCCTGCACATGAGAAACTTGCAATTCGGCCCATTTTTGACACGTTTAAGCCCCGTTAACCTCATTTCAAGGCTCCAAAATGAAGTTAAAGTATAGGGAACTCAAAAAATGCTCAAAAATTGTCACACCCTGGCTTTGCGGAAGCGTGGATTAATTTGGTGTGACTTCTTAATACCATAGCTTAATCACAACAAAGTTATACGAAAGTAAAACCATGCAGATCATCCATTGATTTAAGTTTTAAAACAAAATACCACAACATTGTTTGAAACGCTGACACATGCATCGAGTTTACAACACTTACATAATAAAAACATTGTTCTTAAGACGCAACCCCAACATAAAATAAAACACCGTTTAAGACTTGCGACTTGTCCAGGTAAAAGTCGTAATCCCTAAACGTGGATGATCCCATACTCTAATGCAGCGTAGCATACCGTGCCAGAATCCTTAGTTCCCTGAAATACATGTAAGTAGGAAAAATCAATAAAAATTGTTGAGCGAGTTCATGTGTAGTGAGTAAGTAAAACCTTTGTAAGTATAAAATCCTGGTATGTAGCAAATAAGGAAATAAAGAGATCACCAATGGTTTGCAAGGCCATTGATATGTGTGAAGTGCAGTAGGAAGAGTCAAACCTAGCGGATTTTGCGTTGGGCACAAAGTCACCCCGAGGTCCGTTCTGCTGGGCCTGGGGCTGGGCTCGCTACACCCAGATAGATGTACCGCTACTGTCCCTCGGTCCTACTCTGAGGATTAATGGCCTTCAGTTCACGCCTACCCACTCACATGATCTAAGTAGTAACCCTCCTTACGCTAATCATACCATGTGTAAAGTACTCGTAAACATAGTAACATGTATTTCACCCCCGCAGTTTAAAAAAAAAAAAACTGAAAACAGTTAAGAGAAAAGGGGGACATGAACTCACAGTGGTGCGTCTCTAACAAGAAATCCTCATGGTCAATCTGCTGTGCGACGACCTACACGTACTAACTTCTATTAGACGGACGGCCGTGCCTTAACTTAAGGTTTAAGTTTTTGGGAAATAGTTAGGCAACTACTTCGTGTTTACACTTCGTAGTTATTTGGTAAATACATTCCTTCCCAAGGATGGGGGTTTTAATACATGTGTGTTTCTGTATCTTCAAAATATATTGTTAAGTCTCACTTAAAATATATTTTAATTCTTCCTCCAAAATATAATTATTTTTCCCAAAAATATTATATTTTATTTGTGACACCTGTGTCACTTCAACCATCAAACAAATACCAAACCAATAAAATATTGTATTTCATACTTGAGATTTGTATAAACATGTGTATCATTTGCACATATCAATTCTTGTTCGATTTCGGGCTCTAAATCGCTTTCTAGAAGGTTATATGCGCACTGATGCATAAATGTAACCGGTTTAATGCAACAAACACTCCGGAACAGTGACATAGGCTTAACATACCTTAAATAACCTTTACATAACTTAGAAATAAGTTTTGGAAGGTTTGGTATGCCGAAATCAAGTCTATTCGCTTACAGGGACTAAATATGACAAACTGCGAAAGTATGCCAATTTGAACTGTAACGGACATTCCGGAACTTGACCATAAGTTAAACATACCCTAAATATCCTTTACATAGCTTAGAAATAGGCTTTGAGAGGTTCGGTATGCTAAAATAAACTTTATTGGTCAATAGGGACTAAAAGCGTCAAAAAATGCACAAGTTTGCATTTTCGCGCATATTTTACGTTCTGAATATATCCGGACATCCAAAAAATTCATGTAATCATTAAAATATTATGTTTTATGTGTGTCGTGATAAAATTTCATTCGTCGCTTAATTTGGATCGTTTTTGCGTTCGTTACGACTTCCGTCGTAATTAACCGAACAACGCAACCGTACGACCAAAGGAACCGACATCCGAGATATTTTTGAGCATGTTTTGAGTTCCCTATACTTTAACTTCATTTTAGAGCCTTGAAATGAGGTTAACAGGGCTTAAACGTGTCAAAAATGAGCCGAAATGCAAGTTTCTGATGTGCAGGGACCTGTTTTGACAATCTCCCAAAGTTGGCCAGGCGGCCCGCGTAAGCCAAGCTTAATTCTTACGCGGGGCGCGAGAGCCTGTCAGACAGAAACTTCAGATTTTGCAATCTGGGTCGAATTCAGGGGTTTTAATGCAATTTTTGCAATACCATGGGCTAAATTTGATGGTTTTCTTGTTCCCCATTGTTTAGCAATACCATGGGCCCAAGTGGAGGGTCTAGATCGAAGCTCGTTTCCCGATAAATGATCCTAACGGTTCTAGCTCTCCTATAAATACCCACCTTCATTTCATTCATTCCTCACTTGAATTCTGAGATTTTCTCTAAGTTGGAGTGATTATCACTTCATACCTGATAAAATACTTGGAATTCAATCTTGCGGGGACCCTCTGTAAGTATTCTTTCGCGTTTTTCATTCGTTTTATCGTTAAAGTCAAACTGTGTTTGACTTTCTGCATTGACCAGTTTATGTTCAACGCGAAGTTCGTTTGAACTTCATAACGTGAGCGTAATCACGATGGTTATAGTCTCTAGTAACTATACCTACTGATTACCACGTTATCTAGGCTCAGTGACGAGTCGTAGTTTCGGCCAAAATGCATTTTCTCGCGTATTTTGTAACCAAACTACTCTAGGGTATTAAAACCGTTTGTTTTAATACTAAACATGTTTTCTAACTTTACTAAACATGTTCTAGCATGTTTAGCTCGTCGCTTTTAGATTTGTGCATGTTTAGGGTCGTAAAGTTAAGCGATCTAATCAATCGCTTATACTGTCGAACCCGACCCATTTGGTCGATCATTAAGATAGGTGACCATAGTTGTATAGGGAATAACCTTCCAAGGTTATACCTTATGGTCACGTCGTTTAAATAGTTGTATGATAGGAAGTTTATATGCCTTAGGTAAATTACCAAAATACCCTTTTTACGCATAAATTCATTTAAAGCATATGTAACCTAAATTTTGACATCTAAACTGATTGGGTAACTATATTAGACATGTTAAGGCATATTTTACTTGTCATAGGACTAGTTAAGCGGTCCGAACGCGTTTTACACAAACGACGCGTTAAAGTAGCATGAGCTACCTAAACGGGTCGTAATGGGTCATAAGCACTTAGGTTAGGTTTCGTTTTAGTATGAGGGCTTGTTTAACCATATCATATGAGTTCCAATACTCATTTGGTTTACGAAACCTCATACTATCCAATCCCCCGATTTAGCTCCGGTTATTTACGTAGTTATCTATATAGGGTGTCGTTTGATTCCGTGATCCATCTAGCCTTGCTTGGTTGTTGTTCAAGACTTCTAAGCACCCTCAAGTGAGTACATAGTCCCCTCTTTTACTGTTTTTCAAACATTTTGGGGTGAAACACATGTGCCTACTTGTTACTTTCGTGCTTTTCATGTTTTCATATCATATACTTGCTATGTTCATTAGTACACTATTAGTACATGATTTCATTATGTTTTGCTATGTGTGTTTACTTGACATGCTAGCACATTGTTTTACATTACTTTTGCTATGTATGTTCACTTAGCATACTTAGTACATTGTTTTCACATAACTTGTTTACATTTGGTTTGTTTAACAGTTCTTTATTACATCCATTAACACCGATCATGCCGCTGGGTAGTAGGTAGTGGTACCATAGGACTTGACAAATCCCGTTCCTAAAATCCTAGGTTTGTTTGGATGGATGGAATGACCGAATCTGAAAACATTTCTTTTTGATAACCTTTACTCTAAGGTTATCCTGTTGTCTCAAGGCTTGGATGTATGCGTTAACTTATCACATAAATGTTTGTATCATTAAAACATGTTTTTACTTTGCAAAACATAACTTTTTGATTTATTCAAAATACTTTGTTTTGGTTCATTTTTAATTATGGTTTAAGTAGTCTCATTTTTACTTACCATACATAACTTTTGTTTACACATACATAACTACATGACTACATTTTGGACTTTTAAACATTGACAATGATTCATACAAGAGCATTTGATGGTTGGTTTAAACATGAACTTTATACTTTGGTGGTTTGTTTAAAGTGATTTAAGTGACGAGGCTTGTGTAATATGATACAAGCAATGTGGATACGCCGCTGGTACTTCCTATATATAAGTGTTTGTATGATATTACATATCGTAGCGTTGTTTAAATCATTTCAGTTTAGACATATCTTTCACAAGACATTGTTTTACAAACAACTTATTTTATACAAACTCGTTTTTACTTGGTTATTCAATTAACCTTACATTACTCTTTTACATATCATCTACCTTATTATCGCTTTTCAAACGTTTTATAAAAGCAATCACTTAAACTGGATTCATGGCAAGTTTTCATTAAACATTTTTTTTAAAAACCTAAGTCATGAATCCTATTTTTCACAAAACCTATGTACTCGCTGGCATTTTTACGCTGATGTATTTTCACATGTGTTTCAGGTACAATAGTTGATGATATTTGATGATGATATTGATGCATGCTCACATAGGATTGGACGAGGCCTTAGTGACAATAAAAGATGCAAGACTAGTTAAATTTTGTTTTACTACTTTGTTTGTTAAGACATTGTAACTCTTTTAATCAATAAAACAACATTTCCATTTTCCATGTGTTATGAAACAATGATTCTGTTACAACACTCCCCGACGTTTCTGCCACGTTTTGTTGTTTTACGTGGTCGGGGTGTGACAGAAAAGTTGGTATCAGAGCTCATGGTTATAGGGAATAAGGTTATTAGTAATGCTTTGACCTAGTCTATAACCTTCCTAGGACCCTAACGCGAGTTTACTTGCGTTTAGTCATAAAACAATACCGTCACCTATCCTTAGGCGACAACCACAACAAGAACATAAATTTCAAAACCGCTTTGAAAACTAATCATCTGTTCTAGGATGATTGATTACTAGGTTTTGAACCCTCTAAGTTTTCAAATCTCGTCAAAGTTTGGGTCTTATAAAGTGAACACGTGCAAACTGGAAGGGTGAATGCCTGTACTCTGAGTTTTCTGTCTAAGGCTAGAGTGTTCGTACAAATCCGCAGTATCGGACCAGTCACTCTTACCTAGGAACTCTTGGGGTGAGTGTTCACTTATAGGCAAGCATGTCTTCAGCGATGCATTATTATGACCCGTTTGCTTTGATTTGTCACCGTCTCATTTGTTTGCCTTAGGTAACAAACAAATGATCGCAATTCGTATGCATTGCCTTTCTGTTTTGTTTATCCGATAACATTCCATTTGTTGCTTCCTATGTCTTTCATTTTCTTCTAGAATGTCTCTTCATCTCAACAACGGTCAAATGTCCGAGCAAACAGCCAAATTTGCCCAGCAAATAGGCGAAGTAATTTTGAAGTCTGTGGATCTAGGCATTGCCATGTCTCGTCTCAAAAATGGAGCCACTCAAGAGTCACCAAAGGAAGCAGAAGTCAAGCCTGCACCAAAATCAAGGAAGCGTAAGGCTTCAAGGAAACCCGCAGCAGTTACACCTAATCAAGCGGGACCTAGCCAAGTGGCAGCGCCACCAGCTAGGAAGCCGTACATAGGAACTGCCCCATGGTGCAAACGATGCAACCGTCATTATTCAAACCTCATACCCTGCTCCAAATGTACCTACTGTGGACGGTTGGGACATTTGATTAGCATATGCCGCTTTGCTATCCAGAACAAAGCTGTTGCAAATCTTGCTGCTCCCCAACTCCAAGTCAACCCTACTCAAGCTCATTTTCCGTCTGGTACTTGCTACAATTGTGGCGAAACGAGCCATTTCAGGAACAAATGCCCAAAGATTGTCAATGCAAATCCAACCCTTGGATAAGCATTTGGCCGAGCAAAAGATGTTGCTGTCTTATGCCTTTGTTTCTTTTGTTTTCTAGTATTGTGAAACAATCTGTTTTGTTCATAAATAAAAGTCGTTGTTCGCAATTCTGATATACAAATGTAGTTACATGTGTGTATGGCATTTCCCTATAATACCTACATCAAGGAACTATGCTCTTTACAAACTACTCTTGTGGTTCTCCCTTTCAAGTGATCGCTCATGATTTCCTTGAAAATTTTAAGTACTCGTTTCATTCTATAAGACAAAGTACAAGAAATAAAGCGAAATTTTAAGTAATCGTGCTTTTTGCGTATCTGTGCCTTTGAATCCTTGGTTAGATAACTAAGGGTATTTTCAAATCTCATACCCATTACGTTCTGATTTTTCAACATGCATAACATAAGTTTTCAAAACAACCTTCATGATTTCAAAATGTTATTAATACAATATAACTACTTATATCAAGTGCATGATTTCAAAAGCATCATTCATGTTTTCAAAAACCTTATACATAATTTCAAAATTCATCTCGCATGATTTTAAAACATTTTTATAAATATACCTACCTAATACACCTACTTTATGTTTTCAAAAGTATTATATATAAGGTTTCCAAAAACATTGAACACATTTTAGAACCCCATGCATAGTTTTCAAAATATTTTCCTCATACATTAACTTAACCTTCAATTTCCGCTTCATATGTCACCTTAGCATATCTAGCATCTCAACTTCATAAGCATTTTTACTTCATGTTTTGACTTAAGCACATCCAGTGCAAGGTTTCAAAGCATCTTCAATTCCCAAAATCCATGTGGGATCTTTTTATCTTTACAATTAGATCCTTGTGGATAATTGTCATTCAAATCAGAATCCTTAATTGGATTCCTTGTGTACCTTAATTCAAACATTTCGGTTCCTTGCAATCGAAATCGAATTTCCTCTTTAAGATCTATCTATATTCATAGTTAGATTCTTGATAATGTTTAAGTACCAAATGAAAACCACGGAATGGATTCCTAGTGTGCTTTAAATACTTGTGCGCAATTGGCAAACTAATGACAAATTTAAAATCAAGTTAAGCAATTATGTGATTATGTGTTTATGCACCTTGTATTTTCTTTTATGCATTTTGTGTTTTTGAATACACTGGATATTCGTTATCCAAATCCTCGTAGAACCTTTCATATCTTCATATGAGGGATTCATAGTAGGACATTCAAAAGGTACTATCTCAAATCCTTAATTGGGCTTCTACGTGATAGTCAAGACCCTTGGATTATATAGTACCATTCCATGATTCAAAAAGGACCCTTTGAGTGGTCTAGTGAAAGGATTGATTCAGAATCTGGTTAAGAATGACATGTGATGATATAAGCTGAAAAGACTCCTTGGTGGTCTAGAGATCATTATTGACTCAATTAAAGAGGACCCCAGTATGGTCTAGTCACAATCATCACAGGCTCGTTCATTGTCTCCTTCCCCTACACATTATAAGATGCACTACGTGACTATGCAAGGAATTATGTAATTATAGATGCATACATAATTACGAAGTTCAGTGCACGGAAACCGCGGTAAGACTTATTATGTGTAAGAACCAATAGTGGCAACCGTAACAAAATGTGAACAATGTAATAAAGGTACGGTGGACGCACCAATAACGCTTTATATACTTGTATATAAGTGACCCTCTCACATTGCAAGCATGATGTTATTTAAAGTTACTAGAAGTTCAAGACTCTAACCAGTGTTGTTCGATCTTTTCAACTTCATGTTTCAAGCTCTCACAAGTTTCCTCTAAATAAATTTCGGGACGAAATTTCCTGAAGTAGGGGAGACTGTGACACTTGTGTCACTTCAACCATCAAACAAATACCAAACCAATAAAATATTGTATTTCATACTTGGGATTTGTATAAACATGTGTATCATTTGCACATATCAATTCTTGTTTGATTTCGGGCTCTAAATCGCTTTCTGGAAGGTTATATGCGCACTGATGCATAAATGTAACCAGTTTAATGCAACAAACACTCCGGAACAGTGACATAGGCTTAACATACCTTAAATAACCTTTACATAACTTAGAAATAAGTTTTGGAAGGTTTGGTATGCAGAAATCAAGTCTATTCGCTTACAGAGACTAAATATGACAAACTGCGAAAGTATGCCAATTTGAACTGTAACGGACATTCCGGAACTTGACCATAAGTTAAACATACCCTAAATATCCTTTACATAGCTTAGAAAAAGGCTTTGAGAGGTTCGGTATGCTAAAATAAACTTTATTGGTCAATAGGGACTAAAAGCGTCAAAAAATGCACAAGTTTGCATTTTCGCGCATATTTTATGTTCTGAATATATCCGGACATCCAAAAAATTCATGTAATCATTAAAATATTATGTTTTAGTGTGTGGCATGATAAAATTTCATTCGTCGCTTAATTTGGATCGTTTTTGCGTTCGTTACGACTTCCGTCGTAATTAACCGAACAACGCAACCGTACGACCAAAGGAACCGACATCCGAGATATTTTTGAGCATGTTTTGAGTTCCCTATACTTTAACTTCATTTTAGAGCCTTGAAATGAGGTTAACGGGGCTTAAACGTGTCAAAAATGAGCCGAAATGCAAGTTTCTGATGTGCAGGGACCTGTTTTGACAATCTGCCAAAGTTGGCCAGGCGGCCCGCGTAAGCCAAGCTTAATTCTTACGCGGGGCGCGAGAGCCTGTCAGACAGAAACTTCAGATTTTGCAATCTGGGTCGAATTCAGGGGTTTTAATGCAATTTTTGCAATACCATGGGGCTAATTTGATGGTTTTCTTGTGCCCCATTGTTTAGCAATACCATGGGCCCAAGTGGAGGGTCTAGATCGAAGCTCGTTTCCCGATAAACAATCCTAACGGTTTTAGCTCTCCTATAAATACCCACCTTCATTTCATTCATTCCTCACTTGAATTCTGAGATTTTCTCTAAGTTGGAGTGATTATCACTTCATACCTGAGAAATACTTGGAATTCAATCTTGCGGGGACCCTCTGTAAGTATTCTTTCGCGTTTTTCATTTGTTTTATCGTTAAAGTCAAACTGTGTTTGACTTTCTGCATTGACCAGTTTATGGTCAACGCGAAGTTCGTTTGAACTTCATAACGTAAGCGTAATCACGATGGTTATAGTCTCTAGTAACTATACCTACTGATTACCACGTTATCTAGGCTCAGTGACGAGTCGTAGTTTCGGCCAAAATGCGTTTTCTCGCGTATTTTGTAACCAAACGACTCTAGGGTATTAAAACCGTTTGTTTTAATACCAAACCTGTTTTCTAACTTTACTAAACATGTTCTAGCATGTTTAGCTCGTCGCTTTTAGATTTGTGCATGTTTAGGGTCGTAAAGGTAAGCGATCTAATCAATCGCTTATACTGTCGAACCCGACCCATTTGGTCGATCAATAAGATAGGTGACCATAGTTGTATAGGGAATAACCTTCCAAGGTTATACCTTATGGTCACGTCATTTAAATAGTTGTATGATAGATAGTTTATATGCCTTAGGTAAATTACCAAAATACCCTTTTTACGCATAAATTCATTTAAAGCATATGTAACCTAAATTTTGACATCTAAACTGATTGGGTAACTATATTAGACATGTTAACGCATATTTTACTTATCATAGGACTAGTTAAGCGGTCCGAACGCGTTTTACGCGAACGACGCGTTAAAGTAGCATAAGCTACCTAAACGGGTCGTAATGGGTCATAAGCACTTAGGTTAGGTTTCGTTTTAGTATGAGGGCTTGTTTAACCATATCATATGAGTTCCAATACTCATTTGGTTTACGAAACCTCATACTATCCAATCCCCCGATTTAGGTCCGGTTATTTATGTAGTTATCTATATAGGGTGTCGTTTGATTCCGTGATCCATCTAGCCTTGCTTGGTTGTTGTTCAAGACTTCTAAGCACCCTCAAGTGAGTACATGGTCCCCTCTTTTACTGTTTTTCAAACATTTTGGGGTGAAACACATGTGCCTACTTGTTACTTTCGTGCTTTTCATGTTTTCATATCATATACTTGCTATGTTCATTAGTACACTATTAGTACATGATTTCATTATGTTTTGCTATGTATGTTTACTTGACATGCTAGCACATTGTTTTACATTACTTTTGCTATGTATGTTCACTTAGCATACTTAGTACATTGTTTTCACATAACTTGTTTACATTTGGTATAACATTTGGTTTGTTTAACGGTTCTTTATTACATCCATTAACACCGATCATGCCACTCAGTAGTAGGTAGTGGTACCATAGGACTTGACAAATCCCGTTCCTAAAATCCTAGGTTTGTTTGGATGTATGGAATGACCGAATCCAAAAACATTTCTTTTTGATAACCTTTACTCTAAGGTTATCCTGTTGTCTCAAGGCTTGGGTGTATGCGTTAACTTATCACATAAATGTTTGTATCATTAAAACATGTTTTTACTTTGCAAAACATAACTTTTTGATTTATTCAAAATACTTTGTTTTGGTTCATTTTTACTTATGGTTTAGGTAGTCTCATTTTTACTTACCATACATAACTTTTGTTTACACATACATAACTACATGACTACATTTTGGACTTTTAAACATTGACAATGATTCATACAAGAGCATTTGATGGTCGGTTTAAACATGAACTTTATACTTTGGTGGTTTGTTTAAAGTGATTTAAGTGACGAGGCGTGTGTAATATGATACAAGCATGGTGGATATGCCGCTAGTACTTCCTATATATAAGTGTTTGTATGATATTACATATCATAGCGTTGTTTAAATCATTTCAGTTTAGACATATCTTTCACAAGACATTGTTTTACAAACAACTTATTTTATACAAACTCATTTTTACTTGGTTATTCAATTAACCTTACATTACTCTTTTACATATCATCTACCTTATTATCGCTTTTTAAACGTTTTATAAAAGCAAACACTTAAACTGGATTCATGGCAAGTTTTCATTAAACATTTTTTGAAAAACCTAAGTCATGAATCCTATTTTTCACAAAACCTATGTACTCGCCGGCATTTTTATGCTGATGTATTTTCACATGTGTTTCAGGTACAATAGTTGATGATATTTGACGATGATATTGATGCATGCTCACATAGGATTGGACGAGGCCTTAGTGACAATAAAAGATGCAAGACTAGTTAAATTTTGTTTTACTACTTTGTTTGTTAAGACATTGTAACTCTTTTAATCAATAAAACAACATTTCAATTTTCCATGTGTTATGAAACAATGATTCTGTTACAACACTCCCCGACGTTTCTGCCACGTTTTGTTGTTTTACGTGGTCAGGGTGTGACAGAAAAGTTGGTATCAGAGCTCATGGTTATAGGGAATTAGGTTATTAGTAATGCTTTGACCTAGTCTATAACCTTCCTAGGACCCTAACGCGAGTTTACTTGCGTTTAGTCATAAAACAATACCGTCACCTATCCTTAGGCGACAACCACAACAAGAACATAAATTTCAAAACCGCTTTGAAAACTAATCATCTGTTCTAGGATGATTGATTACTAGGTTTTGAACCCTCTAAGTTTTCAAATCTCGTCAAAGTTTGGGTCTTATAATGTGAACACGTGCAAACTGGAAGGGTGAATGCCTGTACTCTGAGTTTTCTGTCTAAGGCTAGAGTGTTCGTACAAATCCGCAGTATCGGACCAGTCACTCTTACCTAGGAACTCTTGGGGTGAGTGTTCACTTATAGGCAAGCATGTCTTCAGCGATGCATTATTATGACCAGTTTGCTTTGATTTGTCAACGTCTCATTTGTTTGCCTTAGGTAACAAACAAATGATCGCAATTCGTATGCATTGCCTTTCTGTTTTGTTTATCCGATAACATTCCATTGTTGCTTCCTATGTCTTTCATTTTCTTCTAGAATGTCTCTTCATCTCAACAACGGTCAAATGTCCGAGCAAACAGCCAAATTTGCCCAGCAAATAGGCGAAGTAATTTTGAAGTCTGTGGATCTAGGCATTGCCATGTCTCGTCTCAAAAATGGAGCCACTCAAGAGTCACCAAAGGAAGCAGAAGTCAAGCCTGCACCAAAATCAAGGAAGCGTAAGGCTTCAAGGAAACCCGCAGCAGTTACACCTAATCAAGCGGGACCTAGCCAAGTGGCAGCGCCACCAGCTAGGAAGCCGTACATAGGAACTGCCCCATGGTGCAAACGATGCAACCGTCATCATTCAAACCTCATACCCTGCTCCAAATGTACCTACTGTGGACGGTTGGGACATTTGATTAGCATATGCCGCTTTGCTATCCAGAACAAAGCTGTTTCAAGTCAACCCTACTCAAGCTCGTTTTCCGTCTGGTACTTGCTACAACTGTGGCAAAATGAGCCATTTCAGGAACAAATGCCCAAAGATTGTCAATGCAAATCCAACCCTTGGATAAGCATTTGGCCGAGCAAAAGATGTTGCTGTCTTATGCCTTTTTTCTTTTGTTTTCTTGTATTGTGAAATAATCTGTTTTGTTCATAAATAAAAGTCGTTGTTCACAATTCTGATATACAAATGTAGTTACATGTGTGTATGGCATTTCCCTATAATACCTACATCAAGGAACTATGCTCTTTACAAACTATTCTTGTGGTTCTCCCTTTCAAGTGATCGCTCATGATTTCCTTGAAAATTTTAAGTACTCGTTTCATTCAATAAGACAAAGTACAAGAAATAAAGCGAAATTTTGATATAAGTGTTTGTATGATATTACATATCCTAGCGTTGTTTAAATCATTTCAGTTTAGACATATCTTTCACAAGACATTGTTTTACAAACAACTTATTTTATACAAACTCATTTTTACTTGGTTATTCAATTAACCGTACATTATGTGACAACTCGAATTTCCAAGATTCTTATTTCGCATTTATTGCACGTTCAAGTATTGTTTAGCTGTTTAAATTGCATAATTGATTTCTATGGAATTGTTTACGTTTTGATGCTATGAATCGTATTGTGTGATTGTGTATAGTTGTTTGTTAATTTTGAAAGACTTGGTAAATATATGAACTTGGTGGTGAAACTATGAAATGGTTATGAGATGGTGTGCATGTGTGAAATATAATACTTAGGGGAGGTAGAGGGTAATTAGTGAAATTCTAAAGATACTTAACCCTAACCCCTTTTCACTAATCATTGGCACACAAATCAAAACACGTAGTTGCAATTCTCTAATCCTCTAGCAAGCATCATCACCATCATCATTGGCACTAGATAATCATCACACTTGATTCCTCTTTCTCTAGAATCAACATAAGGTAAATCGTTTATTGATTTCTTGATTATCATCAACTCTTGATAGTGTGTTTCATGAAAACCCTAGTTTTTGCATATGCTATTCTTGGTGTAATTGATTCTGATTTATCATAAAAGGATGACTGATGATTGTGAAATTATCGCTTGGTGATTAAGATCTTTGATTATAGATGATTGATTTGTTAAGACTATTGAATTATTGATTTATTACTGCTATGCAAAAAGGATGAGTTTAGGGTTTCTGATCGAATGAATATTTGAACGTAACTGATGCTCATGCGATGGATGTTCTGCCTAATGATTGATCTTACTTGATGTCCGAGGTTCAATTGTTGTAATGTCCGAGTTTGTTATCACACATGTTGTCTGAGTTTATCATTGCATCTAGTCCGACTTTTAACATGAAATTGTGTCTGAGTTTCGTATATATATAACATAATATCCAAGTTTTTAAAGGGAGAGGATATTATCCGAGGTTAAAAACATAAAGCAAAGGTCCGAGTTTGTCTTTGTAGATTAAAGGTCCGAATGTTACTTATTGTCCGAGTTTAATGAATCATATATTGTCTGAGTTTAATAAATATACATGGTCTGAGTTTAGTGATGTATATAGGACCGAGTTTAATGGAATGAATATAAGGACCGAGTTTAATTACCATGTATGGTCCGAGGTTAGTTACTCATGTATAGTCCGAACATAATAGTTATCATATGTCCGAGTTTCATTTAAAAAAAAACAATGGGTTCGAGTTTATTAGGGGATGTTGGTCCGAGTTTCATTTAAAAATAGTGGGTCCGAGTTTATTAGGGGATGTTGGCCCGAGTTTAACTCTCATGCTTGGTCCGAGTTTTCTTAAAAACCTCACACACACTTCTGTCCGACTTTGTAAACCCCCCAAGATCTTGTCCGAGTTTAATTGATAAAGATCTTGTCCGAGTTCAATTGATAAAGATCCAGCCCGAGTTTAATGGATAAAGACTAGTCCGACTTTGTTGTATGTAGCCTGGTCCGAACTTTGTGATCCCTTTTCTCTTGTAAACTTTGTTAAAGCAATGTTTGATGTATCAATAGTAGTTCTAGTCAAATAGAATTGAAAGCATGTGGCTTGTAAAAGTTGGTAATCTTGAATAGTATAGGGGGCGGTCCATGTGATGATCTCGTCGAACAATATCATTGATATTTAAATAATACTTGTTAGTAAGAATGAAATTTCGTTACATATGTTAACTTAACCATGTTAAGTGTGCTAACGCTTCTATGCATGCCAACTCTAATAATTCTGATCAACGTCGTTAACACAGTTAAGTTTAACCAGACTGTTAATGAATGAATAGCTAAGTCAAAACAAACTGTGAAAACCCTTGATGTAAAGCTTGAGTTGCATGAATATGATTAGCTGAGTATGTGATTTATGATGTTAATTGTCAAACGCTTTACGACATAGATTACCTGTGTATCATTACGAACATGAACTGATTTAATATACATGCATACGATAGGTCGTGATTGACTAACGGTGAGCGTGTGTATTCTTTAGCATACCGAGCAAACCAAGGTGAGTTCACACAGCCAAGGCATGGGGTTCCCAGGGTGGGAATGGGATTTGATTATTTACTGGTACATATCTACACGGGAACGTAGTGTTGTGATTTGATGAACTATTGTACAAACACCACTGTTGGAACTACTACTAGACTAGTAACACTTGTTGAACTGATCTTCGCACACCTGCCAAGGGTTGGCCGCGATATTATGACTGACTTCGCACACCTGCCTTTGGAAGGCCGCGAACTGTAATCTACTAATCTTCGCACACCTGCCTGGTAGGCCGCGATACAAATAAACCTAGTCTAGAATACTCGGGATGAACAGTCCCCTAATATCTTCGCATACCTGCCTGGGAGGCCGCGATGGAAACCAATACGATACATGACATAACGAACGAACATACTGCTACTCACACTATACTATTACTGAACTGTTAACTGTGAACTCGCTCAACTAGTTGTTGACTCTCTGCTGCATGCCTTGCAGGATATTAGGTACATATGGAGCTTGCACAGGGAGGAGCAGGTCGTTGTGGAGATTGGATCGTGGATGATATGTTATACTTACAACACTCAAACTATTTACATACATTGGATATCATTATTACGCTTCCGCTACTTAAATTATGTTGGAACATCAATCGTATTGAATAGTTGGTTTACATTTATTATACTTGACATTAATTACATGTTCGATATGATTGGTGGCTTGATCCTGGTCATGTCACGCCTCCAAGCGGTGGTACTCCGCGTGTGGGATTTTGGGGGTGTGACAGATTGGTATCAGAGCCATTGGTTATAGAGAACTTGGTTTTAATATGGGAAAATGTTTTTATTAAAACCAGACTATAACCAGAACAGTGCTCTCAACGATCCACAACGACGCTTCGCTCCACGTGCAAGACTCGACATCCTAGGTAATAAGGTTTATGTTTATTACCTGCTTACTAGAACTGCATAGAACTTTGCTCGTAGTATGCTTACATTACCTTGCTCACTACTTGTTATTGCTTGAGAACACCTACGTGCTTACACTTTTCTGTCATCGCCCTACTCGCGAATCACTCTCACTTACATTACTTTTTAGATCATGTCTGGAAGAATTAGCATGACACAAGCCCAGCTAGAGGCTTTCGTTCAAGCTCAAGTTGCTGCGGCAGTTGCAGCAGCTCACGCAGGTCAACACGCGCAGCAGCCTGTCTGCACATTCAAGAACTTCATGGACTGTCGTCCAAACTCTTTCAGTGGCACCGAGGGGGCAGTAGGACTCCTCCATTGGTTTGAAAAGCTAGAGTCAGTATTCGAAATGTGCGAGTGCCCTGAGGCTCGCAAGGTCAAGTACGCCACTGGCACTTTGGAAGGAATCGCGTTGACTTGGTGGAACGCGCAAGTACAGATCTTAGGGTTGGCAGCTGCTAACGCCACACCCTGGAACGATTTTAAGGAACTTATCAAGAGGGAATATTGCACGCGTGAAGATATTCACAAGTTGGAAGACGAGCTGTACAATTTGAAAATGGTTGGATCTGAGATCAAAGCGTATACTAAACGGTCAAACGAGTTGGCCGTGCTGTGTCCAACTATGGTAGACCCTCCGTACAAGCGCATTGAGATGTATCTCAAGGGATTGGCGCCAGAGATCCAGAGCCATGTGACATCGGCCAATCTTGACAACATTCAGGCTATTCAGCGCCTCGCTCACCGTATTACAGATCAGGCAGTGGATCAGAACAAACTGCCAAAACGTGTCAAGGCTACCACTGCTGCTGTCACCACTTCTGCTACTCCCAGTGACAACAAGAGGAAATGGGAGGGGGATTCCAGCAAGGGATCGGTTTCTGTTCAGTCTCAGCAGCGCAAGACAAATGACTACCAGAACTCGAGTCAGCAATCATCTGGCAGTCAGGGGCAGGGTGGATATCGGGGAATTCACCCACTGTGTAATAAGTGCAACCGACACCACAGCGGAAGATGTCGCAGGGAACAATGTCAAAGATGCCTCAAGATGGATCATGAGGCTAAGGATTGTAGAAGCTCTCGGCCAGCAAATCAGAACCAGCAACTCCCACCGCCAGCTCCACAGAACCAGCAGCAGCAACCACAGCGTGGAAACCGGGGATGTTTCCAGTGTGGGGCAGAAGGACATTACAAACGCGATTGCCCTCAGTTGAACCAGAATCAGAACCACAACAATAACCAGGGCAACGGGAACAACAAAAACAACGGGGGAAACAACAATAACAATGGCAACGAGGCAAGAGGTCGAGTTTTCATGTTAGGAGGAGGAGACGCAATGAACGCTAATTGAACTCATAACTTATCTTGGATTTTCATTATTATGTTTACGCTACTCAAACAAAGTTTGGTTTGAACATTAATCGTGTTGGGTTTTATGAATTATTTTAACTGCTATACTTTATGATTGATATGATGAGTGGTTTGATATTATTGAACGCACCTGCCGTATTTATGGACCTTACGAACAGGGTGTGCAAACCCTACCTGGACAAATTCGTCATTGTCTTCATCGACGACATCCTGATCTACTCCAAGAGTCAGGGGGAGCACGAGCAACACTTACGTCTCATCTTGGAACTTCTCCGAAAGGAGCAACTGTACGCAAAGTTTTCAAAATGCGGCTTCTGGCTTCGTGAAGTCCACTTCTTAGGCCATGTGGTGAACATGGATGGAATTCATGTCGATCCATCCAAGATAGATTCGATCAGGAACAGACCAGCACCGTGTACACCAACAGAAATACGCCAATTCTTGGGTTTGGCGGGATACTACAGGCGGTTTATCAAAGACTTTTCGAAGATCGCGCAGCCGATTACTATGTTGACACAGAAAGGTGTCACCTACCGTTGGAGAGATTCCCAAGAGACCGCTTTTCAGTACTTAAAGGATAGGCTGTGCAGCGCACCTATTCTCTCACTGCCAGAGGGCACAGATGACTTCGTGGCTTATGGTGATACATCAATACAGGGTCTCGGTTGTGTATTGATGCAACGGGATAAGGTTATTGCTTGCGCTTCGCGGCAACTCAAGATTTGTGAACGGAACTACGCGACGCACGATTTAGAGCTGGGAGCTGTTGTTTTCGCGCTTAAGATATGGCGACACTACCTGTACGGTACCAAGTGCACTATTTACACCGATCACAGGAGCCTCGAGCATATCCTTAAGCAGAAGGATTTGAACATGCGTCAACGACGATGGGTTGAACCACTGAACGATTACGAAAGCGCCATCAAGTACCATCCAGGCAAAGCCAATGTTGTGGCTGACGCCCTCAGTCGGAAAGACACTTTACCTCGGCGCGTGCGAGCGCTACAGCTTACGATTCAGTCCAGCCTTCCTGCACATATACGAGATGCTCAGGTAGAAGCATTGAAACCAGAAAACGTCAGGGCTGAAGCCCTACGCGGCTCAAGGCAACGATTAGAACGGAAGGCAGACGGCGCCTACTATGTAACGGGGCGTATTTGGGTCCCACTTTATGGCGGTCTACGCGAACTTGTGATGGACGAAGCGCACAAGTCTCGCTACTCGGTACATCCAGGGTCGGATAAAATGTACCACGACATTAGAACTACTTATTGGTGGCCTAGCATGAAGGCCCACATCGCTACGTACGTTGGAAAATGCTTGACCTGTGCGAGAGTCAAGGTTGAATATCAGAAACCAGCTGGCCTACTTCAGCAGTCTAAGATACCTCAATGGAAATGGGAAGAAATTTCCATGGATTTCGTTATAGGCCTACCTAGATCTCAGCGTGGGAATGATACCATATGGGTGATCGTGGATCGACTCACCAAGTCTGCACACTTCCTAGATATAAAGGAAACGGATAAGTTCTCCACTCTCGCAGACATCTATCTCAAAGAAGTTGTTTCGAGGCACGGGGTGCCCACCTCCATCATTTCGGATCGGGATGCACGATTCACGTCAGAACTATGGCAAGTGATGCACAAATCTTTCGGCTCACGGTTAGACATGAGCACAGCATATCATCCTTAGACCGATGGGCAGTCTGAGCGAACAATCCAAACTCTTGAAGACATGCTTCGAGCATGTGTTATCGATTCCGGCAATGGCTGGGAAAAGCACCTACCTTTGGTGGAGTTCTCATACAATAACAGTTATCATACCAGCATACAAGCCGCTCCATTTGAGGCATTGTACGGACGTAAATGCCGGTCACCTCTCTGTTGGGCAGAGGTGGGGGATAGTCAGATTACGGGTCCAGAGATTGTAGTGGACGCCACAGAAAAGATTTCACTGATACGACAACGCATGGCGGCAGCACGCGACCGTCAGAAAGCCTACGCGGATAAGCGTAAAAAGCCACTGAAATTTCAGGTCGGGGACCGGGTATTACTTAAAGTCTCACCCTGGAAGGGTGTGGTTCGTTTTGGCGAACGAGGCAAACTTAATCCGCGATATGTCGGACCATCTGAGATTATAGAAAGAATAGGCCCAGTAGCCTACCGATTAAACCTACCAGCTGAACTCGGGGCAATTCACAATGTCTTTCACGTGTCGAATCTGAAGTAGTACCTGTCAGATGAGACCCTCACAGTTCCTTTTAAGGAACTCACTATCGACGAGCGTTGCAGTTCGTCGAGGAGCCAGTTGAAATCACGGACCGGGATGTTAAGGTCCTCAAACACAAGAGAATCCCTCTTGTTCGAGTTCGTTGGAACTCCCGACGTGGCCCATAGTACACCTGGGAACGCGAAGATCAGATGACAGAAAAGTACCTCCAATTATTCGAAACCAATGCATCCACTACTGAGGCTGAAGCTACTACTACTGAATTTCGGGACGAAATTCCAAATCAACGGGGGGATGATGTGACACCCCAGGAAAACCAGTGAACGATATAACTTACCTAGCTTCCTCAGTGAGTGCATACCAAATTTCGGGACGAAATTTCTTTCAAGTTGGGGATAATGTGACAACTCGAATTTCCAAGATTCTTATTTCGCATTTATTGCACGTTCAAGTATTGTTTAGCTGTTTAAATTGCATAATTGATTTCTATGGAATTGTTTACGTTTTGATGCTATGAATCGTATTGTGTGATTGTGTATAGTTGTTTGTTAATTTTGAAAGACTTGGTAAATATATGAACTTGGTGGTGAAACTATGAAATGGTTATGAGATGGTGTGCATGTGTGAAATATAATACTTAGGGGAGGTAGAGGGTAATTAGTGAAATTCTAAAGATACTTAACCCTAACCCCTTTTCACTAATCATTGGCACACAAATCAAAACACGTAGTTGCAATTCTCTAATCCTCTAGCAAGCATCATCACCATCATCATTGGCACTAGATAATCATCACACTTGATTCCTCTTTCTCTAGAATCAACATAAGGTAAATCGTTTATTGATTTCTTGATTATCATCAACTCTTGATAGTGTGTTTCATGAAAACCCTAGTTTTTGCATATGCTATTCTTGGTGTAATTGATTCTGATTTATCATAAAAGGATGACTGATGATTGTGAAATTATCGCTTGGTGATTAAGATCTTTGATTATAGATGATTGATTTGTTAAGACTATTGAATTATTGATTTATTACTGCTATGCAAAAAGGATGAGTTTAGGGTTTCTGATCGAATGAATATTTGAACGTAACTGATGCTCATGCGATGGATGTTCTGCCTAATGATTGATCTTACTTGATGTCCGAGGTTCAATTGTTGTAATGTCCGAGTTTGTTATCACACATGTTGTCTGAGTTTATCATTGCATCTTGTCCGACTTTTAACATGAAATTGTGTCTGAGTTTCGTATATATATAACATAATATCCAAGTTTTTAAAGGGAGAGGATATTATCCGAGGTTAAAAACATAAAGCAAAGGTCCGAGTTTGTCTTTGTAGATTAAAGGTCCGAATGTTACTTATTGTCCGAGTTTAATGAATCGTATATTGTCTGAGTTTAATAAATATACATGGTCTGAGTTTAGTGATGTATATAGGACCGAGTTTAATGGAATGAATATAAGGACCGAGTTTAATTACCATGTATGGTCCGAGGTTAGTTACTCATGTATAGTCCGAACATAATAGTTATCATATGTCCGAGTTTCATTTAAAAAAAAAAACAATGGGTCCGAGTTTATTAGGGGATGTTGGTCCGAGTTTCATTTAAAAACAGTGGGTCCGAGTTTATTAGGGGATGTTGGCCCGAGTTTAACTCTCATGCTTGGTCCGAGTTTTCTTAAAAACCTCACACACACTTCTGTCCGACTTTGTAAACCCCCCAAGATCTTGTCCGAGTTTAATTGATAAAGATCTTGTCCGAGTTCAATTGATAAAGATCCAGCCCGAGTTTAATGGATAAAGACTAGTCCGACTTTGTTGTATGTAGCCTGGTCCGAACTTTGTGATCCCTTTTCTCTTGTAAACTTTGTTAAAGCAATGTTTGATGTATCAATAGTAGTTCTAGTCAAATAGAATTGAAAGCATGTGGCTTGTAAAAGCTGGTAATCTTGAATAGTATAGGGGGCGGTCCATGTGATGATCTCGTCGAACAATATCATTGATATTTAAATAATACTTGTTAGTAAGAATGAAATTTCGTTACATATGTTAACTTAACCATGTTAAGTGTGCTAACGCTTCTATGCATGCCAACTCTAATAATTCTGATCAACGTCGTTAACACAGTTAAGTTTAACCAGACTGTTAATGAATGAATAGCTAAGTCAAAACAAACTGTGAAAACCCTTGATGTAAAGCTTGAGTTGCATGAATATGATTAGCTGAGTATGTGATTTATGATGTTAATTGTCAAACGCTTTACGACATAGATTACCTGTGTATCATTACGAACATGAACTGATTTAATATACATGCATACGATAGGTCGTGATTGACTAACGGTGAGCGTGTGTATTCTTTAGCATACCGAGCAAACCAAGGTGAGTTCACACAGCCAAGGCATGGGGTTCCCAGGGTGGGAATGGGATTTGATTATTTACTGGTACATATCTACACGGGAACGTAGTGTTGTGATTTGATGAACTATTGTACAAACACCACTGTTGGAACTACTACTAGACTAGTAACACTTGTTGAACTGATCTTCGCACACCTGCCAAGGGTTGGCCGCGATATTATGACTGACTTCGCACACCTGCCTTTGGAAGGCCGCGAACTGTAATCTACTAATCTTCGCACACCTGCCTGGTAGGCCGCGATACAAATAAACCTAGTCTAGAATACTCGGGATGAACAGTCCCCTAATATCTTCGCATACCTGCCTGGGAGGCCGCGATGGAAACCAATACGATACATGACATAACGAACGAACATACTGCTACTCACACTATACTATTACTGAACTGTTAACTGTGAACTCGCTCAACTAGTTGTTGACTCTCTGCTGCATGCCTTGCAGGATATTAGGTACATATGGAGCTTGCACAGGGAGGAGCAGGTCGTTGTGGAGATTGGATCGTGGATGATATGTTATACTTACAACACTCAAACTATTTACATACATTGGATATCATTATTACGCTTCCGCTACTTAAATTATGTTGGAACATCAATCGTATTGAATAGTTGGTTTACATTTATTATACTTGACATTAATTACATGTTCGATATGATTGGTGGCTTGATCCTGGTCATGTCACGCCTCCAAGCGGTGGTACTCCGCGTGTGGGATTTTGGGGGTGTGACACATTACTCTTTTACATATCATCTACCTTATTATCGCTTTTCAAACGTTTTATAAAAGCAAACACTTAAACTGGATTCATGGCAAGTTTTCATTAAACATTTTTTTAAAAACCTAAGTCATGAATCCTATTTTTCACAAAACCTATGTACTCGCCGGCATTTTTATGCTGATGTATTTTCACATGTGTTTCAGGTACAATAGTTGATGATATTTGATGATGATATTGATGCATGCTCACATAGGATTGGACGAGGCCTTAGTGACAATAAAAGATGCAAGACTAGTTAAATTTTGTTTTACTACTTTGTTTGTTAAGACATTGTAACTCTTTTAATCAATAAAACAACATTTCAATTTTCCATGTGTTATGAAACAATGATTCTGTTACAACACTCCCCGACGTTTCCGCCATGTTTTGTTGTTTTACATGGTCGGGGTGTGACATTATTACATATAATTTTTCCCAAAATAATACTTTTGTCGAAAATACGCGTTTAAGAGTATTTTCTGAAAGTATGTAAGTTATGGATAAAGATCGGGTGGTAATAATAATACCGTGTAACTTAAATAATTATTGTGAAGGCGTTCGTATTATTTTGGAGTCGTTAATAATCAGTAATATTATCTTTACCCTAAAAATAATATTTACGTAGTTCACAAAATAATCATAAAAATCTCACAAGTGTTATTACGGAAAATATATACTAAATATATATTTATCAAGTTTTATTTTGTAAAAATCCCACCTCCGACACTTGGTTATTTTGTAATAAAAATTATGGCGAAATTTATTTGGAAAAACAAGTTAAAAAGATATTTTTAAGCACTTGCCATGAAAATAATTCTAAGTGTCATTTTCTGGAAAAATTTCGCCAGAGTTTCCTCTGTAACTGGAGGTGGCCACGCTTTCAAGCGTATCATTTTCTTTTATAAATTCAAACAACAATTTTCTCAATCAACGACAAACAATATTCCAACATCATACTATTTCAAAAATATCACAAACACATGAACTTGTGGGTTGTATAAAAGTGTGTAGTAACTTCCCATTATTTTTAATAGATCTTTCTACTTTTATAAATGAGATCGGTTTCCCGAAAATCTTATTTTTATAGAAAATGCATTTCTACATCTTCTAGTCAGAATTTCAAAAATAATTCTTTGTTAAAACTTTTTGTTACATAAGTGCCTACACGCTTGTGTGTTTATAAAAACATCTTTAGTTTATGAAAGATCCGGCTTTAAAAATATGATTTCATTTGACACTTGGTTCTTCAAAAATACCACTTGTAGATCTTTAGATCCACTAGTTTAGAACTCTATTTCATAAGAAAAATTGTTTTTACACAAGTTCATGTTTATGTTTGGAAGGGTTCGTCATCTAATAACTTTACGACTTATCATATTGCTAGTTCATGTTTCATGAACATGCTCTAACGTGGTTATCCATTCCCATACTAGCAATCAACAACATTAAATAATCATAATAAAACTAGATTTATAAGTTTTACACTATTATTTACTTATTATCCACTTTGTTTATTTATTTTTTTTTTGTAGACTTTAAACTTGATCTCTAGCGTTTATGATTTTTGCCCGTTAAATCTTTTATTAACCACTTTAGAATAGAACAATAGGGTGTTTAGAGTCACTTACTACTAGCTCGAGGGTAGGGAAGAAACTAGTCGAAAAACGGGTGGTTAATAGCGTTGAGGTGAGGTCCTTGACGATCCGTAAGCACCAAGCTTCCTTGTACGCGACCCTTCACACTTGTATATAAGTAGAAAACTTTGATCAAAATGGAAAAAAAAGGATGGATGGAAGTGAATGCTCTCGGCAGTAAGCAAGAAAGAAAGGAAGAGAATTTTTTTTTTTTTTTTTTTTTTTGTGAATTGATGTAAATGAATATGATTATCCCTTAAGTATTTTTATAACCCATTTCATCACCAAAATCCTTTGGATATTATGTCTTTTAGATATAAGACATACATTAATAAAATAATTAAAAGTGTAAGGATATGTCCCCTAGGGGGGACCGATTTGGTTACAAAGGGAGGGAGGTTTGGTTCAGTTTTAACTAGATAATTAAAGTTTAGTTATGTTAAGTTGAGGTTAATTAGTGTATATTATGTGTTGTAAGTTATAACGGGCGTTAGGGTATTCGGGGACCCTAACTAGCTTAGAAAAAGAAAAATAGTGTCAATGACAATATTTTTATGTTCCGGGTAAAGTCCGGTTGTTCGGTTGGATTTTAATCCGTTAAAGTGCTTAATAAGCATTTAAAGTGTCGTTATTATTATTTTTAGTGACACAAAGAGTTCCCGACACTTTGGAAAGTGTCTAGTATTATTTTTCCGCGTTTTTGCACTTTACTAGTTAGCTAAAATGCTGAATTTTTATATTAAAGTGCAGAATTTGTGTTTAAATCATATTTTTGGCACATTCGGTCACTATAACTATCACCTAGTGACACAGTTGTACAACCCTCATTTCCCTACACTCTCTACTAGTGTAGTAAACTATTCCCGGCTCATACAGGCCTTAGAGGCAGTACCTGCCTGGTGCTGGCTATGTCCGCACGTTTACTGGGTTATCCGTTTATTGTGCTACTGTGCTTTTGTGCATCATGTTTGTCACTAAAGTTCTGTATGTAAATAATAGAGTGACAGCAATTAACGTATGATGCAAGTATGTGCATGTATCGGTATTCAAGTAGCAGTTTATCCATAATTGTAAGCAAGCACAGTAATTTATGCAGTAATTAAATATTAATTAAGTCGTACGGATACCTGATTTGGTGAGGGTTGTCACATTCTCCCCCCGTTAGAAAAATTTCGTCCCGAAATTTTAAGTTCTGCTTCTAGGTGCAGGGTTCTTGGGAAATAAGTGGGGGTATTTCTCTTTCATCCGGTCCTCACGCTCCTAGGTGTATTCAGGACCATGTCTGGCATTCCAACGAACCTTGACGAGCTTGACACTGCTCCGGCGGGTTTTGTTCACTTTCCAATCCATAACCTCAACAGGTTCTTCCACAAAATGGAGCGTGTCGTCAATATGGATCTCGTCTGTGGGAATGACAACGGTATCTTGTGTTGGACTTTTCTTCAAATTTGATACATGAAATGTATCGTGAACACCATTCAGTTCAGCAGGTAAATCCAACTTGTACGCTACTAACCCAATTCTTTCCAAAATTCTGAACGGACCAATATACCGCGGATTCAACTTTCCACGCTTCCCGAAGAGTGCCACACCCTTCCAGGGTGATACCTTTAACAAAACCATGTCACCTACCTCAAACTCTAGAGGTTTCCTTCTTCGATCTGCATAACATTTCTGATGATCGCGGGCCGCCTTGATGCGATCCCGGATCTGTGCAATCTTATCTGTGGTTTCCTGGACCACATCAGGACCAACCAATTGTCTATCACCTGCATCAGACCAACAAAGCGGTGATCTGCACTTGCGGCCATATAGAGCTTCAAATGGCGCGGCACCAATACTGGTGTGGTAGCTGTTGTTGTATGAAAATTCGACCAATGGTAAATGTTTATCCCAGCTACCGCCCAAATCCATAACACATGCTCTCAGCATATCTTCCAATGTTTGTATCGTTCGTTCGCTTTGTCCGTCGGTCTGTGCGTGAAATGCAGTGCTCAGATTCAATTGTGAGCCAAAAGCTTCTTGGAAGGATTGCCAAATCCTTGATACGAACCTTCCGTCTCTATCAGAGATGATTGAGAGAGGCACTCCATGGCGTGTAACAATTTCTCTCATATAAATTTCAGCCAATTTGCTCGTGTTATCTTTCTCTCTGATAGGTAAGAAGTGTGCGGATTTTGTTAATCGGTCCACTATTACCCAAATAGCGTCATGACCTCTTGGCGTTCTTGGTAACTTCGTTATAAAATCCAATGAGATTTGTTCCCATTTCCACATGGGAATCTCAGGTTGTTGCAGAAGTCCCGAGGGCTTTTGGTATTCAGCTTTCACCTTAGCACACGTTAAACATTTGCTCACATAAACAGCAACATCGCCTTTCATCCTAGGCCACCAGTAATAATCTTTAAGATCCTGGTACATCTTATCCGCTCCTGGATGGATAGAGTACCGTGATTTGTGTGCCTCATCGAAAATAACCTTTCTTAAACCACCAAATAGAGGAACCCAAATCCTTTTCATAAAGCATAACGTTCCTTCCACGTTTGGCACTAATTGCTTCTCCATCCCATGGAGATATTCTTCTTCAAGGTTTCTTTCCTTAAGTGCTTCTTTCTGCGCGGCACGAATGTGCAAGGAAAGATCTGGTTGGATAATCATCTCTAAAGCCCTAACCCTTATGGGCTTTATCCTTTCCTTTCGACTTAGGGCATCGGCGACCACATTCGCCTTCCCTGGATGATACTTTATCTCACAGTCGTAATCGTTCAGCAACTCGACCCAACGTCTCTGTCTCATATTCAACTCTTTCTGGTCGAATATGTGCTGCAGACTTTTATGATCTGTGAAAATTGTACACTTTGTACCATATAAGTAGTGTCTCCAGATCTTTAAAGCAAATACCACTGCGCGGAGTTCCAAATCATGTGTGGTATAGTTCTTTTCGTGTACCTTTAGCTGGCGTGATGCGTAAGCAATAACTTTCTGGCATCGCATCAACACGCATCCCATCCTTGACGCGAGGCGTCACAGTATACCACAAAATCATATGTACCTTCCGGTAGTGCTAAGATTGGCGTATTGCAGAGCTTATCCTTTAACAACTGAAACGCTTCCTCCTGTTTGATTCCCCAATCAAACTTCTTATCCTTTTGTGTGAGGATTGTCAATGGTTGAGCGATCTTTGAAAAATCCTCGATGAACCTTCGATAGTAGCCAGCCAAACCCAAGAATTGTCGAATCTCGGTTGGTGTCTTTGGGGTTTCCCAATTCTTGATCGCTTCGATCTTGGTGGGGTCCATATGAATTCCATCTCCATTTACCATGTGTCCAAGAAATTGGACTTCATGTAGCCAAAACTCGCACTTAGAGAACTTGGCATACAACTGTTCCTTTTTCAGCAGTTCCAGAATTGCTCTTAGATGTTGTTCGTGTTCAGCCTTCGTCTTTGAATAAATCAAAATATCGTCGATAAACACAATCACGAACTTATCGAGATACGGCTTACAAACTCTGTTCATTAGGTCCATAAAAACAGCAGGTGCTTTTGTCAACCCAAACGGCATAACTAGGAACTCGTAGTGTCCATAGCGAGTTCTGAAGGCTGTCTTCGGGATACTCTCTTCTTGTATCGTTAACTGATGGTAGCATGATCGCAAATCGATCTTTGAGTAAAAACTTGAGCCTTGCAGCTGGTCAAATAGATCATCAATCCTTGGCAGAGGATACCTATTCTTGATCGTCAACTTATTCAACTCCCGGTAGTCGATACACATACGAAAACTACCGTCCTTTTTCTTGACAAAAAGACTGGAGCTCCCCAAGGTGAGAAGCTTGGTCTGATGAATCCTTTGTCTAACAACTCTTGAAGTTGTGTCGACAATTCCTGCATCTCTGACGGTGCAAGTCTGTAAGGTGCCCTAGCTACAGGCGCGGTGCCTGGAACTAAGTCGATGCAAAACTCCACTTGCCTCTGGGGTGGCAATCCTGGCAAGTCCTCTGGGAAGACTTCTGGGTATTCCCTCACGACACGGATGTCTTCGATCTTTGGTTCAGCAGCTTTCTTATCCACGATGTGTGCTAGGAAGGCAGCACATCCCTTTTGTAAACACTTTCGCGCTTTCAGGCAGCTGATAATTCTTAAGGGCGTATCCCGCTTCTCCCCATGAACCACAATTGTTTTTCCATCCTCGGTTGGGATACGAACGACCTTTTCGTGACAAACAATTTATGCCTTGTTGCTTGATAACCAATCCATTCCTACTACCACGTCGAAGCTCCCCAGCTGGACTGGTAGTAGATCCAAAGCAAACTCACGCTCTCCCAACTCAATTACACAACCTCTGACAACTTCATTAGCTTCTACTAACTTTCCATTAGCCAATTCGATTGAGTACGGGATATCTAGTTTACTAGCGGCTAGACCAAGCATATTCTTAAACTCTAACGATACGAAGCTATAATCGGTACCGGTCTCAAATAAAACGGATGCAAAATGTTGGTTTACGGGGAACGTACCAGTAACGACATTGGGATCCTTGCGCGCTTCCCTTGGTTCGATATTGAAAACCCTTCCACGCGCTTGATTCAATTCTGGGCAGTTCCGCTTATAATGCCCGATATCACTACAGTTAAAGCATCCTGGTCTTTGCCCGTTTCCTCCACCATTTCCAGCTTGATTGTTGTTGTTTCGGTTCACATTACCAACTTGATTCACATTGTTGCCTCGATTCTCATTTCCTCCATTGTTCCCCTGTGGGCGATTCCCAATACCACCACGATTATTGTTTCTGTTCCCAAATCCTCCTTGGCCTCCCCGGCCAACAGTAGCCTAACAAGAATCCTTCGTGTGACCAGTTTTCCCACATGCTTCACATACTTTTAAACCACACCGGCCTGAGTGGTGACACTGGTAGGTGTTGCACTTGGGATGGGTACCCATATATCCCTTTCCTTTCCTTCCACCACCGGCTGTAACTTGAGCTGGCGTGCTTGACTCTCCTATCTTAACAACCCCACTAGTGCCTTGTTTGAAGTTCGAGAACTTTCGTTTGTTACCCCCGGATGACTCGACGTGAGTCTCCTTCTTCTTTGGCTCATCATTAGAAAACTTGTTTAGGCGGATAGCCTCCTCAGTGAGAGCTACGCTCAGATCAATCGCCTCAGTAATTGTTGCCGGCTTTGAAGAAGTCACCATACTTATGATTTGAGGAGCTAAACCCCAAATGAAGCGCTCAATCCGCTTGAATTCTGGTGTGACCATATAAGGTACCACATGAGACAGGTCGTGAAACCTTTGAACATACTCTGCGATTTTCGGACCTTCCATCTTCAGATGCCAAAATTCAGTTTCCAACTTTTGAATTTCTGCACGAGAGCAATACTTTCTGCGCATGAGCTCTTTCAGCTCGTTCCATGTCATTGCGTATGCAGCGGCTTCACCAAGTGTTTGGACTTGTAAATTCCACCATGACAGGGCTCCGTCCACGAATAGCCCAGAAATGTAAGTAACTTGCTAGTCTGGAGCGCATTTGCTCATGCGGAGAACTGACTCTGTCTTTTCGGCCCAACGAACAAAAGCAACAGCACCTCCGGTGCCATCAAAGTTTACAGGTTTGCAGTCCAGGAACTGCTTGTAGGTGCACCCTGCACATACGTTACAACATATGAATGGTATTAGCAACTTGCTAGAGATATCCAAGGTATCATGGTATGCCTTAATGACTTAGTATTACCATGAGGCGGATTGTTGTTGCCGGTATTGCCATAATTACTTCTGCTAGTTCCTCCTTGTGAGGCGGCGTATTGCGCGATGGCGGCAGCGATGACCTGCTGAAGTTCTGCCTCGTTGGTAGGCATGCGTGTTTGACGTCTCGGCGGCATCTTCTAAAAGATGTGTTCACATTGGTCAGGTCATGGTATAGTGTACGTATATAACGATAGTAGTAATACATAACATCTCATGCCAAAATAAACTAATCACATAACATCCCATGCTATAAATAAATCAATCACACAACATCCCATGTTATAAAACATAAATAATCAATCAAACATCACATGTGATGAGAATACTGCGATTGCATTGCCATAAATCGAGACCATAATGTAAAGTGTACAAGTAAATCACTGTATCATACAACATCAACGACTAAGGGCTACATCACCCTAGTCCCAAAATATCAAATCAGTATCAACAATATCCCATATACATAACAACAAAAGTCAGGATCAATATGCAGTCTCCAAAAAGCTGTGCAGTCTGTGCAATCGTCGTCTTCTCAACAAAAGTCCACCCGTGCTGTACAACGCTGATGGCGGTGGAGGAGGGGGAAAATGAGAATAGAACAAACGGCGCATGTGGAGCCAATCCTCCTCCATGGCTCGGTGAGAACGCAACAAGAAAGCTATCTGCTGCTCCTGAGTCCAAAAACGTGCAGCAGAGTCTGGTGATAACGGTCGAGGGGGATGTGATATCGCAGGGTGAGGAGGGCACTGGCATGGGGGTCTCTGAGCTCTCTCAAGCTCCTGCACGCATCTAGTAAGTGCCTCCTGCTGGATCATGAATGACCAGAGAATGTCCTCAACAGAATAACCCATGTGAAAAGGATGATAGGGATCGGACAGTGGCATGATGGGTGGTGATGTCCAAGGAAAAGGCTCACTAGCTGGAGTAAAAGGTGGCACAGTAAACGGTGGAACAGGGGGAACAGCAGTATGGTGAGGGATCTGCAGTGCAAACTGATCTCCTCCAGCCAGAAAAGGTGCATGGCCGAAAGGCTGACGGGAAGAGCCCTTTCCAGGACATGGTGGAGGGATCTCCTGAAGAATTGTGATGGGCAGGTCTGTGCGGTGAGCATCAGCAGTGTGGGTGGGAAACAAAGGTGCATCAAAAGGAGCTGAAAGTATGTAAGTTATGGATAAAGATCGGGTGGTAATAATAATACCGTGTAACTTAAATAATTATTGTGAAGGCGTTCGTATTATTTTGGAGTTGTTAATAATCAGTAATATTATCTTTACCCTAAAAATAATATTTACATAGTTCATAAAATAATCATAAAAACCTCACAAGTGTTATTACGGAAAATATATACTAAATATATATATTTATCAAGTTTTATTTTGTAAAAATCCCACCTCCGACACTTGGTTATTTTGTAATAAAAATTATGGCGAAATTTATTTGGAAAAACAAGTTAAAAAGATATTTTTAAGCACTTGCCATGAAAATAATTCTAAGTGTCATTTTCTGGAAAAATTTCGCCAGAGTTTCCTCTGTAACTGGAGGTGGCCACGCTTTCAAGCGTATCATTTTCTTTTATAAATTCAAACAACAATTTTCTCAATCAACGACAAACAATATTCCAACATCATACTATTTCAAAAATATCACAAACACATGAACTTGTGGGTTGTATAAAAGTGTGTAGTAACTTCCCATTATTTTTAATAGATCTTTCTACTTTTATAAATGAGATCGGTTTCCCGAAAATCTTATTTTTATAGAAAATGCATTTCTACATCTTCTAGTCAGAATTTCAAAAATAATTCTTTGTTAAAACTTTTTGTTACATAAGTGCCTACACGCTTGTGTGTTTATAAAAACATCTTTAGTTTATGAAAGATCCGGCTTTAAAAATATGATTTCATTTGACACTTGGTTCTTCAAAAATACCACTTGTAGATCTTTAGATCCACTAGTTTAGAACTCTATTTCATAAGAAAAATTGTTTTTACACAAGTTCATGTTTATGTTTGGAAGGGTTCGTCATCTAATAACTTTACGACTTATCATATTGCTAGTTCATGTTTCATGAACATGCTCTAACGTGGTTATCCATTCCCATACTAGCAATCAACAACATTAAATAATCATAATAAAACTAGATTTATAAGTTTTACACTATTATTTACTTATTATCCACTTTGTTTATTTATTTTTTTTTGTAGACTTTAAACTTGATCTCTAGCGTTTATGATTTTTGCCCGTTAAATCTTTTATTAACCACTTTAGAATAGAACAATAGGGTGTTTAGAGTCACTTACTACTAGCTCGAGGGTAGGGAAGAAACTAGTCGAAAAACGGGTGGTTAATAGCGTTGAGGTGAGGTCCTTGACGATCCGTAAGCACCAAGCTTCCTTGTACGCGACCCTTCACACTTGTATATAAGTAGAAAACTTTGATCAAAATGGAAAAAAAAGGATGGATGGAAGTGAATGCTCTCGGCAGTAAGCAAGAAAGAAAGGAAGAGAATTTTTTTTTTTTTTTTTTTTGTGAATTGATGTAAATGAATATGATTATCCCTTAAGTATTTTTATAACCCATTTCATCACCAAAATCCTTTGGATATTATGTCTTTTAGATATAAGACATACATTAATAAAATAATTAAAAGTGTAAGGATATGTCCCCTAGGGGGGACCGATTTGGTTACAAAGGGAGGGAGGTTTGGTTCAGTTTTAACTAGATAATTAAAGTTTAGTTATGTTAAGTTGAGGTTAATTAGTGTATATTATGTGTTGTAAGTTATAACGGGCGTTAGGGTATTCGGGGACCCTAACTAGCTTAGAAAAAGAAAAATAGTGTCAATGACAATATTTTTATGTTCCGGGTAAAGTCCGGTTGTTCGGTTGGATTTTAATCCGTTAAAGTGCTTAATAAGCATTTAAAGTGTCGTTATTATTATTTTTAGTGACACAAAGAGTTCCCGACACTTTGGAAAGTGTCTAGTATTATTTTTCCGCGTTTTTGCACTTTACTAGTTAGCTAAAATGCTGAATTTTTATATTAAAGTGCAGAATTTGTGTTTAAATCATATTTTTGGCACATTCGGTCACTATAACTATCACCTAGTGACACAGTTGTACAACCCTCATTTCCCTACACTCTCTACTAGTGTAGTAAACTATTCCCGGCTCATACAGGCCTTAGAGGCAGTACCTGCCTGGTGCTGGCTATGTCCGCACGTTTACTGGGTTATCCGTTTATTGTGCTACTGTGCTTTTGTGCATCATGTTTGTCACTAAAGTTCTGTATGTAAATAATAGAGTGACAGCAATTAACGTATGATGCAAGTATGTGCATGTATCGGTATTCAAGTAGCAGTTTATCCATAATTGTAAGCAAGCACAGTAATTTATGCAGTAATTAAATATTAATTAAGTCGTACGGATACCTGATTTGGTGAGGGTTGTCACATTCTCCCCCCGTTAGAAAAATTTCGTCCCGAAATTTTAAGTTCTGCTTCTAGGTGCAGGGTTCTTGGGAAATAAGTGGGGGTATTTCTCTTTCATCCGGTCCTCACGCTCCTAGGTGTATTCAGGACCATGTCTGGCATTCCAACGAACCTTGACGAGCTTGACACTGCTCCGGCGGGTTTTGTTCACTTTCCAATCCATAACCTCAACAGGTTCTTCCACAAAATGGAGCGTGTCGTCAATATGGATCTCGTCTGTGGGAATGACAACGGTATCTTGTGTTGGACTTTTCTTCAAATTTGATACATGAAATGTATCGTGAACACCATTCAGTTCAGCAGGTAAATCCAACTTGTACGCTACTAACCCAATTCTTTCCAAAATTCTGAACGGACCAATATACCGCGGATTCAACTTTCCACGCTTCCCGAAGAGTGCCACACCCTTCCAGGGTGATACCTTTAACAAAACCATGTCACCTACCTCAAACTCTAGAGGTTTCCTTCTTCGATCTGCATAACATTTCTGATGATCGCGGGCCGCCTTGATGCGATCCCGGATCTGTGCAATCTTATCTGTGGTTTCCTGGACCACATCAGGACCAACCAATTGTCTATCACCTGCATCAGACCAACAAAGCGGTGATCTGCACTTGCGGCCATATAGAGCTTCAAATGGCGCGGCACCAATACTGGTGTGGTAGCTGTTGTTGTATGAAAATTCGACCAATGGTAAATGTTTATCCCAGCTACCGCCCAAATCCATAACACATGCTCTCAGCATATCTTCCAATGTTTGTATCGTTCGTTCGCTTTGTCCGTCGGTCTGTGCGTGAAATGCAGTGCTCAGATTCAATTGTGAGCCAAAAGCTTCTTGGAAGGATTGCCAAATCCTTGATACGAACCTTCTGTCTCTATCAGAGATGATTGAGAGAGGCACTCCATGGCGTGTAACAATTTCTCTCATATAAATTTCAGCCAATTTGCTCGTGTTATCTTTCTCTCTGATAGGTAAGAAGTGTGCGGATTTTGTTAATCGGTCCACTATTACCCAAATAGCGTCATGACCTCTTGGCGTTCTTGGTAACTTCGTTATAAAATCCAATGAGATTTGTTCCCATTTCCACATGGGAATCTCAGGTTGTTGCAGAAGTCCCGAGGGCTTTTGGTATTCAGCTTTCACCTTAGCACACGTTAAACATTTGCTCACATAAACAGCAACATCGCCTTTCATCCTAGGCCACCAGTAATAATCTTTAAGATCCTGGTACATCTTATCCGCTCCTGGATGGATAGAGTACCGTGATTTGTGTGCCTCATCGAAAATAACCTTTCTTAAACCACCAAATAGAGGAACCCAAATCCTTTTCATAAAGCATAACGTTCCTTCCACGTTTGGCACTAATTGCTTCTCCATCCCATGGAGATATTCTTCTTCAAGGTTTCTTTCCTTAAGTGCTTCTTTCTGCGCGGCACGAATGTGCAAGGAAAGATCTGGTTGGATAATCATCTCTAAAGCCCTAACCCTTATGGGCTTTATCCTTTCCTTTCGACTTAGGGCATCGGCGACCACATTCGCCTTCCCTGGATGATACTTTATCTCACAGTCGTAATCGTTCAGCAACTCGACCCAACGTCTCTGTCTCATATTCAACTCTTTCTGGTCGAATATGTGCTGCAGACTTTTATGATCTGTGAAAATTGTACACTTTGTACCATATAAGTAGTGTCTCCAGATCTTTAAAGCAAATACCACTGCGCGGAGTTCCAAATCATGTGTGGTATAGTTCTTTTCGTGTACCTTTAGCTGGCGTGATGCGTAAGCAATAACTTTCTGGCATCGCATCAACACGCATCCCATCCTTGACGCGAGGCGTCACAGTATACCACAAAATCATATGTACCTTCCGGTAGTGCTAAGATTGGCGTATTGCAGAGCTTATCCTTTAACAACTGAAACGCTTCCTCCTGTTTGATTCCCCAATCAAACTTCTTATCCTTTTGTGTGAGGAGTGTCAATGGTTGAGCGATCTTTGAAAAATCCTCGATGAACCTTCGATAGTAGCCAGCCAAACCCAAGAATTGTCGAATCTCGGTTGGTGTCTTTGGGGTTTCCCAATTCTTGATCGCTTCGATCTTGGTGGGGTCCACATGAATTCCATCTCCATTTACCATGTGTCCAAGAAATTGGACTTCATGTAGCCAAAACTCGCACTTAGAGAACTTGGCATACAACTGTTCCTTTTTCAGCAGTTTCAGAATTGCTCTTAGATGTTGTTCGTGTTCAGCCTTCGTCTTTGAATAAATCAAAATATCGTCGATAAACACAATCACGAACTTATCGAGATACGGCTTACAAACTCTGTTCATTAGGTCCATAAAAACAGCAGGTGCTTTTGTCAACCCAAACGGCATAACTAGGAACTCGTAGTGTCCATAGCGAGTTCTGAAGGCTGTCTTCGGGATACTCTCTTCTTGTATCGTTAACTGATGGTAGCATGATCGCAAATCGATCTTTGAGTAAAAACTTGAGCCTTGCAGCTGGTCAAATAGATCATCAATCCTTGGCAGAGGATACCTATTCTTGATCGTCAACTTATTCAACTCCCGGTAGTCGATACACATACGAAAACTACCGTCCTTTTTCTTGACAAAAAGACTGGAGCTCCCCAAGGTGAGAAGCTTGGTCTGATGAATCCTTTGTCTAACAACTCTTGAAGTTGTGTCGACAATTCCTGCATCTCTGACGGTGCAAGTCTGTAAGGTGCCCTAGCTACAGGCGCGGTGCCTGGAACTAAGTCGATGCAAAACTCCACTTGCCTCTGGGGTGGCAATCCTGGCAAGTCCTCTGGGAAGACTTCTGGGTATTCCCTCACGACACGGATGTCTTCGATCTTTGGTTCAGCAGCTTTCTTATCCACGATGTGTGCTAGGAAGGCAGCACATCCCTTTTGTAAACACTTTCGCGCTTTCAGGCAGCTGATAATTCTTAAGGGCGTATCCCGCTTCTCCCCATGAACCACAATTGTTTTTCCATCCTCGGTTGGGATACGAACGACCTTTTCGTGACAAACAATTTATGCCTTGTTGCTTGATAACCAATCCATTCCTACTACCACGTCGAAGCTCCCCAGCTGGACTGGTAGTAGATCCAAAGCAAACTCACGCTCTCCCAACTCAATTACACAACCTCTGACAACTTCATTAGCTTCTACTAACTTTCCATTAGCCAATTCGATTGAGTACGGGATATCTAGTTTACTAGCGGCTAGACCAAGCATATTCTTAAACTCTAACGATACGAAGCTATAATCGGTACCGGTCTCAAATAAAACGGATGCAAAATGTTGGTTTACGGGGAACGTACCAGTAACGACATTGGGATCCTTGCGCGCTTCCCTTGGTTCGATATTGAAAACCCTTCCACGCGCTTGATTCAATTCTGGGCAGTTCCGCTTATAATGCCCGATATCACTACAGTTAAAGCATCCTGGTCTTTGCCCGTTTCCTCCACCATTTCCAGCTTGATTGTTGTTGTTTCGGTTCACATTACCAACTTGATTCACATTGTTGCCTCGATTCTCATTTCCTCCATTGTTCCCCTGTGGGCGATTCCCAATACCACCACGATTATTGTTTCTGTTCCCAAATCCTCCTTGGCCTCCCCGGCCAACAGTAGCCTAACAAGAATCCTTCGTGTGACCAGTTTTCCCACATGCTTCACATACTTTTAAACCACACCGGCCTGAGTGGTGACACTGGTAGGTGTTGCACTTGGGATGGGTACCCATATATCCCTTTCCTTTCCTTCCACCACCGGCTGTAACTTGAGCTGGCGTGCTTGACTCTCCTATCTTAACAACCCCACTAGTGCCTTGTTTGAAGTTCGAGAACTTTCGTTTGTTACCCCCGGATGACTCGACGTGAGTCTCCTTCTTCTTTGGCTCATCATTAGAAAACTTGTTTAGGCGGATAGCCTCCTCAGTGAGAGCTACGCTCAGATCAATCGCCTCAGTAATTGTTGCCGGCTTTGAAGAAGTCACCATACTTATGATTTGAGGAGCTAAACCCCAAATGAAGCGCTCAATCCGCTTGAATTCTGGTGTGACCATATAAGGTACCACATGAGACAGGTCGTGAAACCTTTGAACATACTCTGCGATTTTCGGACCTTCCATCTTCAGATGCCAAAATTCAGTTTCCAACTTTTGAATTTCTGCACGAGAGAAATACTTTCTGCGCATGAGCTCTTTCAGCTCGTTCCATGTCATTGCGTATGCAGCGGCTTCACCAAGTGTTTGGACTTGTAAATTCCACCATGACAGGGCTCCGTCCACGAATAGCCCAGAAATGTAAGTAACTTGCTAGTCTGGAGCGCATTTGCTCATGCGGAGAACTGACTCTGTCTTTTCGGCCCAACGAACAAAAGCAACAGCACCTCCGGTGCCATCAAAGTTTACAGGTTTGCAGTCCAGGAACTGCTTGTAGGTGCACCCTGCACATACGTTACAACATATGAATGGTATTAGCAACTTGCTAGAGATATCCAAGGTATCATGGTATGCCTTAATGACTTAGTATTACCATGAGGCGGATTGTTGTTGCCGGTATTGCCATAATTACTTCTGCTAGTTCCTCCTTGTGAGGCGGCGTATTGCGCGATGGCGGCAGCGATGACCTGCTGAAGTTCTGCCTCGTTGGTAGGCATGCGTGTTTGACGTCTCGGCGGCATCTTCTAAAAGATGTGTTCACATTGGTCAGGTCATGGTATAGTGTACGTATATAACGATAGTAGTAATACATAACATCTCATGCCAAAATAAACTAATCACATAACATCCCATGCTATAAATAAATCAATCACACAACATCCCATGTTATAAAACATAAATAATCAATCAAACATCACATGTGATGAGAATACTGCGATTGCATTGCCATAAATCGAGACCATAATGTAAAGTGTACAAGTAAATCACTGTATCATACAACATCAACGACTAAGGGCTACATCACCCTAGTCCCAAAATATCAAATCAGTATCAACAATATCCCATATACATAACAACAAAAGTCAGGATCAATATGCAGTCTCCAAAAAGCTGTGCAGTCTGTGCAATCGTCGTCTTCTCAACAAAAGTCCACCCGTGCTGTACAACGCTGATGGCGGTGGAGGAGGGGGAAAATGAGAATAGAACAAACGGCGCATGTGGAGCCAATCCTCCTCCATGGCTCGGTGAGAACGCAACAAGAAAGCTATCTGCTGCTCCTGAGTCCAAAAACGTGCAGCAGAGTCTGGTGATAACGGTCGAGGGGGATGTGATATCGCAGGGTGAGGAGGGCACTGGCATGGGGGTCTCTGAGCTCTCTCAAGCTCCTGCACGCATCTAGTAAGTGCCTCCTGCTGGATCATGAATGACCTGAGAATGTCCTCAACAGAATAACCCATGTGAAAAGGATGATAGGGATCGGACAGTGGCATGATGGGTGGTGATGTCCAAGGAAAAGGCTCACTAGCTGGAGTAAAAGGTGGCACAGTAAACGGTGGAACAGGGGGAACAGCAGTATGGTGAGGGATCTGCAGTGCAAACTGATCTCCTCCAGCCAGAAAAGGTGCATGGCCGAAAGGCTGACGGGAAGAGCCCTTTCCAGGACATGGTGGAGGGATCTCCTGAAGAATTGTGATGGGCAGGTCTGTGCGGTGAGCATCAGCAGTGTGGGTGGGAAACAAAGGTGCATCAAAAGGAGCTGAAGCAGGTGCTGAGACAGGTGTAACTGGTACTACAAAAGGCGGAAAATCATCATCGTCCTCTATCCACCCATTCCGGGTGTGCGCATAACGGGGGTTGACATGAGTCGCAAAGAGTGCATGGTCGGGCTCTAAAGGCACCGGGTCAGGAAAAGGAGCAACAACATCAGGCTCAGCGGGTGTATCAGCAAGGTGAGGGGCAACAACCTGAGCATCAACAGCATGCTCATCCTCCAATAGTGGAGCAACAATAGGGTGATCATCGATAGGTACATCAGCAATCAAAGGATCAACAATAGGTACATCAGCATGAATAGGGTCATGCTCGAACACGGGATCTGGAGCAACTACCGGCTCGGGGGCCACAGCAGGCTCCGGGTCGTCAAACTCCATCTCGAAGTCGGCAGGATCAGCAAACATGGGATCAACGGGATCAACTGGGTCCTCCAGGGGCTGATCCAGGTGTATGAACTCAATCTCCTGGTCTGGATCGAAACAAGGCGGAAAAACAGGGTCGAAATCATCATCAATATCATGCTCGATGGCGAAACTTGGGGCAGGGGCAGGTGCAGCAGATGATGCCCTATCGGGGTCTGAATCATGAGAATAGTGCTGCGCACCCTGCGCGTGCGACGGTGCAGAGGCCACAGACTCGAAAGAGTCTGGGACAGGTGAATGGGCAGGTGACTCCTCAGCAAGAGTATCTGCGAGTAGCAAAAGATCGTCGGCAGCTAATAGGGCCTCGCCCTCAACGTCATCCTCCAGTGGCTCGTCGGCAAACAAATCGACGTCGTCATCGGCGACTACGTCAAGTGGCATATCGATAACCGGATACATGGCAAGGGGTATGGGAGCAGGGATAGCCACAAGCGGCAAATCCCCTGCGATGGGGCCCTCAACGGGCTCAATCACGACATCGGGTAGTGCAAACGGCTGGAAATCGTCGTCGTCTGTACTGGTGGTGTCCGAAGTGTACACCTCTCGCTCTGATGACTCCCGGTCGTCTGATACAATGTGTATAGGGTCAGTAGTGTTCGACCCTCCTGTGCCGGATGAATCCATAGTGTCTGTAACACAAACACAAATATGCACAAATAGTCAATCATATAGTCAGATAAACACATTAGCCATCAATAAACAATCAATTAGTTCTCCTAGTCCCACTAGCCTCCCAGCCTCCCAGACTGATCTTCCTAGTCCCACTAGCCTCCCAGCCTCCCAGACTGCTCTTCCTAGTCCCACTAGCCAATTCTCCCAGCCTCTCAGACTGACTCCCTAGTCCCACTAGACAATTCTCCCAGTCTCCCAGACTGACTCCCTAGTCCCACTAGACAACTACCTCGGCCTCCCAGACCGAGCCTCAGCCTCCCAGACTGAGCCATAACTAATGAATAAAATGTGCTCAACTTTTATTTGTAAAAACATTTTGGATCTGGACTTAAGTGGTATGTGGTGTAAAAATGTTTTCGTGAGAGCCCTAGTGATCATAGTCTAGACTCGAGAAGGAATCCTAGTTCGCTATGATCAGAGCTCTGATACCAAGCTGTCACACCCTGGCTTTGCGGAAGCGTGGATTAATTTGGCGTGACTTCTTAATACCATAGCTTAATCACAACAAAGCTATATGAAAGTAAAACCATGCAGATCATCCATTGATTTAAGTTTTAAAACAAAATACCACAACATTGTTTGAAACGCTGACACATGCATCGAGTTTACAACACTTACATAATGAAAACATTGTTCTTAAGACGCAACCACAGCATAAAATAAAACACTGTTTAAGACTTGCGACTCGTCCAGGTAAAAGTCGCAATCCCTAAACATGGATGATCCCATACTCTAACGCAGCGTAGCATACCGTGCCAGAATCCTTAGTTCCCTGAAATACATGTAAGTTGGAAAAAATCAACAAAAATTGTTGAGCGAGTTCATGTGTAGTGAGTAAGTAAAACCTTTGTAAGTATAAAATCCTGGTATGTAGCAAATAAGGAAATAAAGAGATCACCAATGGTTTGCAAGGCCATGATATGTGTGAAGTGCAGTAGGAAGACTCAAACCTAGCGGATTTTGCGTTGGGCACAAAGTCATCCCGAGGTCCGTTCTGCTGGGCCTGGGCCTGGGCTCGCTACACCCAGATAGATCTACCGCTACTGTCCCTCGGTCCTACTCTGAGGATTAATGGCCTTCAGTTCACGCCTACCCACTCACATGATCTAAGTAGTAACCCTCCTTATGCTAATCATACCATGTGTAAAGTACTCGTAAACATAGTAACATGTATTTCACCCCTGCAGTTTAAAAAAAAAAATTGAAAACAGTTAAGAGAAAAGGGGGACATGAACTCACAGTGGTGCGTCTCTAACAAGAAAATCTCCTGGTCAATCTGCTGTGCGACGACCTACACGTACTAACTTCTATTAGACGGACGGCCGTGCCTTAACTTAAGGTTTAAGTTTTTGGGAAATAGTTAGGCAACTACTTCGTAGTTATTTGGTAAATACATTCCTTCCCAAGGATGGGGGTTTTAATACATGTGTGTTTCTGTATCTTCAAAATATATTGTTAAGTCTCACTTAAAATATATTTTAATTCTTCCTCCAAAATATAATTATTTTTCCCAAAAATATTATATTTGTTACATATAATTTTTCCCAAAATAATACTTTTGTCGAAAATACGCGTTTAAGAGTATTTTCTGAAAGTATGTAAGTTATGGATAAAGATCGGGTGGTAATAATAATACCGTGTAACTTAAATAATTATTGTGAAGGCGTTCGTATTATTTTGGAGTTGTTAATAATCAGTAATATTATCTTTACCCTAAAAATAATATTTACATAGTTCATAAAATAATCATAAAAACCTCACAAGTGTTATTACGAAAAATATATACTAAATATATATTTATCAAGTTTTATTTTGTAAAAATCCCACCTCCGACACTTAGTTATTTTGTAATAAAAATCATGGCGAAATTTATTTGGAAAAACAAGTTAAAAAGATATTTTTAAGCACTTGCCATGAAAATAATTCTAAGTGTCATTTTCTGGAAAAATTTCGCCAGAGTTTCCTCTTTAACTGGAGGTGGCCACGCTTTCAAGCGTATCATTTTCTTTTATTAATTCAAACAACAATTTTCTCAATCAACAACAAACAATATTCCAACATCATACTATTTCAAAAATATCACAAACACATGAACTTGTGGGTTGTATAAAAGTGTGTAGTAACTTCCCATTATTTTTAATAGATCTTTCTACTTTTATAAATGAGATCGATTTCTCGAAAATCTTATTTTTACAGAAAATGCATTTGTACATCTTCTAGTCAGAATTTCAAAAATGATTCTTTGTTAAAACTTTTTGTTACACAAGTGCCTACACGCTTGTGTGCTCATAAAAACATCTTTAGTTTATGAAAGATCCGGCTTTAAAAATATGATTTCATTTGACACTTGGTTCTTCAAAAATACCACTTGTAGATCTTTAGATCCACTAGTTTAGAACTTTATTTCATAAGAAAAATTGTTTTTACACAAGTTCATGTTTATGTTTGGAAGGGTTCGTCATCTAATAACTTTACGACTTATCATATGGCTAGTTCATGTTTCATGAACATGCTCTAGCGTGGTTCGATGACGATCCATTCCTATACTAGCAATCAACAACAATAAATAATCATAATAAAACTAGATTTATAAGTTTTACACTATTATTTACTTATTATCCACTTTGTTTATTATTTTTTTTTGTAGACTTTAAACTTGATCTCTAGTGTTTATGATTTTTGCCCGTTAAATCTTTTATTAACCACTTTAGAATAGAACAATAGGGTGTTTAGAGTCACTTACTACTAGCTCAAGGCTAGGGAAGAAACTAGTCGAAAAACGGGTGGTTAATAGCGTTGAGGTGAGGTCCTTGACGATCCGTAAGCACCAAGCTTCCTTGTACGCGACCATTCACACTTGTATATAAGTAGAAAACTTTGATCAAAATGGAAAAAGGATGGATTGAAGTGAATGCTCTCGGCAGTAAGCAAGAAAGAAAGGAGGAGATTTTTTTTTTTTTTTTTTTGAGAATTGATGTAAATGAACATGATTATCCCTTAAGTATATTTATAACCCATTTCATCACCAAAATCCTTTGGATATTATGTCTTTTAGATATAAGACATACATTAATAAAATAATTAAAAGTGTAAGGATATGTCCCCTAGGGGGGACCGATTTGGTTACAAAGGGAGGGAGGTTTGGTTCAATATTAACTAGATAATTAAAGTCTAGTTATGTTAAGTTGAGGTTAATTAGTGTATATTGTGTGTTGTAAGTTATAACGGGCGTTAGGGTATTCGAGGACCCTAACTAGCTCAGAAAAAGAAAAATAGTGTCAATGACAATATTTTTATGTTCCGGATAAAGTCCGGTTGTTCGGTTGGATTTTAATCCGTTAAAGTGCTTAATAAGCATTTAAAGTGTCATTATTATTTTTAGTGACACAAAGAGTTCCCGACACTTTGGAAAGTGTCTAGTATTATTTTTCCACGTTTTTGCACTTTACTAGTTAGCTAAAATGCTGAATTTTTATATTAAAGTGCAGAATTTGTGTTTAAATCATATTTTTGGCACATCCGGTCACTATAACTATCACCTAGTGACACAGTTCTACAACCCTCATTTCCCTACACTCTCTACTAGTGTAGTAAACTATTCCCGGCTCATACAGGCCTTAGAGGCAGTACCTGCCTGGTACTGGCTATGTCAACACGTTTACTGGGTTATCCGTTTATTGTGCTACTATGCTTTTGTGCATCATGTTTGTCACTAAAGTTCTGTATGTAAATAATAGAGTGACAGCAATTAACGTATGATGCAAGTATGTGCATGTATCGGTATTCAAGTAGCAGTTTATCCATAATTGTAAGCAAGCACAGTAATTTATGCAGTAATTAAATATTAACTAAGTCGTACGGATACCTGGTTTGGTGAGGGTTGTCACAAAAATATCTCGGATGTCGGTTTGTTTGGTCGTACGGTTGCGTTATTCGCTTAATTATGACGGAAGTCGTAACGAACGCAAAATCGATCCAAATTAAGCGACGAATGGATTTTTATTTTGCCAATCATTAAAATAAAATATTTTAATGATTACATGAATTTTTGGATGTCCGGATATATTCAGAATGAAAGATATGCGCGAAAATGCAAACTTATGCACTTTTTGACGCTTTCAGTCCCTATTGATCAATAAAGTTTATTTTAGCATACCGAACCCCTCAAAGCCTATTTCTAAGCTATGTAACGGATTTTTAGGGTATGTTTAACTTATGATCAAGTTCCGGAATGTTCGTTACTATACAAATCGGTATAGTTTTGTAGTTTGACACAAATAGTCCCTACAATCGAACAAACTTGATTTCAACACACCAAACCAACCAAAACTTATTTCTACGTTATATGGAGGTTATTTAAGGTATGTTAAGCCTATTTCACTATTCCGGAGTGTTTGTTGCATTAAACTGGTTATATTTACGCATCAGTGCGCGTATAACCTTCCAGAAAGCGATTTAGAGCTTGAAATCGAAATTGAATCAAATTGAAAAATCACCAAACACAAATACACACATAATAACATAAAAACACATATAATAACACCAAAGCATATTGTTTTATTAATAATCAACATTGTTTTACATTGAACCACGACTATAGAACACAGTTGTCACACAAGTGCGAACCCATAGCGGACTGAAACGTTCGCCAAAGACGTGAAGTAAAACGACCATCACGGTCAGAGATTATGTCTAGAGGTACGCCATGACGGCTTATAATCTCATCAGTATAGATTTGAGCAAGTCTCTTCACTATGTAATCTTCACGAATAGGAAGGAAGTGAGCGGATTTGGTCAAACGATCAATAATCACCCAGATGCTATCGTGACCTTTAGAGGTATGGGGTAGTTTGGTAATAAAGTCCATAGCAATGCTATCCCATTTCCAGACAGGGATTTTAGGTTGTTCCAGGAGTCCAAAAGGACGCTGGTGTTCAGCCTTTACCTTTGAGCAAGTAAGACACTTAGACACATACGTAGCAATGTCCCTCTTCATACCAGGCCACCAATAAGTCGTACGCATATCCTGGTACATCTTATCAGCACCTGGATGTATAGAGTACCGTGATTTGTGAGCCTCGGTCATAATGAGCTCACGGAGGTTATCGCGATCTGGCACCCAGACCCGATTCAGATAATATTGCAGACCATCAGATTTAGTTTCGAGCTGATTCACATTAGCGCCATGAACTTCAACGGCTAGACTTCCTTCATTTGCTGACAAAAACTGAGCTTCACGAATGCAAGCATGCAGATCACTAGATACACGAATAGCCTTGAAATGAGTCTTACGACTAAGGGCATCGGCCACTACGTTCGCCTTACCAGGATGGTAGCGAATTTCGCAGTCGTAGTCGTTAAGAAATTCCACCCAACGTCTCTGTCGCATGTTCAACTCTTTTTGGTCAAAGATATGTTGAAGGCTCCTATGGTCGGTGAAGACCACACACTTAGTACCATACAGGTAGTGTCGCCAGATCTTTAAAGCACAAACAACTGCACCAAGCTCCAGATCGTGAGTAGCATAATTTTTCTCATGTACCTTGAGTTGTTGAGAGGCATAAGCAATAACCTTGTCCCGTTGCATGAGCATACAGCCCAATCTACGGTTCGAGGCATCACAATATACCACAAAATCGTCGTTGCCGTCAGGTAGAGTTAAAACAGGGGCATTACACAAAAGATTCTTAAGGGTTTGAAAAGAGTTCTCTTGCTCGGGACCCCAAACAAAAGGTTTCTCCTTTTGGGTTAGCGTAGTAAGAGGAACAGCGATTTTTGAAAAATCTGCGATGAACCGGCGGTAATAACCTGCCAATCCTAGGAAAGAACGAATTTCCGACACGAATTTAGGTGTACACCAGTTCTTTACTACCTCAATTTTCGAAGGATCAACATGGATACCCTGACTACTAACAATATGACCAAGAAACTGCACTTCGTCAATCCAAAACTCACACTTAGAAAATTTAGCATACAGACGTTCACCACGTAGAAGCTCAAGAATAAGACATAGGTGGCGAGCATGATCAGCTTTAGACTTAGAATAAATGAGAATATCATCGATAAATACTATAACAAAGCGATCCAAGTAGGGTTTACAAACACGGTTCATAAGGTCCATGAACACTGCAGGTGCGTTAGTTAAGCCAAAAGGCATGACTACGAACTCGTAGTGCCCATATCGAGTACGGAATGCAGTCTTAGGAATATCATCTTCGAGGACACGTAGTTGATGATATCCAGAACGTAGGTCAATCTTCGAGAAACAGGACGCGCCTTGTAGTTAATCAAATAGGTCATCAATGCGAGGAAGCGGATAACGATTCTTCACGGTAAGCTTATTCAGTTCACGATAATCGATATACACATACGGAAGGAACCATCCTTCTTCTTGACGAATAAAATGGGAGCACCCCACAGGGAGGTACTTGGATGGATAAAACCTTTATCGAGCAGTTCTTGTAGCTGGCCGGATAACTCTTGCATCTCGGAAGGTGCAAGACGGTAAGGAGCCCTGGCGACAGGAGTCGCACCAGATATGAGATCAATACGAAAATCAACGAATCTGGGAGGAGGAAGACCAGGAAGGTCTTCAGGAAAGACATCGGTGAAGTCACACACCACTGGGACGTCGCTTATGTTCTTCACCTTGCCTTTTTGTTCCACCACGTGGGCCAAGAAGGCAGGGTTCTGTTTACGTAAGCTTCTGCTTGCTTGTGTGCATGACATTAATCTTAGTCCTTTTGAAGGTCGGTCCCCATAGACATGTAAAAGATCACCAGACGGAAGAGGAAGACGAACAAGCTTTTCATGGCACACGATTTCGGCATAGTTCTTACGCAACCAATCCATACCGATAATGACATCAAAACTACCCAACCGCATTGGGATAAGATCAATAGAGAATACGTGATCGTTAAGAACTAAGGAACAATCACGCAAGATAGAATTTACAAGGATCGACTTACCATTGGCGACCTCAACAGAGAATGACTCAGGTAACTTAGAGCGTGTACAGTTTATGAAAGACTCGAATTCCACGGACACAAAGCTTTTATCGGCACCAGTATCAAATAGAGTCGAAGCATAAAGGTTATTAACGAGAAACATACCATTCACCACGCCATTGTTGTTGCGAGCCTGGTTAGCATTGAGATTGAATGCTCGTCCACGAGTGGCAGTTTGTTGCTCTTGATTCAGCTGGGGGCAACGATTGCGAAGATGAGTAGTATCCCCACACTAAAAGCATGCATGAACAGCATTGGCTGGTCCTGGGTGGGTTCTGCGGAGGAGGTGGAAGTGCTGCTTGGGCTGCTTGAACTGGGACTTGCTGGACTGGAGCAAGGTTAGCTTGACGGCAATACGGGGTCGTGTGACCATAGCGGTTGCAGTTGGTGCACAAGCGACATGCAGAATTTGCCGGATGATGATAGTTGCAAGTGGTACACTTTGGGTGAGTTCCAGTGTATTGCTTCTTTGCTTCAGGGGCAGCAGGATTAGCAGCAGCAGGAGTAGAAGCAGGTTTAGTAGCAGGGTTAGCAGCAGGGACAATAGCATTGCATCCCGAACCCTGAGACTTCCTTTTCTTGTTCTTGCTGCCACTAGGCTGCTGGGTCACTTGATTTGTAGACTTGGAAGAAGCATGGGTAGCAAACTGCTTGTCACGCACACGATTGTTGTTCAAACTTGCGGCCAAACGATAGACTTCTTCAATAGTTTCCAACTGAGCTGCCTCGATAGAATCACACATTGTAGACGATAGGCCGTTGATGTACTTGGTTATCATCCACTTAGGAGTCGAAACCAAGTGAGGAACGATGAGACTCAGCTGCTTAAAACAAGTAGTATAAGCCAGGTTGTCATCACCAACTTGCTTCAGATGCCAAAATTCTTCTTCAAGCTTTAACTGCTCATGAGGAGGGCAGAACTCAAGCATCATTAGTTCTCGCACCTCAGCCCATGGAAGAGCATAGGCTTCTTCATTTGAACGGTTGTTTCTCTCATTCGACCACCACTCCAACACTCTGCCTTGAAACATTCCAGTTGCACTCCTAGTCTTTAAGTGGTCTGGGCACTCGCTGTTAATGAAGGTAACCTCGATGCTGTCGAACCACTCGAGCATAGCAGTCACCCCATCACTACCTGTGAAAGACTTGGGGTTGCAAGAGATGAAATGTTTGTAGTTAAACTTTGTAGGCTTCTGCTTCTCAGCCTTGGAGTCCACAGAGGATGGAGGAGTGTTTGATCCTTGAAGCTCAGTGACGATCTTTGGCATGACTCGAGCGATCTGGTCGGCCATGAATGACATCATCTTCTTCTGAGACTTCTCACTGGATTTCCTGAGAGTGTCGGATAGCTTTCGAGAAGACATCCTAAAGATCCAACAAGAGGATCGTATGAGTCTAGATTAACGAGATCTTACAATATGGATTACACACACGATAGATTAAAGAATCTGGATTGGATCACCACAAAACTCATGACTTTCACATGGCACGTTGTACGAAGTATGTTCAACATGCCAAAAACGCTTATATATAGGAAGTACCAGGGGCGTATCCACCACGCTTTGGACACATCGCCTTGCCTCGTACTCAGTGTCATGCTACGTGTCACAATTTTCCAAACATAACAATTTACCTATCATCATCATCATAGGTTGCTCAAATAGTTTCGCATAGATTACTCAAATAGATTCACATAGTTGATTCATAGTTTACTCGATAGATCGACATAGATTAGCTCATGGAGTAACCCAATAGTCTAACATAGACTAACTAACAGTCCATGGTAGTTTAACATAGTTTAGTTCAAATAGATTAACGCACTAGGTTATCATAGATTAACACAATAGATCAACCATAGATCATGCTGGAATTTTCATAGATTACATAGACTTTCCATATGCATCCATAGACTTTCCATAGATTACATAGGCATTCCGTAGATTATATAGACTTCCCACAATGGTCTGCAAACACTAAATCTCGCATGGCACTTGGTACGGAAGTTGGTAATATATCGGAAGCACTTATATATAGGAAGTACCAGCGGCGTATCCACCATGCTTCAGACACACCACTTCTGTCCCGTACTTCCATGTCATCTTAGTGTTTCACATCACCACATCATATCATACCATATACGATCAGGTTTACCACGTAGATTACACATAGAATAAAACTTCATAAATTTAGTTTGTTCTGAGATTAGGACTTAACGTTTTAGGTTGCGGACAACGTGCAAGTTACGTAAGAACTTTTATAAATAAACGAAGAATTAAGTTCAAAATCTCATAGACAAAACCATTTTCATAAAATCGAGATAACATAAATACAAGATAGGCTTTTAAAACGTAGGATTGTTCCAGGTAGAGGAACGGTGACTAACCAAAGTGATTCGAACTCTTCTCGAGTTGAGGTAACGCGTTTTGACTTACTTAGACAAATACGTCATCGATGTTAGGCCTACGATATTCGTCCTTTTAGTCATTTCACGTACTCAATTGATTGGCAGTTACGAGACTTTGGCGAGACATAAAATCGTCAAGGAGTGGGACTAGTTATCAAGGTCTGAGTTTCACCTCTATCTTGACAACATCGTACCCTAAGTGTTATCGGCTTTTATCCGCAGACAAAACCGACCTAGGGTAATATGGAGACTTCCCTCAAGGTTCGGATGTCACTCCTATCCTGTGGGAAATCTCGTGCTGGAATGAACACTGTGTAACAATGTTTTCATGGTATAAAGTGTACATTATAGTAGCCTTAGGAAAGGCATGTAAGTTTAATAGGAACATGTGCTGCTAGGAAGCAGATACGGTAGAATGCATAAGTCTTAAACAGCAAATAAGAGTCAAGTTCCTAAAACTATAGACTAGGGCAAGTATTCCTACTCATCCTAATTCCCTATAGTTATGGCTCTGATACCAATCTGTCACACCCCAACCGATGGCGGAAACATCGGGGTGCGAGCACTAAGCGTTCAGATTGCTCATGAGATTCCATAACACTAGATATTTCGATAATAATCAAGTAGATTTCATGTATTGTCTAGAATCAAACATCACAAAATATCGAATTACAGCCAAATCATGAATTGTTCAAATTGTTCAAAGACTAAATTAACTAGGTGACGTTTTCTAGGCATCTCCTAGCTTGATTTCCATGCATTCCAGGCATCCTATCAGCCTGCAACATGTATTAAAATATCAATACAAAAGTATTGGCGAGTATACAAGTTTGATAATAGAATAATAGATTAAAACAACTCATATCCATAGTGCAAACAATAAAACAGTTTCAGTTGTGCTAGTGTCGCAGTCCACGCAGTGATAGCCCAAGTTTCCAATGCGTTAAGTGCCTTTCCCAAAGTTTAACAGGAGGTCATATGTCTCCTCCTAACAATACCCTAAAGACTAACGGGGAGGTGCATTACTCCTATAGCGCTACTATTGTTAAGGCGGAACTACACACTCTGGATTAAACGTCACATAACACAAAGAGTCAAGAATCAAGAATCACATGTTTCACATAGGATAGAGTATAAGTTTCAAAGTTTCGAGTTTAAGTTTCATAGAATACATGTTACACCCCAAAAGTTTAAAGTAAAAGGGGATCGAGTATACTCACCGTGATTTCTTTACAGTCGCAACTGTTATTGGATCAAAGGGAGCTCTTTTGAGATTAGCCTGATTAGATTTTAATAGGGTAAGAGTCGGGCGAAGTATCGAGATTGAATAAAGTGTCTAACAGGTCACTAGGTCGGATGGTTGTCCGATTGGACGGCTGTCCGATCGGATGGCCAGTCGACCGGGTTGCCTTGTGTACGTGTAGTGGCAATGTCTGCCCGATCGGTTGGCTATCCGATCGGGTTGCCATTTGTCCGATTGAGACCGGCATGAGATGAGATCAAGTGGCTGTCCGATCGGATGGTAATCCGATCGGCTGGCCAAGTGTGAGGAATAGGCTGTCCGACTGGTCAGTTGTCCGATCGGCTGGCCTGTTGAGAAGTAGGGCTGTCCGATCGGATGGCAGTCCGATCAGCTGGCCTGTTGTTTCTTGGTTACCAACTTTCGTAAAATTGATAAGTTTTGAATTTAATGGTGACGTCACGGCACGTATTGAGACAACAGTTACCCATCGTTTTACTGACATTCTGATCGGTCGGGAATCACCCCAGTCCGAACCGTTTGTCCGTTGGTGACGGTTTTATGCCAGAATCCATCCCGTGATTGTCTTAATCAGTGAACAATCCGTTCTTAAACCAACTCTAGACCACCGATCAAGTCTACAGTCCGTTCAGTCACGTTTATTACCGAAATAAATCAGAAATTTGAATTAGGAGTGAAGAAACTTAAGTTTTAGTATAAAAACTCTTAGATTTAACTTAGATTTAGTGATAAATACATGGAATCCCTTATATCTCAGCTAGATTTTACCAAGAATGACCTCATATAGCAGTTTTGTACAAACCACCATGATAACATCATCCTTAAGATCTAAGATCTGAGAGATTTCACGGCGAAAAGTGTGATTACGAAGGTGAATCACGTAGAGGATGAAGTGTAGATCAAGAAAGTACAAGAATCTAGCTTGAAACATACTGCAATCAGCAAGAAAAGGAAGAAATAGCGTGCGCGTGCGTCAGGTTCGGTCAGAGCTGTCACATCACATGAAATGGTGATGTGACAGCCTATTTATAGGTGAAGAGGGAAGGGAAGAAAGGTGGTTCGGCTGGAGTGCCATCCGATCGGCTGGCTGTCCGATCGGATGGTCATCCGATCGGACGACCACTCTGGCCATTCCATCCTTTCGCATTTCCCGACTCTGATTCGTTTTACGTGATAGGTTCGGCGTTGCGTTGCGTATAGATTACGTAGAGTATTTTATTAATTAGATTACATCATAAGCACCGAAGTCTCAAAGTTTCTTAGATTCCGCCAGTGACAAGGCTCCAGTCTCTCGTTTAACCGAGAATCAAGCTTCACGAGTCTAAGGAGTCAAGCACCATTTTAAGTTTCAAAGGTAAAGAATCTTTGTTTCTCAATCATCAAGAATCAAGAGTCCAAGTATCAAGTATCAAGTATCAATAATAAAAATCTAGCTTTCATAGTATAAAGAATCAAGTATTTAGTTTATTCATAAAGATTCAAGTATCTAGATTAAGCATCAAGGGTCAAGCATCAAGAGTCTAGTATTTGTATCAAGTCTCTTAGTTTACATTTCAAGAATCCAGCATCTAGATTAAAGAATCAAGCATCATAATAATAAGATTCATGCTAAAGTTTTAAAATATCAATCATCACAAAATTATAGGGACTAAGACTGACAAGTTACAGGAGTTCAGGGGCTGATCTTGCTAAGTGTCAAAAGTTTAGGGACGCTGGGCGTTACACTTTCTTCATAAACTCTAGAATGCTCTTGGTTGTCACGTTTTTATATATTAAAATTGAATGTCATTAGTTAATTGGTGTAAAATCATACAATAAAAAATCCTTTTATTCTTAAGGGATTGGGGATGGTTTTGAGTTCATAAAACGTTTAGATCATGCAACTAGTGTTGGCCTTAGTCATATAACATAGGCACGCAGGCATGCAGGCACCTTTTGTTGTGTAAGTTGGTGAGTGAAGGCAGCACACCTGAACTTATGAAAGTGATTTTAGGGTTTCTTTATAACTCATTTGGTAAAAGTCAAATCTCCATCAACTACATTGCTTGCTTTTCTTAAAGTTACAAATCTCATCATATTAATAATAGATTGGTTTTGTTCAGTCCCTAGTACAAGAAACATGAAATGGTAAATTATTGCAAGTGTATGGTTAAATACATTATTATTGTAATATTTAATCTTGTAGTCATTATAATCATTTAGAATTATATATATCAAAATATATTAATAACCTATTAATAATTAGTTGGTTATTGTTGATAGACTATATTACCCTTATTAACTAATTGAGTTTCCTTTTGGTGTATATATAACGAGATTATTAGAGAGGTTAAAGGTTAGAGACACAACATAATAACACACAACATCATAATCGCCCCTCTCTCTCCCTAAGTCGAAATCTCCTTTGTTTCGGTTCATCACCATCATCACTTTACACCCTAAGGAGGAAACAGATCATCCTGACAAGAATGTCGAACTCAATGGTTGCATCTCTGACTGGATTCTCTGCTGGTATGTCTGCTGTAACAGGTATGTTATTCATGTTTTCCATTATGTATAAACAGAACTGGTCAACATGTGGTATCAGAGCATATATTGATAAGTCAGTTCTGTTTTTGTATCCATTAATTCTGGGATTGAAATCTGGAAAACAGAATTTTGAAAGTCTTATAAACAGCCGGTTTCGAGTCCTTTATAATGTCCCGAAACCACTGTTATTTGGAAAAGAATGTTTAATAGTTGACTCGAAATCATAATGGGTAAAACCTATTGTTCTGAAATATGTTTACAAAACCATTAAAATTCAGGTTTCGGGTTTCCAGAATTATGATTTTAATTTTAGGGTTCATCATATGTTCTTAGAAAAAATTCGAAAATTCCTTTATGTTTTGGAATGTAATTTGGATTTATGGGTGTTTTACTATTTTGATCGGAATTTTATCTCTTAGAATTTCGAAAACTGTTAAAAGATAAACAGACTATAATTTTTGAAATCTTTTGATAAGCTTAGATCAGCACTAAAATAGGAAACATTATCCCACAATCCCTAAAATTTCGAATTTTCAATTATATTTCCACTAACAGCTGTTGATGAGCAGGTTTCGAAACTTGGAGAATAAGTTTCGAGATTAGATGGTTTCGACTAAGGTTCCGACTGAGATTCCGACTCGAAATCTCACTGAAATATGAGGACAACTGAGGTTGCGACTGAGATTTTGACTCGCAATCAGGTTGTTGCGACTCGAAATCTCATAATGAACTTGAAACCTCATATGTCACTCGAAACCTCGAGATTTCGGATGAGGTTGCGATTGGCATTAAGGGACTCGAAATCTCAAGGTTTCGAGATTAAAGGGCCACTAGAAATCATAAAGGAACTCACGATGAGTCAAAATCTTACTCAAAACCTCACTCGAGATCTCACTCGAAATCTCAAGCTAAGTCGAGACTTCATAACTGAGTCGAGATCTCACTCGAAATCTAAGATGAACTCGAAATCTCATTACTTTATTAAGTTGTTAATGTGAACTAAAATTTAGCTCGGGGCCGTGCAGGGGGCACACTGATGCTTTCAACGATGTGAGATAGAATTTAGTAGACAAACAGATGTTAAAAACTGTTCATCTGTGTATACCATCTCTACGATTGTCTGGCCGCTGCCTAGTTTCATTTCAACAAAATAAGGCTTTTAATCTACGCATTGTTGTGTATAAACAGAGGAACCATAGATAAAAATTTACACTCTATATACAATCAAATATAACAGGTGCAATCAAAAACTAAAATTAAAACAAAAAAGGCTAATATCAAGTGTAGATTAAGAGCTCTGTCATCACGAAACATTAATGAACCCCTACCTCGATAAAGGGTTTTGATATGCGATTAGAGCCATCTGTGTAGAGGCCGCATCCAGTTCATCGAGTTTTAGTGTGTGAATATCTCGCTAGAGCCCTCTCTCTTTGTAATCACAGCCATACCCAACGCGGCCCCCAACCCCAACGCCACCACCACCAACACCGTCACCCACCTATGCCCCACACCACCACTACCAATCACAAAAACCACCGCCTCCCGTTGGTGCCGATGGTGCCGGTGGTGCAAGTGGTGCCGATGGTGCATTATTTTTCTTAGAATATGACATGTTAAGCTACATATTTAGGAATTTAGTGTTTGCATTTTTATCAAGAAATGAAATATGTTGCAGGTAACTGCTGTGCTGATGTCACTGAAAGCCGGGAATCTAGGTTTGAACATTGTGGCTGCCTCTCATGTTATTCTTTTCGATCTTTGGTGGAATCCCACCATTGAAGATCAAGCTATTCACCGAGCTCATAGAATCGGTCAACCACCTCCACAAATCCTATACCCTCTCTTGAGGGCGTCAACCACCGCCTCCCGCTCACCACCACCTACCTCCACCACCGCAATCCTCCCTCACCGCCTCCCGCACACCACCACCTACCTCCACCGCCACCGACAACCGCCCCTATACCTAATCTTCAAACCCCATCAGGTACTTTTCACCATGATTTCCTTTTTTCATACTTCAAAGCTTCTTCATTATACTCACAGAAGAAAGAGTGGTGGTGGAGGGGAATTGGACCAGGGAAGATGAAAGAGATCTGAGATCTGATTTTTGAATGATAGAGAGAGAAAGAGACCTGCTATACCCCTCGAAATTGCAAAATGTCAGTTTGGTTAATTTACAAAAATACCCCCAATTATACTCACATGTTTAATGAGGTGTCCATTTTTTATTGGTTAATATTGGTTCTTACGGTTCTCGCAACTGGGGTGGTTTTCATTTGAATCAATCCATATGTATATATATAGGTAGAGGATCCTGTACATTAATTCAGAAGTGTGAGAAGTGTATGATAACACTATATATAACACTATATAACACCATATAAACACCGTATAACAATATGTAACACCATATAACACCACATAACACTATGTAACACTATATAACAAATATAACACTATAGTTTGTCTGATAGCATGTCTATGATAGATGTATAGTGTTATATATTGTTATATGGTGTCATATAGTGTTACATAGTGTTATATGGTGTTATATGGTGTTACATAGTGTTATACGGTGTTTATATGATGTTATATAGTGTTATATATAGTGTTATAATACACTTCTCACACTTCTGAATTAATGTACACTATCCCTACCATATATATATAGGGAGAGGATCATGAGAAAACTACATATAAATGAGAAAACTAGAAAACTAACTAAAAAGCCAAAAAAAAAAGCTAAAAAACATACCAAAATTTTTTTTTTTTTACAATTTTTAATAAAAAATCGCTAGTTTTTATGTCTAGAAAAAACAAATTTTGGTGTACTGCACATGTGCAATATATGTGATTATATGTGTACTACACATGTACTACACATGTGCACTATATCCGTAATAGTGCACATGTGCAATACAACCAAAAACTTTTTTTTAATTTTTTTTTCTTTTAAAAATTTTTTTCCATGCATAAAAAGCTGCGATTTTTTTATAAATATTTAAAAAAAAAATTGGCATGTTTTTTTCGACTTTTTTAGTTAGTTTTTGGTTTTCTCATTTAAACTAGTTTTCTCATGATCCATACCCTATATATATATATATATATATATATATATGGTAGGGGTTCATGCGAAAACAACCTTTATTGCGAGAACCAATGTGAACACAACAAAATAAACCCACTACACCACCCAAAACCTAAAAAAACCAAACCCCCCCTCCAAGCTAAATGGTAAAAACTAAACCCCCCAAAAACCTAAAAAAACCTAACCCCCTCCCCCCAAGCTAAATGCTAAAAACTAAATCATAAAGCTAAACTCCAAAAAATATTAAAAAAAATAAAATACACACAAAAAATATTTTTTAATACTTTTTAATAAAAATCGCTAGTTTTAGTTTCTAAATAAAAAAAAAATCTTTTATTAATTTTTTTATTCATGAAAAGTAGGGATTTTTATTAAAAAAAAGATTATTTTTTGTGTTTTTTATGTATTTTTTGTTGTGTTCACATTGGTTCTCGCGGTTCTCGCAATAAAGGGTGGTTCCTAACTGATCTTTTTCCGATATATATAAGGATTAGTTCAAATGAAAACCATCCCCAGTTGCGAGAACGTTAAGAACTCCTATCATCCAATAGGATTTTAACACATCACCTATTTTTAAATTAAATCAAAGGGACAATTTAGTCTTTTACTATTTATGTCGCATCATTTCTCTCTCTTCTTTACAAAAGTCAAATCAATTTTCTTTTTTTCTTTCTTTCTTTCTCTTTTTCTTTTACATTAAAATATTATTCTTTTCTTATATTTATTTTTTCCTAATTTTTATATTTTACAAAAAATAGAAACATCCAAAAAAAATATTTTCAAAAAATGACAGAGAGGGGTGGGGTCGGCATTTTCAAAAAAAAAAATTGCGGGAGTTTATATTCAGCATTTTCAAAAAAAAAAAAAACGTTCACATTCGATAAAAACCATCCCACTAATCGAAATGGTTTTATACCGGGTGTAAAAAGAGTTTGGAGTAAAATTTATGTTTGGTGTAAAATTTACAACCGGGGTGTAAAAAGAGTTTATAACCGGGACGTAAATTTTACAACCGGGGTGTAAAAAAGGTTTATAACCGGGGTGTAAAAAGAGTTTATAACCGAGGCGTTAAAAGTTTATAAGTGGGGTGTAAAAAGAGTTTATAACTGGGGCGTAAAAAAAAATTTGCCGTAAAAATGCTTTTGGCGTAAAAAAAAAAATTCGGCGAAAAAAAATGTTTGTCGTAAAAAAATTTTTGGCGTAAAAAAATGTTTGGCGTAAAAAAAATTGGCTTAAAAAAAATTTAAAACCGGGACGTAAAAAAGTTTAGAATTTTGGCGTAAAAAAATTTAAAAAACGGGGCGTAAAAAAGTTAAAAACCTGGGCGTAAAAAAGTTTAATGTAAAAAAAGTTTAAAAACGGGGCGTATAAAATGTTTTCGCGTAAAAAAAATTTAAACATGTAAAAAAAATTGGCGTAAAAAAAATGTTTTAAAACCGTAAAAAAAATTGGCGTAAAAAAAATTAAACCCGTAAATGTTTTAAAAGCGGGTCGTAAAAAAGTTTTAAAACCGGGTCGTAAAAAAACTATTTAAACGGGGGCATAAAAAAACTTTCTAAACGGGGTGTAAAAAAAGTTTTTAAACGGGGTCTTAAAAATTTTTAAAATCTGGGTGTAAAAAAGGATTAAACCTGAGTCATAAAAAAATTTTAAAACTGGGGCGTAAAAAAATTGTTTGCCTAGACTGGCTGCGTTGTCTGTATTTTGCAGTGTATGCGCGATATTGCGCAGTACGCGCTTAAATTCGAAATGAGGATTTTAAGCGTTTAATTAATTTTTCTTCACAATTATGATTACAAATAAGATTTTAATCATAACGGAATATTTTTAGGGTTTTAACATTATCCAAGCGGTCGCCGATGTTCGTTTTGCATTTTGTTCGTTACGCGATAAGCGTTTATCTTATTATTGCCAACATAAATTTTCAACTAAGTTTGGATTTACCAACACTTCAAATACTATATATTAACGTCATATTTAATAATTTAGTGCCTTCATTTATTTATAACACATGTCATACTAGTATGGTAGAGGCTTAAAGTAGCCGAGTGTCACAGCACGGTCTCATGCTTGTCTTCTGATTCGTTGTTTTTGGTCTTGGGTTGAAGCTTGGAGGGTTGGTATGATGTATCAACTTCTCTTATTTTGTATTCATGTTGGTGTTTGTCGTTAATTTGTTCTTTTTGTACATTTAAGCTCTTTTAATCCTGAAAATAAAAAATATACAAAGAAACACACTTTTTCCAACATTAGTACTAAACATGGTTGGTTTTATACCGTATTTGATATAATTTATATGTTGCATTTGATGCATATCATCTATGCAAGATTTGATAATATTGGAAGAGATGACATGTTGTTATATGTCGGATGTGATCATTGTTGGTGCATATGTCTGTCGACTTCGTCTTGTATCGAGTCTTATATCTAGATTGGATAGATTGGTGCTCAATAGGGTAGAGAATAGGGTTTTAGTGATGATAATTCATTTCGCACAAAATGGCATGAGCCATTTCGCACGAAATGACTTTTGGCCATTTCGCACGAAATGGTTCATGACCATTTCGTACGAAATGCTTCTTCTATAAATAGCTGAGCATGCAATTCATTTGTAACAGTTCTGATTCCGGTACCAAGGTGCTGCCGAAGTGTCTACATGCTGTAAATCGTTGTCAAATCAATATACAAGACATTAAAAGTGATTCTGTGTGCAAATCAAGCTGATTCTACATCAATATGTCTATTTCCGCCTTTCATATTGACTAGAACTCTTCTGAATGACTCGTTTTGGTCGGGCAAACGATCCTACAAGTGGTATCAGAGCTCAGGAGGAAGAGTTCTTACCAAATCAGCCTGATTTCACCAAAACTTCTAACTTCTACACCTTCTTTTCAAAATTAAACAAGATTTCATGGTTAAAATGGATTGATTTTCTCACATTATAAGCGAAACACTGTTTTAACAGATCCTTGAAAGAATTGGACCTAAAATCGAACTAAAAACTGATCAATTTGACAAAAAACCAATCGAAAGTGTGACATCAGCATGATTTCGTACGAAATGGATCTCCATTTCGCTTGAAATTGTCCTTTTCGCACCAAACAGGTCCATTTCGCGTGAAAGTATTTCCATTTCGCACGAAATGGTCATTTAGTTGTTCCATTTCGTACGAATTGTCCCAAAGCTCCATTTCGCATGAAACCGAAGTTTATTCCGTACCAAAGGTTCATTTCGTTTGAATCATTTCGCGCCAAAGGCATTCCGCACCATAAGTTTCATTTCGTGTGAATCTCCATTTCGTTTGAAGTTTGTGAAGTTGTGATCTTTTTAAACCGAAACATAGAAGAATAGTTTTACAACGCGTTTGCTACTACTCCAGCTGCCCTAGTCACAGCTGCTGAAACAATTGAAATCGAAAATGAAACAGGAACGTCTCAAAAGCCTCCAAAGCTTATGTACATTGAGGATTTTAAAGGATGGCAAAATCGTTTTGAAAACTGGGTGCAAGCCTATAAGTTTGATGCATGGTGTTCGTTAGATGTAGATTATGTTAAGCCGAAAAATGAACGTGGGATTGAATAAGCTTTAAGTGACTATTCAACGGCTGAGAAATTGAAATACACCAGTGAAAAAATGATGATTAGTATTCTCCAACAAGCAGTAAAAGAAGATATCTTTGTTTTGCTTCAATATGAAGACACTGCTAGATCAATTTGGTTAGCGTTGATTAACAAGTTTAAGGGAAGTGCTGATATGATCAAAAATAAATGTGCATTACTAAAGAAATCGTTTGATATGTTTACAGCGTTTGAAGGTGAATCAACAAAAACGACTATCGATATATATCGTCATCTTGTCCAGGAAATGAGAAGGTTGGATATCAAGCATCCTATCAGCCTGCAACATGTATTAAAATATCAATACAAAAGTATTGGCGAGTATACAAGTTTGATAATAGAATAATAGATTAAAACAACTCATATCCATAGTGCAAAGAATAAAACAGTTTCAGTTGTGCTAGTGTCATAGTCCATGCAGTGACAGCCCAAGTTTCCAATGCGTTAAGTGCATTTCCCAAAGTTTAACGGGAGGTCATATGTCTCCTCCTAACAATACCCTAAAGACTAACGGGGAGGTGCATTACTCCTATAGCGCTACTATTGTTAAGGCGGAACTACACACTCTTGATTAAACGTCACATAACATAAAGAGTCAAGAATCAAGAATCACATGTTTCACATAGGATAGAGTATAAGTTTCAAAGTTTCGAGTTTAAGTTTCATAGAATACATGTTACACCCCAAAAGTTTAAAGTAAAAGGGGATCGAGTATACTCACCGTGATTTCTTTACAGTCGCAACTGTTATTGGATCAAAGGGAGCTCTTTTGAGATTAGCCTGATTAGATTGTAATAGGGTAAGAGTCGGGCGAAGTATCGAGATTGAATAAAGTGTCTAACAGGTCACTAGGTCGGATGGTTGTCCGATTGGACGGTTGTCCGATTGGATGGCCAGTCGACCGGGTTGCCTTGTGTACGTGTAGTGGCAATGTCTGCCCGATCGGTTGGCTATCCGATCGGGTTGCCATTTATCCGATTGAGACCGGCATGAGATGAGATCAAGTGGCTGTCCGATCGGATGGTAATCCGATCGGCTGGCCAAGTGTGAGGAATAGGTTGTCCGACTGGTCAGTTGTCCGATCGGCTGGCCTGTTGAGAAGTAGGGTTGTCCGATCGGATGGCAGTCCGATCAGCTGGCCTGTTGTTTCTTGGTTACCAACTTTCGTAAAATTGATAAGTTTTGAATTTAATGGTGACGTCACGGCACGTATTGAGACAACAGTTACCCATCGTTTCACAGACATTCTGATTGGTCGGGAATCACCCCAGTCCGACCCGTTTGTCCGTTGGTGACGGTTTTATGCCAGAATCCATCCCGTGATTGTCTTAATCAGTGAACAATCCATTCTTAAACCAACTCTAGACCACCGATCAAGTCTACAGTCCGTTCAGTCACGTTTATTACCGAAATAAATCAGAAATTTGAATTAGAAGTGAAGAAACTTAAGTTTTAGTATAAAAACTCTTAGATTTAACTTAGATTTAGTGATAAATACATGGAATCCCTTATATCTCAGCTAGATTTTACCAAGAATTTCCTCATATAGCAGTTTTGTACAAACCACCATGATGACATCATCCTTAAGATCTCAGATCTGAGAGATTTCACGAAAAAAGTGTGATTACGAAGGTGAATCACGTAGAGGATGAAGTGTAGATCAAGAAAGTACAAGAATCTAGCTTGAAACGTACCGCAATCAGCAAGAAAAGGAAGAAATAGCGTGCGCGTGCGTCAGGTTCGGTCAGAGCTGTCACATCACTTGAAATGGTGATGTGACAGCCTATTTATAGGTGAAAGGGGAAGGGAAGAAAGGTGGTTCGGCTGGAGTGCCATCCGATCGGCTGGCTGTCCGATCGGATGGTCATTCGATCGGACGACCACTCTGGCCATTCCATCCTTTCGCGTTTCCCGACTCTGATTTGTTTCACGTGATAGGTTCGGCGTTGCATTGCGTATAGATTACATAGAGTATTTTATTAATTAGATTACATCATAAGCACCGAAGTCTCAAAGTTTCTTAGATTCCGCCAGTGACAAGGCTCCAGTCTCTCGTTTAACCGAGAATCAAGCTTCACGAGTCTAAGGAGTCAAGCACCATTTTAAGTTTCAAAGGTAAAGAATCTTTGTTTCTCAATCATCAAGAATCAAGAGTCCAAGTATCAAGTATCAATAATAAAAATCTAGCTTTCATAGTATAAAGAATCAAGTATTTAGTTTATTCATAAAGATTCAAGTATCTAGATTAAGCATCAAGGGTCAAGCATCAAGAGTCTAGTATTTGTATCAAGTCTCTTAGTTTACATTTCAAGAATCCAGCGTCTAGATTAAAGAATCAAGCTTCATAAAAATAAGATTCATGCTAAAGTTTTAAAATATCAATCATCACAAAATTATAGGGACTAAGACTGACAAGTTACAGGAGTTCAGGGACTGATCTTGCCAAGTGTCTAAAGTTTAGGGACGCTGGGCGTTACACTTTCTTCATAAACTCTAGAATGCTCTTGGTTGTCACGTTTTTATACATTAAAATTGAATGTCATTAGTTAATTGGTGTAAAATCATACAATAAAAAAATCCTTTTACTCTTAAGGGATTGGGGATGGTTTTGAGTTCATAAAACGTTTAGATCATGCAACTAATGTTGGCCTTAGTCATATAACATAGGCAGGCAGGCATGCAGGCATCTTTTGTTGTGTAAGTTGGTGAGTGAAGGCAGCACACCTGAACTTATGAAAGTGATTTTAGGGTTTTCTTTATAACTCATTTGGTAAAAGTCAAATCTCCATCAACTACATTGCTTGCTTTTCTTAAAGTTACAAATCTCATCATATTAATAATAGATTGGTTTTGTTCAGTCCCTAGTACAAGAAACATGAAATGGTAAATTATTGCAAGTGTATGGTTAAATACATTATTGTTGTAATATTTAATCTTGTAGTCATTATAATCATTTAAAATTATATAGATCAAAATATATTAATAACCTATTAATAATTAGTTGGTTATTGTTGATAGACTATATTACCCTTATTAATTAATTGAGTTTCCTTTTGGTGTATATATAAGGAGATTATTAGAGAGGTTAAAGGTTAGAGACACAACATAATAACACACAACATCATAATCGCCCTTCTCTCTCCCTAAGCCGAAATCTCCTTTGTTTCGGTTCATCACCATCATCACTTTACACCCTAAGGAGGAAACAGATCATGCTGACAAGAATGTCGAACTCAATGGTTGCATCTCTGACTGGATTCTCTGCTGGTATGTCTGCTGTAATAGGTACGTTATTCATGTTTTCCATTATGTATAAACATAACTGATCAACATGTGGTATCAGAGCATATATTGATAAGTCAGTTCTGTTTTCGTATCCATTAATTCTGGGATTGAAATCTGGAAAACAGAATTTTGAAAGTCTTATAAACAGCCGGTTTCGAGTCCTTTATAATGTCCCGAAACCACTGTTATTCGGAAAAGAATGTTTAATAGTTGACTCGAAATCATAATGGGTAAAACCTATTGTTCCGAAATATGTTTACAAAACCATTAAAATTTAGGTTTCGGGTTTCCAGAGTTATGTTTTTAATTTTAGGGTTCATCATATGTTCTTAGAAAAAATTCGAAAATTCCTTTATGTTTTGGAATGTAATTTGGATTTGTGGGTGTTTTATTATTTTAATCGGAATTTTATCTCTTAGAATTTCGAAAACTGTTAAAAGATAAACAGACTATAATTTTCGTAATCTTTTGATAAGCTTAGATCAGCACTAAAACAGGAAACATTATCCCACAATCCCCAAAATTTCGAATTTTCAATTATATTTCCACTAACAGCTGTTGATGAGCAGGTTTCGAAACTTGGAGAATAAGTTTCGAGATTAGATGGTTTCGACTAAGGTTCCGACTGAGATTCCGACTCGAAATCTCACTGAAATATGAGGACAACTGAGGTTGCGACTGAGATTTCGACTCGCAATCAGGTTGTTGCGACTCGAAATCTCATAATGAACTTGAAACCTCATATGTCACTCGAAACCTCGAGATTTCGGGTGAGGTTGCGATTGGCATTAAGGGACTTGAAATCTCAAGGTTTCGAGATTAAAGGGCCACTCGAAATCATAAAGGAACTCACGATGAGTCAAAATCTTACTCAAAACCTCACTCGAGATCTGACTCGAAATCTCAAGCTAAGTCGAGACTTCATAACTGAGTCGAGATCTCACTTGAAATCTAAGATGACCTCGAAATCTCATTACTTTATTAAGCTGTTAATGTGAACTAAAATTTAGCTCGGGGTCGTGCAGGGGGCACACTGATGCTTTCAACGATGTGAGATTGAATTTAGTAGACAAACAGATGTCAAAAACTGTTCATCTGTGTATACCATCTCTACGATTATCTGGCCGCTGCCTGGTTTCATTTCAACAAAATAAGGCTTTTAATCTACGCATTGTTGTGTATAAACAGAGGAACCATAGATAAAAATTTACACTCTATATACAATCAAATATAACAGGTGCAATAAAAAACTAAAATTAAAACAAAAAAAGGCTAATATCAAGTGTAGATTAAGAGCTCTGTCATCACGAAACATTAATGAACCCCTACCTCGATAAAGGGTTTTGATATGCGATTAGAGCCATCTGTGTAGAGGCGGCATCCAGTTCTTCGAGTTTTAGTGTGTGAATATCTCGCTAGAGCCCTCTCTCTTTGTAATCACAGCCATACCCAACGCGGCCCCCAACCCCAACGCCACCACCACCAACACCGTCACCCACCTATGCCCCACACCACCACTACCAATCACAAAAACCACCGCCTCCCGTTGGTGTCGATGGTGCCGGTGGTGCAAGTGGTGCCGATGGTGCATTATTTTTCTTAGAATATGACATGTTAAACTACATATTCAGGAATTTAGTGTGTGCATTTTTATCAAGAAATGAAATATGTTGCAGGTAACTGCTGTGCTGATGTCACTGAAAGCCGGGAATCTAGGTTTGAACATGGTGGCTGCCTCTCATGTTATTCTTTTCGATCTTTGGTGGAATCCCACCACTGAATATCAAGCTATTGACCGAGCTCATAGAATCGGTCAACCACCTCTACAAAACCTATACCCTTTCTTGAGGACGTCAACCACCGCCTCCCGCTCACCACCACCGCAATCCTCCCTCACCGCCTCCCGCACACCACCACCTACCTCCACCGCCACCGACAACCGCCCCTATACCTAATCTTCAAACCCCATCAGGTACTTTTCACCACGATTTCCTTTTTTCATACTTCAAAGCTTCTTCATTATACTCACAGAAGAAAGAGTGGTGGTGGAGGGGAATTGGACCAGGGAAGATGAAAGAGATCTGAGATCTGATTTTTGAATGATAGAGAGAGAAAGAGACCTGCTATACCCCCTCGAAATTGCAAAATGTCAGTTTGGTTAATTTACAAAAATACCCCCAATTATACTCACATGTTTAATGAGGTGTCCATTTTTTATTGGTTAATATTGGTTCTTACGGTTCTCGCAACTGGGGTGGTTTTCATTTGAATCAATCCATATGTATATATATAGGTAGAGGATCCTGTACATTAATTCAGAAGTGTGAGAAGTGTATGATAACACTATATATAACACTATATAACACCATATAAACACCGTATAACAATATGTAACACCATATAACACCACATAACACTATGTAACACTATATAACAAATATAACACTATAGTTTGTCTGATAGCATGTCTATGATAGATGTATAGTGTTATATATTGTTATATAGTGTCATATAGTGTTACATAGTGTTATATGGTGTTATATGGTGTTACATAGTGTTATACGGTGTTTATATGATGTTATATAGTGTTATATATAGTGTTATAATACACTTCTCACACTTCTGAATTAATGTACACTATCCCTACCATATATATATATATACATATATATATATATATATATATATATATATATATATATATATATATATATATAGAGTGGGGATCCTACGGAAAGTGTGTTTTTCCTAAAAAGTGTAAAAAGTCATAAAACACAATAATTTCAGGCATAAAACACACCTAAAACTCACAAATAATAGAATGAACATTACTAAAACACCATATTCAAACTCTAATAGTCCATAAAAACTTCAAACACACCATCGTAGAACTATGAATATAAAACACACAATGCTAAACAACATAAAACACAATAACATTTGTCATTCCACAATCAGAGCCTTAACATCTAAAACACAACACAAAACCCACATACATGATGTTTTAGTAATCTTCATCATATTATTTGTGGGTTTTTGGTGTGTTTTATGGTTGACATTATGGTGTTTTATGACTTTTTACACTTTTTAGGAAATTTGGACTTTCTGGCCAACTCCTATCCTATATATATATATATATAAGGTGAGGATCATGAGAAAACTACATATAAATGAGAAAACTAGAAAACTAACTAAAAAAGCCAAAAAAAAAAGCTAAAAAACATACCAAAATTTTTTTTTTTTTACAATTTTTAATAAAAAAATCGCTAGTTTTTATGTCTAGAAAAAACAAATTTTGGTGTACTGCACATGTGCAATATATGTGATTATATGTGTACTACACATGTACTACACATGTGCACTATATCCGTAATAGTGCACATGTGCAATACAACCAAAAACTTTTTTTTTTTAATTTTTTTTTCTTTTGAAAATTTTTTCCATGCATAAAAAGCTGCGATTTTTTTATAAAAATTAAAAAAAAAAATTGGCATGTTTTTTTTGGCTTTTTTAGTTAGTTTTTTGGTTTTCTCATTTAAACTAGTTTTCTCATGATCCATACCCTATATATATATATATATATATATGGTAGGGTTCATGCGAAAACAACCTTTATTGCGAGAACCAATGTGAACACAACAAAATAAACCACTACACCACCCAAAACCTAAAGAAACCTAACCCCCCCTCCAAGCTAAATGGCAAAAACTAAACCCCCCCCAAAAACCAAAAAAAACCTAACCCCCTCCCCCCAAGTTAAATGCTAAAAACTAAATCATAAAGCTAAACTCCAAAAAATATTAAAAAAAATAAAATACACACAAAAAATATTTTTTTAATACTTTTTAATAAAAATCGATAGTTTTAGTTTCTAAATAAAAAAATCTTTTATTAATTTTTTTATTGATGAAAAGTAGGGATTTTTATTAAAAAAAAGATTATTTTTTTGTGTTTTTTAGGTATTTTTGGTTGTGTTCACATTGGTTCTCGCGGTTCTCGCAATAAAGGGTGGTTCCTAACTGATCCTTTTCCGATATATATAAGGATCAGTTCAAATGAAAACCATCCCCAGTTGCGAGAACGTTAAGAACTCCTATCATCCAATAGGATTTTAGCACATCACCTATTTTTAAATTAAATCAAAGGGACAATTTAGTCTTTTACTATTTATGTCACATCATTTCTCTCTATTCTTTACAAAAGTCAAATCAATTTTCTTTTTTTCTTTCTTTCTTTCTCTTTTTCTTTTACATTAAAATATTATTCTTTTTTTATATTTATTTTTTTCTAATTTTTATATTTTACAAAAAATAGAAACATCCAAAAAATATTTTCAAAAAATGATAGAGATGGGTGGGGTCGGAGTTTTCAAAAAAAAAATTGCGGGAGTTCATATTCAGCATTTTCAAAAAAAAAAACGTTCACATTCGATAAAAACCATCCCACTAATCGAAATAGTTTTATACCGGGTGTAAAAAGAGTTTGGAGTAAAATTTATGTTTGGTGTAAAATTTACAACCGGGGTGTAAAAAGAGTTTATAACCGGGACGTAAATTTTACAACCGGGGTGTAAAAAAGGTTTATAACCGGGGTGTAAAAAGAGTTTATAACCGAGGCGTAAAAAGTTTATAAGTGGGGTGTTAAAAGAGTTTATAACTGGGGCGTAAAAAAATTTTGCCGTAAAAATGCTTTTGGCGTAAAAAAAATTCGGCCAAAAAAAATGTTTGTCATAAAAAAATTTTTCGCGTAAAAAAATGTTTGGCGTAAAAAAAATTTGGCTTAAAAAAAATTAAAACCGGGACGTAAAAAAGTTTAGAATTTTGGTGTAAAAAAATCTAAAAAACGGGGCGTAAAAAAAAGTTAAAAACCTAGGCGTAAAAAAGTTTAATGTAAAAAAAGTTTAAAAACGGGGCGTATAAAATGTTTTCGCGTAAAAAAAATTTAAACATGTAAAAAAATTGGCGTAAAAAAAAATTAAACCCGTAAATGTTTTAAAAACGGGTCGTAAAAAAATTTTAAAACCGGGTCGTAAAAAAACTATTTAAACGGGGGCGTAAAAAAACTTTCTAAACAGGGTGTAAAAAAAGTTTTTAAACGGGGTCTTAAAAATTTTTAAAATCTGGGTGTAAAAAAGGATTAAACCGAGTCATAAAAAAATTTTAAAACTGGGGCGTAAAAAAATTGTTTGCCTACACTTGGCTGCGTTCTCTGTATTTTGCAGTGTATGCGCGATATTGCGCAGTATGCGCTTAAATTCGAAATGAGGATTTTAAGCGTCTAATTAATTTTTCTTCACAATTATGATTACAAATAAGATTTTAATCATAACGGAATATTTTTAGGGTTTTAACATTATCCGAGCGGTCGCCGATGTTCGTTTTGCATTTTGTTCGTTACGCGATAAGCGTTTATCTTATTATTGCCAACATAAATTTTCAACTAAGTTTGGATTTACCAACACTTCAAATACTATATATTAACGTCATATTTAATAATTTAGTGCCTTCATTTATTTATAACACATGTCATACTAGTATGGTAGAGGCTTAAAGTAGCCGAGTGTCACAGCACGGTCTCATGCTTGTCTTCTGATTCGTTGTTTTTGGTCTTGGGTTGAAGCTTGGAGGGTTGGTATGATGTATCAACTTCTTTTATTCTGTATTCATGTTGGTGTTTGTCGTTAATTTGTTCTTTTTGTACATTTAAGCTCTTTTAATCCTGAAAATAAAAAATATACAAAGAAACACACTTTTTCCAACATTAGTACTAAACATGGTTGGTTTTATACCGTATTTGATATAATTTATATGTTGCATTTGATGCATATCATCTATGCAAGATTTGATAATATTGGAAGAGATGACATGTTGTTATATGTCGGATGTGATCATTGTTGGTGCATATGTCTGTCGACTTCGTCTTGTATCGAGTCTTATATCTAGATTGGATAGATTGGTGCTCAATAGGGTAGAGAATAGGGTTTTAGTGATGATAATTCATTTTGCACGAAATGGTTCATGACCATTTCGTACGAAATGCTTCTTCTATAAATAGCTGAGCATGCAATTCATTTGTAACAGTTCTGATTCCGGTACCAAGGTGCTGCCGAAGTGTCTACATGCTGTAAATCGTCGTCAAATCAATATACAAGACGTTAAAAGTGATTCTGTGTGCAAATCAAGCTGATTCTACATCAATGTGTCTGTTTCCGCCTTTCATATTGACTAGAACTCTTCTGAACGACTCGTTTTGGTCGTGCAAACGATCCTACAAGTGGTATCAGAGCTCAGGAGGAAGAGTTCTTACCAAATCAGCCTGATTTCACCAAAACTTCTAACTTCTACACCTTCTTTTCAAAATTAAACAAGATTTCATGGTTAAAATGGATTGATTTTCTCACATTATAAGCGAAACACTGTTTTAACGGATCCTTGAAAGAATTGGACCTAAAATCGAACTAAAAACTGATCAATTTGACAAAAATCCAATCGAAAGTGTGACATCAGCATGATTTCGTACGAAATGGATCTCCATTTCGCTTAAAATTGTCCTTTTTGCACCAAACAGTTCCATTTCGCGTGAAAGTATTTCCATTTCGCACGAAATGGTCACTTAGTTGTTCCATTTCGTACGAATTGTCCCAAAGCTCCATTTCGCATGAAACAGAAGTTTATTCCGTACCAAAGGTTCATTTCGTTTGAATCATTTCGCGCCAAAGGCATTCCGCACCAAAAGTTTCATTTCGTGTGAATCTCCATTTCGTTTGAAGTTTGTGAAGTTGTGATCTTTTTAAACCGAAACATATAAGAATAGTTTTACAACGCATTTGCTACTACTCCAGCTGCCCTAGTCACAGCTGCTGAAACAATTGAAATCGAAAATGAAACAGGAACGTCTCAAAAGCATGGTTGCAAAAATCGCGACTAGTCGGCGATTAATCGCTGACTAGTCGCTAGTCGCCCATCAACTGAGTAATTTTCAGCTAATCAGTAAAAAAATCGCTAGTCGGCCTAATCGGCCCTAGTCGGCCCTAATCGCGACTAGTCGGTCGGGAAAAATCGGAAAAAATCGGGAAAAAACAAAAAAAAATCGGAAAAAATAGGAAAAAAACACATATTCCGGCCAAAACCTCCCAGATTCCGGTCAAAACTTGTCCACTTAAAAAAATTACGTATAAAAATATATGTATATATGTATAAAAACTTAAAATTATACATAAAAAGTCCGATCCGATTAATCCCGAGTAATCCCGAGTAGTCGCTAGTCCCTACCTCACCGACCCGCTAGCGACTAGCGAGTTCTCCAACCTTGCTCAAAAGCCTCCAAAGCTTATGTACATTGAGGATTTTAAAGGATGTCAAAATCGTTTTGAAAACTGGGTGCAAGACTATAAGTTTGATGCATGGTGTTCGTTAGATGTAGATTATGTTAACCCGAAAAATGAACGTGGGATTGAAAAAGCTTTAAGTGACTATTCAACGGCTGAGAAATTGAAATACACCAGTGAAAAAAATGATGATTAGTATTCTCCAACAAGCAGTAAAAGAAGATATCTTTGTTTTGCTTCAATATGAAGACACTGCTAGATCAATTTGGTTAGCGTTGATTAACAAGTTAAGGGAAGTGCTGATATGATCAAAAATAAATGTGCATTACTAAAGAAATCGTTTGATATGTTTACAGCGTTTGAAGGTGAATCAACAAAAACGACTATCGATATATATCGTCATCTTGTCCAGGAAATGAGAAGGTTGGATATCAAGAAAGAAGATGATGAATGGGTTGATAAGCTAGTTGATGCGCTACCACAACCTAAATGGGGAACATATTTGTTGATCCCAAAACATTTGAGAAAATCTGAAAGTATGAATTTGGCTAAGTTCATTCAGAAGCTTGAAGAACATGAATTGGATGTTCAGAAAACTGCTATCATGAATAATCCAAATGCTCAACAGGATGTTAGTCTATACTACAGAGGAAGCAAATTTCAGACTACTCCGAGTCCGAAGATTAAAACTGCCTTCAGTGCTGATGGCTCTTCTGGAACAAAAGTTAGTACTGTAACTCAGAGTGGTGGATATTCGTCATCATATTCAAGTTTTGATCCAAATTTCACAACACCAAGTTCTCAACGACAGAATTCAACAAATCTACAATGCAATGCAATGTTACATTGAATATTCAAAATGGTCAAAATCTCTCTCTAGAAGTGGCTAAGCAACACATGGCATCGCTTGTTGCTATGTTAGAATCGTATGAAAGTTTAGTTGCTGGAAGAATTGGGAATCCGATTCTCACTAAAGAGGATTATGACCAGATTGATGCTGAGGAACTTGAGTTGATGGACATCAAGTGGTGTTTAGCAAGTGCTGTAAGAAGAGCAGAAAAATTCACTCAAATCACCGGAAGAGATGATCTTCGTGATATTGCTTCATCTCCATTAGGATTTGACAAATCAAAGGTTACTTGCTTTCGTTGCAAAGAAAAGGGGCATTTTAAACGAGAATGTAAAAATAAAGAAGCAACAGGAAGACAAGATCCGTTTGGAAAGAACGATTATTATCAAAAATCAATTTTTCATCAGATTACTCAACAACCGTCATCATCCCGTGCTATTGAGGATGGAAAGAAGAAAGCTTATCTTGTTAATGAAGATGATGAAAAAGTTGCAGAGGGATTTAGCTGGGACAAATACATTCCGGCTGATTTAGGACTTGTTGCTCGAATCTTGGAAGAAGAAGATGTCAAATCTAAGCCGAAAAGAACACCGATTTTTAAAGAATTAGGATGTGATGCAGACACAGATGACGAAGAAGAATATATTGATAAAGCTAGACGACAATTGGATACTTATAGTTTTAATTTGTTTTTGCAGATAAAACAAGATGTTGAAAGAGAAAAGAACTGCTCGTCTGAAGAGAGAATTGGAAAAGAAAGATTGCTGAAGAAAAGGCAAAAATGGAAGCCGAGAATGAGAAAGTTGAAGAGATTTCGACAGAGAAGGTCGAAGATGAAAAATGTGAGATAAAAATAGAATTTGATGAAGAACTGATAAATGAAAAGGTGATTGAGAAAGTGGTGGAGAAAATTGTTGAAATTGAGAAAATTGTTGAAGTTGAAAAAATCGTCGAAGTTGAAAAAATAGTCGAAGTTGAAAAGATTGTTGAGGCAATGAAACCTTGTCTAAAATGTTTGGAATCTTGCAAACATTGTGAAGAAAAAGACAAGAAGTATAGTGAGCTTGAAGAGTTGAAAGAAAAGTTGTTGTTTGATGTGAAGTATGTGAAAGAATCATATAATGTACTAAACAGATCAGTTGACAGTCTGAACAAGACAAACTTATAAGTAGATGCTGCTATGAAGATGATGAGTTCAACATTAATGACAAAGCAGAAGGTTATCAACGAGTATATAGAAGATTGTGCAAAGTTGAAGCAGGATTTAGAACTCGAAAAGATTGAAAATGAGAGAATCAAACGATTGCTGCTGAGTTATACAATTTGTGATTATTTGATTGACAGAGTCTATCCTACTGTTGCAGGACTTGAAGTTTTTCAGGATAAAAAAACGGAAGATACAGATACTGGAAAGAAACAAAGTGTCAAGTATAACAAGTGTCCGCTTCTGATCTGGGAAAGTTATTCTCCCAGAAAACCAAATGAGGAACGTTTAAAAAAGGCAGTCAACATAAAGTTAAAGTCTGAAACCATTAATGAGTTACCAGATAACATTGATGTCACATTCACAGCGTCTGACACTGATCATGAGTCTGAATTATTAAAGAAAGTGGTTGATCAGGTGTTGGATATGGATGAAGAGTCAAAGTCGGAATCTAAATCTGAAAGTTCGGTTTCATCAGACAAGAGTCTGAGTTCACCAGTCAAACGGGTTTACAATAAAGAATTCTTGTTATCAAAAAATAATTTGAATGACGAACCAGTCAAAGTGGCATATACTTTGAATGATTCAGACAAATTATATTCTGATGAGGAATTTCCAATAAGAAGTGTCAAAACTGAACAGATCAAACAGGTTTTCAAATTAACAGAAAGCAATATTTCTGAAATAAAAGATATAAATCTTACTGAAAAACCTAAAAAGTACACTTCAAGAGTTCAACAAAGATTGAACAAGAAAAAGGGTTACAGTTCTGGTTTTCAAAAGAAACCAAACCATAACGGTAATTTCAAAAAGAATGGATTAGGTTTCATTCCCCCAAGAAATTGTAAAAATGAGAAAACTTATAAACCAAAAACTAAATTTGTTTCAGGTACAAGTTCAGTCGAAGAAGAGAAGAAATCATTCTGGAGACAGTCAAACAAAGAGTTTCTGGCTGAGAAGAAAAAGAATGTGGTGAACGAATCTGAAAAAAGAGTTGAAAGAAGAACCTGTTACAGATGCCAAAAGGTTGGACATCGCTTGGAATTGTCCAAAGTCCAACAACACAAAACAGGGAGTTTTTTCTAACTCTAAAATGGAAAAGAAATGTGTTGGTAAACCAGAACAATCAACAGAAAAATTCAAAGTGTTCAAAAATTTGAATTTCGAAGATGGTGAAAGTTCGAAACGTTTTTACAAAAGAAAAGTCGATTTGAACAGACAGAAGTGGGTTGTTAAATCAGAAAGTAGTTCTGACAATGAATCTGACTCGTCAAAGTCAGAGGAGTCATTTGTTGTGAAAAAGAATGAGAATTCCGTTCCAGAAATGAACGATGAAAACTATCCGCCATTGTCAAAAGAAAACTTGAAGTTAAAACTTGGTAAGGTTGAAATTTCAGATCAATTCTTCGCTGGTAAAGAAGAATTTGATGCTGAAAAAGCTTTTAATGGAAAAGTAAAACGTATCTTTGGGAAAATGGTTGACGGGAAGGTAAAGGGTGTGAAAGATTTTTACAAATAAAAAAGATGGTGGGATAGAGATGAATCACACTCACCCAAGGCTGGTCAGGCTTTGGTGACTGCATTTTCTACTTAAAATCCTGACTTGCCGGAACTCCTAAGTTGGTAATTGGGGAGTAGAAATCGGCATCTTTCTTGAAAAATATCACAGATGTGAATGGTGGTTGAAAATTGTCATATTTCTATTTTCGAGTGGTATGGTTAATAAGCAAACCTACAAGTGGTTGAAAAGAGATTTTCACCTACAAGTGGTTAATCAAGGTTATTAAGTTGAACTTGATTTAACTTTCGTTCAAGTATTTGTAAAACAAAGTGATGATTATAACCCCAACTCTACAAGTGGTAAAATCAACAAAACTTATTTTCCGGAAAAACCATTTTGATTAAAACAAACTTAAGTGTTTTGAAATCTTAATGGGAAAATAGTTTGTTGTCAGGGGGAGTTCTGATTGTTTATGCCAAGTGGATGGAGAATTGAAGCATTTTTCATCAGTTTGTCAAATTTTCTTTAAATGGTTTTGAATTTTAGGGGGAGTAAGAAATTTCAGAAAATCCAAAAACATTAGAAAATTTGAAAAAGCCAAAAACATGATAAAATCAAAAATGCCAAAAATATCGAAAAATGAAAAAGAGTTTTGTTGAAAAAGAGGAAATGATAGTACATCAGTGTACTATCACAACATGCTAAAGATATGAAAAGTTAAACGTGATAAACGATCTCACTGATGATGTGCCAGTAGGATTTTATACATTCAGTAGATTGTTTTCGAGATATAAACCTAAAAATATCAAACTTACTTATTTTGTGGGGAATAACGAAGTGTGGGGGATTTGATTTTAAACGAGTGGAATGATGCGTGCTAGTGTGTATATGTTTTAGATGTATATTTTAAGCCCTTTTTACACTTTTAGCCAAGTTTTAAATTTATAAAACACGATATTCACTAACACTAAACACACATATGGGCAAGTGCACCCATCGTGGACGTAGTATAGTGTTGATAAGATACCGAGGTCCTCCAAGGACACAAGAGCTTTTAGTACCGGTTTATCCTCAACGTCTAACCAAATCAAAATGTTAGAAAAGATTTTTTTAAACTAAGAAAATAAAGACTAACTAAATGCTGAAAAATAAAATAAAAATAAAAACAGATAGACAAGATGAATCACTTGGATCCGACTCGTGTATTAGTATAACCTTTGATTATTTTCGCACTTTTGCACTTGTTTAAGAGATTATCTTAGTTATTGTAGTAGGCCCCTCTTTTGAAGGCGACGTTACCCTCAACCCAGTAGTTTGAGTCAGTAAGAATACAATCCTAAAGGGTCGGATTATTGAAAGATAATGAATTAAGTTATTAATGCAAATTATGGTAGGCCCCTCTTTTGGAGGTGACGTTACCCTCGACTAAGTAGTCTGAGTCAGCAGGGATACAGTCCTAAATAGCCGGGTTATAGTATTAATAGTAGTTAACTTATGAGGGGGTCAAAGAGTTTGGATCCCCGCCATCCAATACCTATGGGTATTGAAGGAGATCCTACTAAATTTGACCCAGGTCCCTTGCAGGACCTCTAAATGCTGAACAAGGGCAAGACCCTTACCAAACCGTTCCCTTAACCCCCGAACAGGTAGCCAACATACCTCCATATAGACCGTGGAGATATGAATGGTGAAAATCTTTTATTTTATATAGACAGTAAAATAATGCCAGACACCACGGACAAACGATAAGGAAAAGTCACCTTCAACATAAGCAACTAGTTATTAAAGTCATTAATACAAAACCAAATAAAAAGTGCAAAAGATTAAAATTAAAAAGTATTATACTAAACACTTGTCTTCACCAAGTGATGTAAGAGACTTAGGCAAACATGGCCTTGACTGTCAAGAACTCTTACGATCAATCTTGGATCCCGAGACGACTCACACACTCTATGATGGACAATGGATGATGGTGGTGGATGATGGTGTTATGGTGGTGGTGGGTGGTGGATGAAGTGTGAGAGAGGTGGTGTGCCAAGGGATGAGTTGCAATGAAGCCAAGCACTCCTATTTATAGGCTGAACAGAAGCCTGGGCACGGCCCCGTGTCCGCTGCACACGGCCCCGTGCCCGTCTGACAATCTCTCTCCTCATTAATTGTAATTCACAATTACAATTAATGCGCCTGCAGTACTTTCGCCACGCCCCCGTGTTCAGTGGGCACGGCCCCGTGGTGGGCATTGGAAGCTTCTATAGGTTTGTCTTTTCTGTTGCTTCTTGGGCACGGCCCCGTGCTGGCTGAGCACGGGGCGTGTTCAGTCTTCTGCCTTCTCTGTTTTGCTTGGGAGGATGCTGTCGAGGGGTCGGGCAATCCACTTATGTTCCTTTTCTTGTATTTATGTTAGATTTAGCTGCCTTTTTGTTTCTTTTGTTAATTTGAGCTCATTTAATCCTGAAAATACAAAAGGAAGACAAAAACACTCTTTTTCCAACATTAGTACTTAAAAAGGGTTAGTTTTATGCCTCATTTGATGTAATTTATATGTTGCATTTTGCACACATCAAATACCCCCACACTTGAATTTTTGCTTGTCCTCAAGCAAAACTCTTTACTATGTGGCTTACACTCCCAAATGGAATGGGTAGAAGAGAAGGTTTTGGCTTGTCATAGAGTGTCGGGAATCCATGATCTTTATTGGGTTTTATTTTTATTTATTTACAATCCTATTCGTTATGATTTATTTAGAACGTTTCATAAGAGAAATTACTTATTTGGGCATAGCATGCCTTTTTAAATTTCCATTTATATACAAGTTCACATACCTCACGGGGGAAATCACTCACACTCGGCCGACGGTGTATTTTTAGTGAATCACTCGAGGGCGGCATGGAACTTATTCCTACCATAGGCTTGCCAAGCAATCAATCCTCCTCCTTTTTAACTTTGTTACCTTTGTAAATATCAAGAGGACTTTTTGGGTGAAGGCTTGGGCTAAAGATGGGTAGTTGGGTTAGTGGTTAGTAAAAGGGCGAAAAGCGTAAAAAGCGTCGGTTTTCGTAAAACATTTTGTTTTAGTGACTTTTTATTTTTAATGAAGTATTTCTTCAAACAAGCTTTTTAGGAGCTTTGTTTGTTTATTTCTAACTTCATTGTAAACTTCTCTTTTTTTCAGTCACACGAAAACCGAGCTTGTTACTAAAATAAAGGAAAAAAAATAAAAAGGGTTTTTGGTGGGTAAAAAGGGTTTTGGGTTAAGAAATGAAAAGGTTTAGGCTCAAAGGGGTTAACTAGGGGGAGTTTTTGGGTAGGTGAAAAGAAAAATAAAAATAATGGTTTTGAAAGAAAAAGGGTTAGTCCTAATGCCTCCATCATTTACTTACTTGGGTTTAAGTTGGTAAGGACCGGGAATGAATTGTCGTGGCAAGTTCTAGAGTCGCAAGAACCAAGCGGCTATTCACACAAGAAACGAAAAATAAGCATTTAGCGTAAAGATGTATATTTGTATGCTCAATAAAGGCTCAAAACTCACTTTTTGTGGGAATGGGTTTTTCTATGTGATCAAGTATATATAATCGAATTTTAACTAAGCTTGTCATACCGTTTCATAATTTTCTTATGTTGGTTCTTTTTATCACGACGCTATCGGTTGTAAATTTGTAAAAATATAACCTTGTTAGTCTTAGAATTCCCAACTTAAACTTTAGACAAGTAAAAAAAATGAAAATTTTTGAAAAAATTTGGGGTGATTAGCGGTTCCAATAGAGTTTTGTGTAAGGCTTGTTATTAGGACTTGCAAAATTCAAGGTTTTAGCATCCCCCCACACTTAAATTACACATTGTCCTCAATGTGTCCCAAAAATAAATTTTTAGGTTGATTGAATGTGTAACATGGTGTTAAAAGCAAAAATTTATGTTACTGGCAGTCTGGACAGGGCCCCGTGGGGACCGGGCACGGCCCCGTGTTCAGGTGCCAGTAACGATAATTAAAGAAAAGAAACAAAAGCCTGGACACGGGGGCGTGTCTGGTGAACACGGCCCGTGTCCAGTTACCTGAACTGGGCGTTTTTCTGCAGGGTGTTCAGCACGGGGCCGTGTGGGCTGGGCACGGCCCGTGCTGAACCTTCTGTAATGGAGAAATTGTTGTCGTGTGGCCTTGTTCTTGTGCATGGGGCCATGTTCCTCATTTCTCTTATCATCCTTTACCACCATGAGTGTGTTTTATTTATTACGAACCATTCAAACCTTAAAACCATCATTCCATTAAAATCATAGAGAGATCTTACATAGTCCTAAAATTATATTAAGCTAGATAAGAAAACACAAGAAGCATTAAACCGTGGAGTTCTAGCCTATACTTTATTTTAATTAGCAAAATTTCCAAGAAGCTAGTAGTCTTGGTTAGATATGGCCTTATAGAACTCCTTCTTCCGGGTGTGGCCTTCCTCATATGTCGGCGAGCCACTCCTCCACCTCCCTTGGAAGGAGAAATGAGGGCTCATTAGCGTTAGTTTGAGGAGTTGCGATTTCCACCGGGATCCCTTGTTGGTGCTCCATGGGAGGTTCCGCCGGAATGTCGTCCCACCCGGTAGGGTTGTTAACTTCGAGCGCCAGGTTCCAATCCTGTTGAGGAAGGATCGGTTCCATTGGGGGTGTTACAAGAATATTTAACCTCTGGTGCAAGAGGTTAATCTCTTGGAAGCTACTCTCAAGTCCCACCGTAAGATCGTTAATACGGTCGATTAGGACCTCCTCTACTGACGTCATTTCGTCGAGAACCTCCCTTAATGCTATTACATAGTGCACAAGTGTAGCTTCAATGGAGGGCCTCCTTCCTCTTCGGCTGTTTGATGAATGCACGGAAGATGTTTCGCTGTTTTCACTCGACATTCTACGAAAAATAAACTGAAAATAGTTTATTTTCTGAAACAGTAGACCGGACACGGCCCCGTGCTCATTGAGCACGACCCCGTGTTCATCTTTCTGCAGAGTTTTGGAGCAAGGAATCTTGAAGTTTTAAGTTATTTGCTGAACTTGTGGGGTCTTTTTAAACATTAGTAACTTAAAACAATGTTATACAACATATTTTTACTAAGATTCCTTGAACAAAACTCATCAATCCCTACCACAAAGCTTGAAAAATTCAAACTTTAATGGAGGTTTTTGGAGAAAGATGAAGAAGGAAATGGTTAAAAGAGGAAAGGACAAGATGGCTTGTTGGAACCTTCTTTTAGAACTTACCTAGGATAGTTGAGAGAAGATTCCTTCAAATCTCTGTCCCAAGTTGGTCCAAATGTGCAGAATTCTTGGCTGCATTTATAGAAAACGACAGCATCCTGGACACGGCCCCGTGTTCAGTGGGCACGGCCCCGTGTGCAGATAAAATTCTGACACAATTTGTCCGTATTCTGGCGTAAGGGTCAGAAGCGAATCTTTTGGTGAACATGGGGGCGTGTTGGCTGGACACGGCCCCGTGTCGAGAGGCTGGTTATGAAGTTTGTCTAGTTTTTAAGGAACTTAATCGTATCGGGTGGTTCCTGACTGGTTAGAACAACCCCAAAGTGCCTAAGGTACCTTAATTGTCCTAGACTAAGGCGAGAACGCAAGAGGTTGTCGGTGAGGGTAATTCCTATTTTTATTCTAGGTGGACAAGTCCAACCCTTTCCCGGGCTCTCGTTAAAGAAGGTATATGCCGAATCGCTCAGATCTATGTATGCACCGAACGAAGTCGATGGAGAGTCCTTCACGGCACAATCGGCACAAGGACGACTATCGTCCAAGTCTTCGCTAGGTATGAAGGTATTTTTGGAAGCAACGAGGTTGTTGGAATGCGATCCCAACATTTCTTCATGGTCATCGTCTTGGGGTGGATCAATGAAATCCTTCCTAAGCTCTTTTGACCAATTTAAAATTAGATCTTCTAGTTGAAATAACTCGTCAAGGAGCATTTCTCCTAGAATATCTGGTTGGGCGCATTCGAGGGAGAGATAGTGATTATTTTTACTTTCGCCCCTCTTAAGGTTATAAGGAGTCGGTGGGTCTATGTAGTGGGGCTTATAATTTAGAAAGTAACATTCTAATTCTTTATGTTCGCCTCCACATAATTGACACCACGTATCATAAGAGTGCCGAAAGTAAAAAGAATTGCCATCACTCATGTTTGTGTCAGAAATTACCAACCGCCGGGATCTAATGGTTCTGTTTTCAGTAAGTGAATCTTGGGCACAGGGGCGTGTTGAGTGAGCACGGCCCCGTGTTCAGCTTACTGTCTGACTTAAAACAAGATTGCTAGTTCCAATGATTCGGCACGGGGGCGTGTTCAGCAGGCACGGCCCGTGCTGAGCTCTGCAGAAGCTGAAAAATTAAGAAAATCCTAAAAAAATAAAAAAGAAAAACAAAAATATGATTAGGCCATTGATTCCTAACTTTTTTAAAATCCTTGTGTCCCCGGCAACGGCGCCAAACTTGATGCGTGCTAGTGTGTATATGTTTTAGATGTATATTTTAAGCCCTTTTTACACTTTTAGCCAAGTTTTAAATTTATAAAACACGATATTCACTAACACTAAACACACATATGGGCAAGTGCACCCATCGTGGACGTAGTATAGTGTTGGTAAGATACCGAGGTCGTCCAAGGACACAAGAGCTTTTAGTACCAGTTTTTCCTCAACGTCTAACCAAATCAAAATGTTAGAAAAGATTTTTTTAAACTAAGAAAATAAAGACTAACTAAATGCTGAAAAATAAAATAAAAATAAAAACAGATAGACAAGATGAATCACTTGGATCCGACTCGTGTATTAGTATAACCTTTGATTATTTTCGCACTTTTGCACTTGTTTAAGAGATTATCTTAGTTATTGTAGTAGGCCCCTCTTTTGAAGGCGACATTACCCTCAACCCAGTAGTTTGAGTCAGCAAGGATACAATCCTAAAGGGTCGGATTATTGAAAGATAATGAATTAAGTTATTAATGCAAATTATGGTAGGCCCCTCTTTTTGAGGTGACGTTACCCTCGACTAAGTAGTCTGAGTCAGCAGGGATACAGTCCTAAATAGCCGGGTTATAGTATTAATAGTAGTTAACTTATGAGGGGGTCAAAGAGTTTGGATCCCCGCCATCCAATACCTATGGGTATTGAAGGAGATCCTACTAAATTTGACCTAGGTCCCTTGTAGGACCTCTAAACGCTGAACAAGGGCAAGACCCTTACCAAACCATTCCCTTAACCCCCGAACAGGTAGCCAACATACCTCCATATAGACCATGGAGATATGAATGGTGAAAATCTTTTATTTTATATAGACAGTAAAATAATGCCAAGACACCACGGACAAACGATAAGGAAAAGTCACCTTCAACATAAGCAACTAGTTATTAAAGTCATTAATACAAAACCAAATAAAAAGTGCAAAAGATTAAAAATAAAAAGTATTATACTAAACACTTGTCTTCACCAAGTGATGTAAGAGACTTAGGCAAACATGGCCTTGATTGTCAAGAACTCTTACGATCAATCTTGGATCCCGAGACGACTCACACACTCTATGATGGACAATGGATGATGGTGGTGGATGATGGTGTTATGGTGGTGGTGGTGGGTGATGGATGAAGTGTGAGAGAGGTAGTGTGCCAAGGGATGAGTTGCAATGAAGCCAAGCACTCCTATTTATAGGCTGAACAGAAGCCTGGGCACGGCCCCGTGTCCGCTGCACACGGCCCCGTGCCCGTCTGACAATCTCTCTCCTCATTAATTGTAATTCGCAATTACAATTAATGTGCCTGCAGTACTTTCGCCACGCCCCCGTGTTCACTGGGCACGGCCCCGTGGTGGGCAATGGAAGCTTCGATAGGTTTGTCTTTTCTGCTGCTTCTTGGGCACGGCCCCGTGCTGGCTGAGCACGGGGCGTGTTCAGTCTTCTGCCTTCTCTGTTTTGCTTGGGAGGATGCTGTCGAGGGGTCGGGCAATCCACTTATGTTCCTTTTCTTGTATTTATGTTAGATTTAGCTGCCTTTTTGCTTCTTTTGTTAATTTGAGCTCATTTAATCCTGAAAATACAAAAGGAAGACAAAAACACTCTTTTTCCAACATTAGTACTTAAAAAGGGTTAGTTTTATGCTTCATTTGATGTAATTTATATGTTGCATTTTGCACACATAATGGAACATGCCCTAAATGAAGCTAATATCATTGTATCATACATCAATAAAGTTTAATTTGGAGAGGAGTAATTAAACTATGGTTTGTAAATATAAGAGTAAATTACAAGTTTTGTCCTTTATCTATATGCACTTTTAAAGGTGGTGTCCTTTGGCATAAAACTTGATTAGTTCTATACTTAATGTTTCAAAATCTTGCACGGTATATCCTTTGAGTCTAATCCAGTTAATTATTCTTGTTAAATCAGGGTATTTTTGTTATTTTAGTAGACATATGAGGGTACATTTGTGATTTTATCCATTTAATAAAAAATATATTAATAAAAAAAATTTAAACATATATAAGCTCAAAACTCTCTCTCTTTCTCTCTCTCTCTTCACTCTCTCTCTCTCTTCACAAATCTATAATCTAAACTCAAAACTTCTCTTTACCACCAACACCATTGCCTCAACCATCACCCCCCTACAAACCCGTCCACACCCTTGTAAACACCATTTGCCACCACCTCAACCACCACACGATATCTCCCAATCTCTACCCACCACCATTAACCTCTCCTACCTTTCCACTAGAACACCACCTCCACTACAACCTAAATAGGGCCACAAATGGGATCAGTTTCAATCGTCACAACAATCTTTTCAGAACCGAAATGGTTCACGGAAATGGGCCACCACAAGAATCTTTTAATATTCACAACAACCAGTTTCAATCTCACACCAAAATGGTTCACCAGAGATCACCACCGCCACTAATCTTTTCAGAACCTCGGTGGGTGGAATCAAATCTGAACATATTTTCAGACAATGGGGGGGGGGGGTTGTGGGTGGTGATTTGGTCTGTCGCGGTGGTGATTTGGTCTACCAAGGCCCCTTTCAAGCCAATTGGACTTATTTCTCATACAAAATATGTTTTTTTTTTGTTTGTTGCGGTGGTGATTTAGGTACGATGGTTATAAAATCAAATTGTTGCGAAAAGGGTGATTGGGGGGGGGGGTGATTGATGATCGGACTCCATCACTGTTTAGAAATCAGTTTGTTTCCTCGTTTCACAATCGTTTTCCGGTAGATGAGATCATTGGTTGACTTAGCTTGAAACCGTTCATAGAGAGAGAGAGGAGGGGTGTGCGGAAAGTTTCTTTTTTTATTTATTTATATATCCTTTTTATTATTTACACAATAATCCATTAATATAAGTTGTTTTACACAATAGTAAATGTGGATGTGAAATGACAAGAATGCCCTCACGTGCACCAAAAAAATTGGGTGAGGCTCAAATGACATACCGTACAAGATTTTGAAACATCAAGTACATAACTCGTCAAGTTTTGCGTCAACGGTCAAATGACACCGCCTGAAAAAGGGCAATAAATAAAGGACAAAACTTGTAATGTACTCTAAATATAAATCAAACTTTATTATTATGTAATATTAGATGCTGGGTTAGGATGAAATATGACGGGGATTTGGCGGTTAATTTCAATTGTCATTTTAGCAGTTTGTTTTGGCGACAAATCTCGCATATATAAACATATTCAAGCCGTAAATGTAATCATCATATTATCAACAACATTAGTGTATATGTCTTCTTTAACGATTCAGAACACATGGATAACTTTAAAAGTTGACTCTGCTGTGTGGAGCACACTAACGAATCGAATCCGAATGCGGGGTGCTTAATCCAAAAGAAGCATTATTGTCTCCAACCTTTATGTGCTATGTCATAAAGAATTAGAGACCAACAACCATATCTTAGTCACATGTAGTGTGGTAAAAGCATAATGGCATGTTGCCAGCACTATCTAATGCTTCGGCTCATACCTATGGATTAGAAATAGATCTAAGTGTAGAGAGATCTCCTGGATGGATTGGTGTAGGTTTTCGTTGTAATCTTTTGTTGCTTGTTTGTTTTCTAGCGTCTTGCTAGTTGTTTAATGAAGTTGCCGTTCCAAAAAAAATCTAATGCTTCGGTTCATGACATCTTGAAGGCTCCAAGTCACTATCACCTTACTATAAGAAACTAATAAGGACATGGAACGAAGGAAACGACAAAATAGTTAACAATAAGGTGGTAATCATCTCTAACATTGGTGAAGACGTAAGACTATTGGTTTTTTTTTTGTGAGAAGTATAGCGTAAAATCAAAAACTAAATTGAGTTTCGTTTGGTGAAAGTAGAGCGTAAATTCGAAAGACTAAACTGGTTGTATTGGTATAATTCATGCAACATTCAGCCTTTAAACGATTATACATATATTCAAATTAAAATTATACATATTTATATAATATTAAAGAGAAAGGTCGGTGGCTTTTGCCACCTACCTTTTCTCTTCTAATCTCTTAATACCCTATCTTTTCTTCCCGTCCTTTTCTTTCCTTCCTTCCTCTGCGTTCCATATCTTCTCTGGTGTTTCTCCATCCAAATGCCTTTTCTCTGTGTTTCTCATCCCCACGCTCTCTCTCTCTCTTTCTCTCCCATTTCCGCCGTCATGCGCCGCCGCTCCAAACCCTCTCCTTCACAACTAAAGCAACCCCCGAAGACTCAACCCCTGAAGACCCACCCACCACCGACTCACCAGCCACCGGAAGCTTCGAAGACCGTCTCTCACAGCTCCGCCTATATCTTTTCAGATTGAAAGTTTATCTATCTCTCGATTGATTTTTGTATCTGACTAATAGTGTTTGAACTTTGAAATAAGTTATCTTCAATGAGCACAACTAATTTTTTGAAAGCATCTTTTTGGAAGTCTTAGAATCTTTTTGAATGAGAAGCATCTCATTGAATGAAGATAACAAATTTCAGTAAAAAAGAACAACTATGAATCATGTTTAATTTTGGAGTAACAACTTTAGTTTTAATGCTTCAGAGAGGCAATCGGAGTAAGAAAAATCTAAAATATTCAGTTGAACATGCAGGTTTTGGGGTTTCGTTCTCATTTGTTTCATTCTATCTTTTGGTTCAATGATGACAATAGGGAAAGAAATCAGTTTATTTCTGGCTAATAGACTAAAACAATAGTGCAACAGAATACAGTGAAGACACAGTTTATGACACAGTTTCTTCCGTCATTACGTTTCGATGTATAGATCCGCAATGCTGGTCAATTTTACGACTTTGTTAATCGATTGTCATGGTGTGCGCTACGTACAGAAGAGCCGATGTCGGGTGGGTTGAAGGTGGACTTCGTGTTTAGCCCGTATTCGGAGAGGATGAATGGGCGCGTGGCGGCGCTTGGGCTGACGGCGTTGGTGTTGGTGGAACTGGCGACCGGTAAGAGTGTGATAAAGTATCATACAGCGTCGATAATATTTATTCAGGTGTATTCTTAACAAAAATTCTTATATTACGGACACTTCAAAGTCCTTTTCAATTGAATTTTTGAGATTTTTTTGTTTGAATGTTTTGATTGTTTGTCAAATCTACAGGGGTTAATGAATTACATACGTGTGGATCACAATAGTCAAAAGATTCGGCCTATTTGCTATCAGTTTATGGACCACCTTGCAAACATCAAAGAATGAGTGATTCATACTTTGTTTTGTTAGTCGACATGTGTAGAATGATTATTGTTTCTTTTTATTTTTGGGGCTATGATGATAACTTACTCTTTGTGCACTGTTCAGTGTTAGCATGTATTTGTCTGTGCTTTTACATCACAATCGGACTATGCAGCCGACATGCTGTGGTGTTTAATTGCTTGCATCACAGTCGGACTATGCAGCCATGGCAGTTTTGTCACACCCCCAAAATCCACACGCGGAGTACCACCGCTTGGAGGCGTGGCTGACCAGGATCAAGCCACCAATCATATTGAACATAACAAGTAATAAGTAAAATTCAACCACACGATATGACAGGTGTTTCAAATCAAAAACATAGTTAAGTGTTTAGCGGAAGCATAATTGTAAAACCCAATGGAAGTATTAAGTACGAAATAAAGTAATGTTTCTAGCATGGCACACACTGCCATGTCCCACAACGACCGCGCCTCCCTGTGCAAGCTCCATGAGTACCTAACGACCTGCAAGGCATGTAACAACGAGTCAACAACAAAGTTGAGCGAGTTCACAGTTGGTTGTTTGGTTATAGTATTCGTTTCGTAAATCATATGTTCGTTTTGTAAACCATGTATCGTATTAATTCGTGTCGCGGTCTCCCAGACATGTGTGCGAAGATTAGTGGGGGGCTTCCCATGTGTTACTAGACCGTGTGTATCGACTGCTACGAAAATGTAAGAGGTGTCCTAAGTCAATGTCTATCAGCATTGACCCTTTGCCCATAGTCCATTAGTACACGCCCGTTCGAACGACACGGTGTGAGGTTTGTTAAACCTAATAGCGCTATTAACTAATGACCCGCTCGCCATAGGCCTCGACGATTAAGTCGATATAATCAGGGACTTCAATGATAGGGGTTTGGTCCAGTGTGTATTCTTGGCATCCTACCCACGGAGGATGGTCGTAATTACCATATAGTTCATTTACCCATTCCCAACCCTTGGGAATCCCATGCCTTGGAAGGAGTGTGAACTCACCTTGGTTTGCTCGACAGATAAACAAAAGGTCACTTGAGCCACTTGTGGTCAACCACGTCCTAACATGGTTACCATACAAGTCAGGTCTAGGTTTAAGTAATGCACATAAGTTTACACATAGGCTAGCAGGTTACGACACATAATAATCATGGCAGTTCAGCAGTACGTACGAGTTTAACTGTAACATCACGTAAACAAACAAAGCCCAAGTATGCGGCCCAAGCTCTTGGGCCTGTGATAATGTGCAAGCCCATAACAGATGTGTGAGCTGGTGGTCTCGAGTCGAGACTGTACGGTCTCGGGTTGTTGGCCTAAAGATCTCGAGTCACAACTAAGGGATCTCGGATCATGCATGTACTAGTCGAGACTAGATGGTCTCGAGTCGCAACAAGACCCGCAACCATGGTCTCGAGTCATGCTGCTTTTGTGTGAGTGAGGTGCGGTCTAGAGTCGAGACTGTGAGTTCTCGACTCGCAACTCTTGTCGAGACTAGGTGTGTAACAAACTTCCTTATTTGCAGCTCATTTATTTCCGTAACATCAGTAAACAACTTTGGCAGTTTCTAAAACGGATCAAACAACATTCAATTTAGCAATCATGCATATTCATACCACCCTAATTGTAATCAACTCAAGAACAGCAATCATCGAATCATTCGAATTAGTGATTTCAATATCTAATATGCAACCCTAATCATTCCAACTTGATTACATAGACAACGATCATATGCATACATACGGCCGATTATATTATATCCATTCAGTTCTATATCAACATTAAAGCATTCATCAATACTTTATAGTGATCTAACATACTTGCCCATCATGTATTTTACAAGCATAACACTTTAAACATCAACATCAAATAATACCTAGTTACTTAATCAACAACATCAATCATATCCAAGACCAAACAATAATATAACACTAACCGGTTAGAGACGAGAACAAAGATTGATCCGAATCACAAAAGCTTCGATGGAAAGGGGGATGTTTGTCGTCGCACAAGGGTGAGAGGGAGAGAGAAAGCTTAGGGTTTGTGTGTGTTTTCTTATCTTAGTAAATTATGAGGAACAATCCCCATAATGGGTATGTGTACACGCACAAGAGGAGTGGGCCGAACCGATCAATGGGTTGCCATCTTGGTCTCGAGTCCAAGTATAGTGAGCCGAGAAGAGTGTGAGAAAAGAGATGTGGTGTGCGGCCCAAAAGGGCTTGTGCGATCGGACACAATTTCACATTCTAATTTCCATATCACATAACACATAGCATACAGAACGTAATATTCTATTACAATCAAACACGTCAACTAGTCACGTATTGCTCATACAAGTTTCAATAAAACACAAAGAAGGGTTCTGGAATACGGGTTGTCACATTATCCCCAAGTTGAAAGAAATTTCGTCCCGAAATTTAGCACGTAGTCACTGAGGAAGCTAGTTAAGTTACTTGGTTTTCCTAGTTTTCCCGGGGTGTCACATCCTTCCCCCGTTGGTTTGGAATTTCGTCCCGAAATTCCGCAGTAGCTTCAGCCTCAGTAGTGGTTGTACTGTTCTCGAACAATTGGGGATACTTTTGTTTCATTTGGTCTTCGCGTTCCCAGGTGAACTCTGGGCCACGACGGGAGTTCCAACGAACTCGAACCAGAGGTATTCTGGTGTGCTTGAGGACCTTAACATCCCGGTCCGTGACTTCAACTGGTTCCTCGACGAATCGCAACTGATCGTCGATAGTGAGCTCCTTCAAAGGAACTTTGAGGGTCTCATCTGACAGACATTTCTTCAGATTTGACACGTGAAAGACGTTGTGAACTCCACCGAGTTCTGCTGGTAGGTCCAGTTTCTATGATTTCGAACGGTCCGACATACCGCGGATTGAGCTTGCCTCGTTTGCCAAAACGAACCACACCTTTCCAAGGTGAGACTTTGAGTAGCACTCGATCCCCAACCTGGAACTCGAGTGGTTTCCTGCGCTTATCAGCGTAGCTTTTCTAACGGTCACGAGCTGCCGCCATTCGTTGTAGTATCTGAGCAATTCTTTCCGTTGCGTCTACTACAAGTTCTGGACCCGTGATCTGACTATCACCCACCTCTGCCCAACAAAGAGGTGATCGGCATTTACGCCCGTATAATTCCTCAAATGGAGCGGCTTGAATGCTGGTGTGGTAGCTGTTGTTATATGAAAACTCCACTAACGGGAGATGTTTTTCCCAGCCGTTGCCGAAGTCGATAACACATGCCCGAAGCATGTCTTCTAGAGTCTGGATAGTGCGCTCAGACTGCCCATCCGTCTGAGGGTGATAAGCTGTGCTCATGTCTAATCGTGAGCCAAAAGATTTATGCATCGCTTGCCACAGTTCAGAAGTAAAACGTGCATCACGATCGGAAATAATAGAGGTTGGCACCCCGTGCCTCGAAACTACTTCTTTTAAGTAAACGTCTGCTAAGGTAGAGAATTTGTCTGTTTCTTTGATAGCCAAGAAGTGTGCAGACTTAGTGAGTCGATCCACGATCACCCAAATAGTATCATTCCCACGTTGAGATCTAGGCAGGCCAGTAACAAAATCCATGGAAATTTCCTCCCATTTCCCTTGTGGTATCTTTGGTTGCTGGAGTAGGCCTGATGGTTTCTGATATTTCGTCTTGACTCTCGCACAAGTCAAACATTTGCTGACGTAAGTTGCTATGTGGGCTTTCATGCTAGGCCACCAATACGTAGTTCTGAGATCATGGTACATCTCATCCGAACCTGGATATACTGAGTAGTGAGACTTATGGGCTTCATCCATTACAAGTTCGCGTAAGTTGCCATAAAGTGGGACCCAAATGCGTCCTGTTACGTAATAGGTGCCGTCTTCCTTTTGTTCTAACTGTTGCCTTGAACCGTGTAAGGCTTCAGCCCTGACGTTTTCTGGTTTCAATGCTTCTACCTGAGCATCTCGTATCTGCGCAGGAAGACTAGACTGGATGGTAAGTTGTAGTGCTCGCACGCGTCTAGGTGCAGTATCTTTTCGACTGAGGGCGTCGACCGCAACACTGGCTTTGCCCGGATGGTACTTGATGGCACATTCGTAATCATTCAATAACTCGACCCGTCGACATTGTCGCATGTTCAGTTCCTTTTGCTTGAAGATATGCTCGAGACTCCTGTGATCGGTGTAGATGGTGCACTTGGTACCGTACAGGTAATGTCTCCATATCTTAAGTGCGAAAACAACAGCTCCCAGCTATAAATCGTGCGTAGTATAATTCCTTTCGTGGATCTTAAGTTGGCGTGATGCGTAAGCAATGACTTTATCTCGTTGCATCAATACACAGTCAAGACCCTGAATTGATGCGTCACAATAAACCACAAAGTCGTCCATGCCATCTGGCAATGAAAGAATAGGTGCGCTGCAAAGTCTGTCCTTTAAGTGCTGAAAAGCCATTTCCTGTGTATTACCCCAACGATAGGTGACACCCTTTTGTGTCGGTAGTGTAAGCGGCTGCGCAATCTTCAAGAAGTCTTTGATAAACCTTCTGTAGTAACCTCCCAAGCCCAAGAATTGGCGTATTTTCGTTGGTGTACGCGGTGCAGGCCAGTTCTTAATCGAGTCTACCTTGGATGGATCAACATGAATCCCATCCTTGTTTACCACATAGCCTAGAAAGTGGACTTCACGAAGCCAGAAGTCACATTTCGAAAACTTGGCGTATAACTGTTCTGTTCGAAGGAGTTTCAAAATAAGCCGTAGATGGTGCTTGTGCTCCTCCTGACTCTTAGAATAGATCGGTATGTCGTCGACGAAAACAGTAACAAACTTGTCCAGGTATGGCTTGCACACTCTGTTCATAAGATCCATGAAGACTGCAGGCGCGTTTGTTAACCCGAATGGCATAACTAGAAACTCGTAGTGGCCGTAGCGAGTTCTGAATGCTGTTTTGGAGATGTCCTCGTCCCGGACTCTCAGTTGATGGTAGCCTGACCTCAGATCAATCTTCGAGTAGTAGCTCGACCCTTGCAACTGGTCGAATAAGTCATCGATGCGTGGAAGAGGATAGCGATTCTTCACGGTCACCTTGTTGAGTTCGCGGTAATCTATGCACATACGGAAGGTACCGTCTTTCTTCTTTACAAACAATACTGGAGCTCCCCAAGGCGAAGAGCTAGGACGAATAAAACCTTTATCCAAGAGTTCTTGCAGTTGTTTGGATAGTTCTTCCAATTCTGATGGTGCTAAGCGATAAGGTGCTCGAGCTATGGGTGCTGCTCCAGGAGCTAGCTCGATTTGGAATTCGACCTGGCGATGAGGCGGTAGCCCAGGTAAATCTTCAGGAAATACTTGAGGAAAGTCGCGCACTACTGGAATATCCTCCAACCTCTTCTCTTTCGTCGATGCGTCAGTGACAAGTGCCAAGATAGCGGTGTGATCCTTTCGCAAACACTTCTGGGCCTTAAGAAAGGAGATGATGCCCACCAAAGCACCACTCTTGTCGCCTTGAATTTCGAGAGGTTCTTTACCGGAACGGGGAATACGAACGATCTTTTCCTTACACAGAATCTCTTCTTGCTGTTGGGACAACTAATCCATCCCAATGACGATGTCGAAACTACCCAGAACTATAGGAATGAGATCGATGGAGAACGTCTGACCAGCTAAAACGATGTTACAACCCTTGACTATGTGTGTGGCCTCTAAACTTTTACCGTTAGCTAACTCTACGACATGTTTGGTGTTTAAAAGTGTTGGTGTGCGCTTTAACATTTGACTAACTTTCACAGACATATAACTGGTATCCGCACCCGAATCAAATAAAACAGTAACATAAAAGTCATCGAGAAGAAACTACCCATCACCACATTAGGATCATTCCTTGCTTCACACTGCCCCAGCACGAATGCACGACCCCTAGCACCATTGTCATTATTGTTTCCCCCATTGTTGTTCCCATTGCCCTGATTATTGTTGTTGTTGTTCTGATTCTGGTTTAACTGGGGGCAGTCCCGCTTGAAGTGGCCTTCAGCCCCATACTGAAAGCATCCCCTGTTGCCTCGCTGTTGTTGCTGCTGCTGGTTCTGTGGAGCTGGTGGTTGTTGTTGCTGGTTCTGATTCGCAGGTCGAGAGCTCCTGCAATCCTTAGCTTCATGACCCATCTTGAGGCACCTCTGACAACGACCCTTGTTGCACTGACCATTGTGGTGCCTGTTGCATGAGTTGCACTTCGGGAGGTTTCCTCGATATCCACCCTGCCTTTGACTACCAGAAGATTGCTGACCAGGGCTCTGATAGTCATCAATCTTTTGCTGCTGAGCCTGGGACTGTACTGAAGTCGAACCCTTGCTGGAGGCTCCATCCCATTTTCTCTTGTTATCACTGGGAGTAGCAGAAGTAGTAGTGGTAGTAGCACCGATGCGTTTAGGCAGCCTGTTCTGTTCCACTGCCTGGTCTGTGAGGCGATGAGCAAGTCGAGTAATATCCTAGATGGTAGCAAGGTTGGCAAACGTCACATGGCTTTGAATCTCTAGTACTAAACCTCTGAGGTACAACTTAATGCGCTTGATATGAGGGTCCACCATAGTTGGACACAAGATGGCCAGCTCGTTGGATCGCTTCGTATACGCTTCTATCTCTGACCCCGTCATCTTCAGATTAAAGAACTCCACTTCTAGCTTGTGGATGTCATCACGACTACAGTATTCTCGCTTAATCAGTTCCTTAAAGTCGTTCCATGGGGTGGCATTAGCAGCCGCCAACCCCAGCATCTGAACTTGTGCATTCCACCAAGTCAGCGCAATGCCTTCGAGAGTACCAGTGGAATACTTCACCCTGCGAGCCTCAGGGCATTCACACATCTCAAAGATGGACTCGAGCTTTTCAAACCAATGGAGGAGTCCAACAGCTCCTTCTATGCCACTGAATGTGCTAGGACGACAATCCATGAAAGTCTTGAAGGTGCATACAGGTAGCTGAGCGTGTTGACCTGTTGTGTATAAGAACAGGACAAGGTTTAACACAAGAGTTGGTTTAGGAGTGTAGGATCTAAAGATCCTAGAGTGAGTTTGCGACTGCAGGGTATACCTCCTGCTTGAGCGGCTGCAAGTGCCGCATCAACTTGTTCGTTAATCAGAGCCGTCAACTGGGCTTGAGTCATGTTAACGCGTCCACTCATGATCTTCACAAGTAAGAGAACACAAGTGAGAAGTGCGTCGTATTAATACGCAAGTGTGGAATGACAGAAGAGTGTGAGCAAACAAGGTTTTCAAATAGTAGTTGCTACGTTATCTAAGCATACCATGAGCAATGTAGTATGTATCTAACAAGTAGGTAATGTAAACATGAATAGTATCATCTATAGTGTTGAGTCTTGCACGTGGAGCGAAGCGTCGTTGTGGATCGTTGAGCACTGTACAGGTTATAGTCTGGTTTTAACAAAAACTTTTTCCCCTTATTAAAACCAAGTTCACTATAACCAATGGCTCTGATACCAATCTGTCACACCCCCAAAATCCACACGCGGAGTACCACCGCTTGGAGGCGTGACTGACCAGGATCAAGCCACCAATCATATTGAACATAACAAGTAATAAGTAAAATTCAACCACACGATATGACAGGTGTTTCAAATCAAAAACATAGTTAAGTGTTTAGCGGAAGCATAATTGTAAAACCCAATGGAAGTATTAAGTACGAAATAAAGTAATGTTTCTAGCATGGCACACACTGCCATGTCCCACAACGACCGCGCCTCCCTGTGCAAGCTCCATGAGTACCTAACGACCTGCAAGGCATGTAACAACGAGTCAACAACAAAGTTGAGCGAGTTTACAGTTGGTTGTTTGGTTATAGTATTCGTTTCGTAAATCATATGCTCGTTTTGTAAACCATGTATCGTATTAATTCGTATCGCGCTCTCCCAGACATGTATGTGAAGATTAGTGGGGGCTTCCCATGTGTTACTAGACCGTGTGTATCGACTGCTACGAAAATGTAAGAGGTGTCCTAAGTCAATGTCTATCAGCATTGACCCTTTGCCCATAGTCCATTAGTACACGCCCGTTCGAACGACACGATGTGAGGTTTGTTAAACCTAATAACGCTATTAACTAATGACCCGCTCGCCATAGGCCTCGGCGATTAAGTCGATATAATGAGGGACTTCAATGATAGAGGTTTGGTCCAATGTGTATTCTTGGCATCCTACCCACGGAGGATGGTCGTAATTACCGTATAGTTCATTTACCCATTCCCAACCCTTGGGAATCCTATGCCTTGGAAGGAGTGTGAACTCACCTTGGTTTGCTCGGCAGATAAACAAAAGGTCACTTGAGCCACTTGTGGTCAACCACGTCCTAACATGGTTACCATACAAGTCAGGTCTAGGTTTAAGTAATGCACATAAGTTTACACATAGGCTAGCAGGTTACGACACATAATAATCATGGCAGTTCAGCAGTACATACGAGTTTAATGGTAACATCACGTAAACAAACAAAGCCCAAGTATGCGGCCCAAGCTCTTGGGCCTGTGATAATGTGCAAGCCCATAGCAGATGTGTGAGCTGGTGGTCTCGAGTCGAGACTGTACGGTCTTGGGTTGTTGGCCTAAAGATCTCGAGTCACAACTAAGGGATCTCAGATCACGCATGTACTAGTCGAGACTAGATGGTCTCGAGTCGCAACAAGACCCGCAACCATGGTCTCGAGTCATGTTGTTTTTGTGTGAGTGAGGTGCGGTCTTGAGTCGAGACTGTGAGTTCTCGACTCGCAACTCTTGTCGAGACTAGGTGTGTAACAGACTTCCTTATTTGCAGCTCATTTATTTCCGTAACATCAGTAAACAACTTTGGCAGTTTCAAAAACGGATCAAACAACATTCAATTTAGCAATCATGCATATTCATACCACCCTAATTGTAATCAACTCAAGAACAGCAATCATCGAATCATTCGAATTAGTGATTTCAATATCTAATATGCAACCCTAATCATTCCAACTTGATTACATAGACAACGATCATATGCATACATACGGCCGATTATATTATATCCAATCAGTTCTATATCAACATTAAAGCATTCATCAATACTTTATAGTGATCTAACAGACTTACCCATCATGTATTTTACAAGCATAACACTTTAAACATCAACATCAAATAATACCTAGTTACTCAATCAACAACATCAATCATATCCAAGACCAAACAATAATATAACACTAACCGGTTAGAGACGAGAACAAAGATTGATCCGAATCACAAAAGCTTCGATGGAAAGGGGGATGTTTGCCGTCGCACAAGGGTAAGAGGGAGAGAGAAAGCTTAGGGTTTGTGTGTGTTTTCTTATCTTAGTAAATTATGAGGAATAAGCCCCATAATGGGTATGTGTACACGCACAAGAGGAGTGGGTCGAACCCATCAATGGGTTGCCCTCTTGGTCTCGAGTCCAAGTATAGTGAGCCGAGAAGAGTGTGAGAAAAGAGACGCGGTGTGCGGCCCAAAAGGGCTTGTGCGATCGGACACAATTTCACATTCTAATTTCCATATCACATAACACATAGCATACAGAACGTAATATTCTATTACAATCAAACACGTCAACTAGTCACGTATTGCTCATACAAGTTTCAATAAAACACAAAGAAGGGTTCTGGAATACGGGTTGTCACAAGTTTATCCTCTTCATTTTGAAGATGAGGTATTCCGTATCTTGGCGGAGCATAAGCTTCACATATCTGAGCCTCATTGTTCCTTTGTTTTGTATGCTAACGGTCCTTAGTTGACATTGTCCTTTAATGTTTTCCCTACTTGAATAGTTTTCGCTTTATGCTTAGCTTGAATGCTTCTTCGTGTGATTTACTTTGCTTTGACAAAGTGATTGGGCAATATACTCATGCTATGATGCTAGGAGATGGTCGCCTGATATCACATGGCAACCAGTAGGTTTGTAATCTGTTTTGGGTTTCTTTTCCTCTAGGTGAAATACTCTAAAGGAAACATGAAACTCCACCAAATGTAAGTTATTTAATTATGTTTCAGATCCGTAGGATTGATAGATGTAAACTGTTCATACCAATCTATCAATGACTTGGTTATTAGTTGCTAAATCACACCAACATAATTTGAAATTAGTAGTCGAATAGTTGTTTTTATTTCTTTGTTTGTTATTTTTTTGGGCTTTTCAGATTAACTTTAGTTTGTATTATTGTGTATTGAATCAGCTTGCAAAGCTAGGATGGGATCGCAGGTGTCACTTCAAGGTATTTTTTTTGTTTATTTCTTTCAAAGGTAAATTCACACGTCACGCGTAGCGCGCCACACATCAATGTCATCATCGTCACGCGTGTGACGTGATGTCGCCGCCGCAACACCCGGCGCGGGTAAAAATCTAGTATTCAAATTAAAAGTCAATGAATAGTGTTTTATATATTATAATAATATATATTATTTTTTTAATATTTTTATTATCTTCTTTACTTTTAAGTTGGATACATTATCTAGTGGAGAGTTCAAATGAGAAGAAATTATAAATTAAGAATAAAAAGAATAAAGGATACAAAGGTAATTTGAACAAATCATTTAATGATTTTATTATTTATTTTTGCTATTCAAATTAATGAACACTAATCATTTAATGAGTCTGTTTTATAAAATAGTTGTGCACCTTACATAATAAAAACAATCATGCACATGATCTTACATATTCAACGTTTCCTACACAATTAAAACAATGTTTTGGTGTAGGGTACAGAATGTGTAGGACTCCAAAACTTTTAAATAATTTTATGACTCATAATAAAATATGTGTAGGACACAACACTTTTAAACAATTTTGTCAATTCTAGTAAAATTAGTGTAGGATCTAACACATTAATGGTGGTGAAGAGAAAATTATGGTGGCATTAATGAGACTTGAGTAACTCTTTAAAATATTTATTAGTATTCTACATCAAATTGTCTATATTACCCTTAGTAATTAAAGCATTAATTAAAATTGGACAAAAATAATATTTAATTCCCAACCATTGATAAAAAAATATAGGGTCTAGATTAATTTATTTTTTCTTCTTTCAAGAAAATTCTTCTCAAATGAACCTCCCTCTATATTATCTAATATCTTAAAAGACAAAGTCGGTATTCTTTGATTAAATCTTTAGTACCTCTTTTTTGCTTGTTGTTTTATACTTTGACACAGCCGGCAGATTCGGTAGCAGAGGTGGCGGACGCGGCGGTTTCAGGGTCGGCAGGGACGGCGAAGGCCGTGGCGGACGCGGCGGTGGTGGCCGCTTCAGCGGCGACCGGTTCAATGAAGGTCCACCGGAGCAAGTCGTAGGTTCGTATTCATCATTTGTTCATGCGTACCAAAACCCTAATTTACACATTCAAACACAGCTTGATTGCTAATTATGCAGAGGTTTCATATTTTGTTCATGCGTGTGAGGGAGATGCGGCTATGAAGTTCACTAATGAGAAGATACCGTACTTTAATGCTCTGATTTATCTTCAAAATAAGACTCAGATTGGTCAAGTTGATGAGATATTTGGTCCAATTAATGAATCTGTGAATATATTTTGTGGTGTGATTTTATGAATCAGGGCTTTCTGCTGATGTGTGTGTTTTATGTTTGCTGTTGAAATTGTGTAGTTCTTTCCTGTTAAAATGTTGGAAGGGATTATAGCGACTTCGTATATATTGATCCGGCCAAGCTTTTGCCTCTGGCGCGCTTTCTTCCGCAGCCCAAGTATGTTTTGTTAGTTGTGATCTTGATTTTGTTGCATCTAGGGGTGTATCCTGTCGGTCGGTTTTGACAAAAAATCTAGACCGAATGGTTGACTACTAAACATCTGGCGGTTTTACTGGTTTCGCGGTTTGAACACTTATTTTAAAGTGGCTGACTTGCTTTGGTTTGGTCGGTTTTCACAGTTTTTGAACACCCTTATCTGGATGTTACCATATTGTAATATTAAAACTAACGAGCAATGTCATGATGTGATTCTTGAATGCTTTTTGACCTAGGATAAAGAATTTGATCATACACCCTTGCAAATCATATGTTTTTATTCATGTTAATGACTTGATGCTATATTGATTTGGTTTTCTATGTTTGGACTTTGATTTTACAGGGGAGCAACAGGTGGTAGAGGTGGCGGACGTGGGAGTGGTAGAGCTGGTGGCCATGGTGGAGGTTCTTTCCGTGGTAGAGGTACTCCAAGAGGTGGCAGAGGTGGTGGTTTTTGTGGTGGTGGGCGTGGCGGTGGTTTTGGTAGGGGCCGAGGGAGATCATAGGACAAGGTGTTAATTAACCATTGGCCCATTGCTCACACGGGGTGCTCCTTAAAGAACATAAATAAGGGTGTTTTGGCGCCTTCGATTCCGACGAAGATGAAGCAAGCGACTGCAATGGTCGTGGGAAGGGAGAGAGAGACTCGGTCTCGAGGCTCAAACGGAACCATTGTTGCTGTCAATAATCAAAGTTTTATATTTCTTATTTTTATATAACAATATTGCGTTGATTGCATATAATTTTATATATATATTGATGATGTAGTTTATTCAAGTATGTCACTAATTTATATAATTCTTTGTCCTTCTGTATTTACTAGGCATGGCAAATAAAACCCATTTGGGTTTTTTGGGTTATTTTGGGTCATTTTGAAAAATGAGAATGAGTTAGGATGGGTTAAGAAATAACTAAGGATGGGTCAGGATGGGTTATATGATACCTATTTAAAATAATTAGTGGGTAAGGATGGGTATTACGCAGGGTAAATGGGTAACTCAAAAAAGAGCATCACAAGCAGATTTTTCATCTTATTCGAGTGTTCGTAGATGTTGCCTTCACAAATAATAAAAATTTAAAAAATAATAAAAAATTAAAAATAATAAAAATTTTCAAAAAAACCAGAAAAATAAAAATATCTAAAAAATAAAAAATAAAAAAAATTCTAAAAAATCCAAAAAATAATAAAAAATACAAAAAAATCTAAAAAATCTAAAAAATCAAAAAAAATTCTTAAAAATAAAAAAAACAGTAAAAAATTCAAAAAATTTCCAAAAAATCAAAAAAATCAAAAAAATAATAAAAAATCAAAAATATTCTAATAAATAAAAAAATCTAAACAATTCAAAAAAATAAAAAAAATTATAAAAAATCAAAAAAATAATAATCAATCAAAAAATTATAAAAAATCAGAAAAATAATAAAAATCCAAAAAATTCTAAAAATAAAAAAAATACTAAAAAATCCAAAAAATTCTAAAAAATCTAAAAAATAAAAAAAAATCTAATAAATCAAAAAAATCCAAAAAATTCAAAAAAAATAAAAAAAAATCTAAAAAATCATAAAAACTATAGTTAATCAAAAAAATTCTAAAAATCAAAAAAATTTTAAAAATCAAAAAAATTCTAAAAAAATCCAAAAAATCAAAACAATTCTAAAAAATAAAAAAAATTCTAAAAAATAAAAAAATAATAAAAATCCAAAAAAAATAAAAAGTCAAAAAATTTTAGAAAATCAAAAAATTCTAAAAAATCAAAAAATAATAATAAAAAATCCAAAATTTTCTAAAAAAAACCCCAAAAACTTCTAAAAATTTATTAAAAATAAAAAAATCCAAAAAATTCTAAAAAATCAAAAAAAGTCTAAAAAATAAAAAATACTAAAAATAAATAAAAGCATAAAAAATCCAAAAAATTCTAAAAAAAGTTTTTAGGATTTTTAAGAAATGTTTTTATTTTTTAGAATATTTTATTATTTTTTGGATTTTTTAGAAATCTTTTTGATTTTTTAGAATTTTTTGATTTTTTAGGTTTTTTTATTTTTAGAATTTCTTTGATTTTTTATTGTCTTTTTGATTTTTTTAGATTTTTTTGGATTTTTTTGTTATTTTTTGAATTTTTTGTTTTCTCAGAATTTTTTGGATTTTTTTTATTTTTAGAATTTTTTTGATTTTTTAGAATTTTTAGAATTTTAAATTATTTTTTTGATTTTTTAGAATTTTTTTGATTTTTTAGAATTTTTATTTTTTTTTAATTTTTTGGATTTTTTAGAATATTTTTTATTTTTCTAATTTTTTATGATTTTTAGGGTTTTTTTTAGAATTTTTGGATTTTTTATTATTTTTTGATTTTTTGGATTTTTTGGATTTTTTTAGATTTTTTTTATTTTTTTTATTTTTTTTTATTTTTGATTTTTTATTATTTTTTTTGATTTTTTTTTTGAATTTTTAGAGTTTTTTTTTAATTTTTGGATTTTTTATTATGTTTTTGATTTTTTAGAATTTTTTTGATTTTTTAGAATTTTCTTTTGTTTTTAGAATTTCTTACTATTTTTTTTTGGGTTTTTATAATTTTTTGGATTTTTTAGAATTTTTTATCATGCCCAAATCTATCTTGACAAAAACTCATCTTGACCTAAACTCATTCTAATCCATTTCTTAATAAACTCATCCTAACCCAAACCCATCCTAACCTATACCCATCCTAACCCATTACCCAAACCTACCAAACCCACCCATTTTGCCACTTCTAGTATTTACATTATAAGCGCTTATAAAACAATCATTCTAATGATTTTGGACAGACAGACAAACGGGTAAAATGGTCATTTACTATCATTAAGTTCATGCTCACAATGCAAGATGAATTCTGGAGTATATCAAGAGCCGCATAAAAATTTATCAAGAAAAATAAATAAATGAATTTAAAGCATGTTAAAAATGCAGATATCTTTATTCAACATTACTTAAATACATCAAGTCAAAAACCAGTAGCGAACCGGTATCAGAAACGCCAAAAGTCGTACCGAATTGGTACTTAAGATCTTTCGGTTTGGAAAATTCGGTATCGGTACCCAGTATCATTTGCTCATCTCTAACCACAGGTTTCATACGAACAACATCATTACCATACAACTTTTTTGGTGGATTTTCTTTTGGTTATCTTTTAGTGTTTTTTTCTATTTTTTCTTTTTATTATTGTTAGCGGTTTCGTGCGCAACGCGCTTGTAATGATTTCAAAACATATGTAAACACAGACTAAACAACAAAAGACGTCGCCGCAATGCGGCGATAGTAAAAAACTAGTCCAGTTAATAATATTCACCGCCGTTTAAAAAAGATAATCTAGATGGGTGTTTGGGATTTGCTTATTTTGAGCTCCTTTTAACTTATTTACTTCTTAAAAGTTAATAAGTCATTTTTGTAGTGTTTGGACATGCACTTGAGAAGAAGTTTTTATAGTTTGAAAAAGAGAAATGAGAAGTTAAAATTTGTGACTTTTTCAAAAAGGAGAAAGCGCTCATGACATTATAGCCCAGTGACATCGTAGAGGTGAAATAAACTTAGGGACCATTAGGTCTTGTGTTCGATTTCCATGGAGGGGGGGGGGGTGTTTTAGATTGATTAGGTGTCTTCATGAATTGGTGTATAATCATCATTGCTGAGTAGATATAGCTATAAGAGCATCCACAACAAGGAGCACAAAAAACATCTAAAAACTGACTAGTCACCCGCCACATGAGAAAAACACTCATTCTTTAAAAACATTAAAAATCCACCCAATAAGGAATCTTAAAAACACCTAAAAACAATGCCATGTCATCAGCACCTTTTACATTTACATTTTTTTAATTATTACCCAGGCCCCACCACCTACACACTACCCCACCTTCTCTCATTTCTTCTAGTTCTTGCACAAAAACATGGATAAAAAATGGATTCTAAAAATATGAACCACAATAAGAAAAAATGAAAAACAAGTCTACGTAGGCATGAAAAAAATGAGAAAAAATGGCTATTGGGGATGCCGGCACCACGATAATACTACTCCGTCTTAATAATTCAAATTTGGGGTTAAAGAAGGAAAAGAAAGAAAAGTTAAAAGCAATCGAAACACATGGTACGTGACTTTGAATATAAAGAGAGAGAGTGAGTTGATCGAGTCAACGGCAAGATGACAACGATCATGATTCTTCTTCTTCTTCTTCTCTTTGCTTTCTCTACTGTTTTCGCTCCTCTCCCCAATTCCCCTAAACATCAAGTGAGTTTTTTTATACCCTAATAACCCTTTTCATATATGATTTTCTGACAAATTCGACAGGTGGTTGTTAATGCTCCTAAATTTGGAATTGAAAATGATATGTTCTGGAAAGATGGACAGCCGTTTCGAATCATCGGTGGGGACTTGCATTATTTCCGTACTCTTCCTGAGGTACAATATTACTGTAGAGGGAGGGAAAGAGGAGCAAGTTTTGCACCTTTCTTTCTGTGGACATGGTCTGTTAGGATTTTGTTTTAGATTCTACTTATGAGGTGTTTTGATTGATATGGTTTTGGAGTTGGGGGTTTCCACCTCCCCAGACCCTATGATACCAATTTACAGCTACACACATTTTTTTTTTATTTGTAAATTATGTACAACCATGTTTTCCAATTTACTCATTCTTTTGGTACAGTATTGGGAAGATAGGCTATTAAGAGCCAAGGCTTTGGGTTTGAATGCCGTTCAAACTTATGTTCCATGGAATCTGCATGAACCAAAAGAGGGTCAACTGGAATTCCATGGTATTGCTGATATAGTTTCATTTCTTGAGCTATGTCACAAGTTAGATCTCTTGGTCATGCTACGCCCTGGGCCTTACATATGTGCAGGTCTTTCATACTTTTTAGTAACTTTACATATGTGTATCAGTCATTTGATTTGTATTGCAAGAAGAAAAGGAACAATGACTTCCTGTTGCAGAATGGGATTTTGGTGGTTTCCCTGCTTGGTTACTTACTAAAGAACCGGCCATCACGCTAAGATCATCTGACCCAAGATACCTTGCTTTGGTCCGTCAATCTTCTTCTTTCAATTTTAAACTTATGTATCTTGTTCACCGAGTTAATATATAAGTTTATTTCATTCATTGTACATAAAATTAGCAATGAATTATTTAAATGCAATAAGAATAATTAGAGATGAACTTGGTTAGTATTCATGTAAACTGCAATATGATACCGGTTTATGACTTTGAAGGTTGATAGCTGGTGGGGAGTCCTACTTCCTAAAATAGCTCATCTTCTTTACCACAAAGGAGGACCTATAATTATGGTTCAGGTGGGTTGGTACATCTCATCATCTTCTTATTCAAAATATATATACAGTTACCGCTGTTTGTTCACCTACAGTTCACAAGCATTTCAACATTGTGATCACAGATCGAGAATGAATTTGGTTCGTATGGAGATGACAAGGATTATTTGCATCATCTAATCAACTTAGCTCGGTCATATCTCGGGGATGATATAATTTTGTAAGTTGATCATGTAGTTTGGTAACAATTAATGATTAGTTGACATTTGCATGTTTATAACAGGTATACCACAGATGGAGGCACTAGAGATACTCTCACTAAAGGAACGATACGAGGGGATACTGTATTTTCAGGTAAGAATGTAGTACACATGTCATCATCTATTAGGAAAGAAATTTACGTTTAATATTTCAAAGTTTAACTGTAGCTGTTGACTTTTCAACCGGAGAGGATCCTTGGCCTATATTTAAGATGCAAAAGGCATTTAATGCACCAGGAAAATCGCCACCCCTTTCTGCGTAGGTACTTTTATAATTTATCCTTGTAATCACTTTCTTTTATGATGCTTAAAAGACACTATGTATTCAGAGAATTTTACACCGGTTGGCTTACGCACTGGGGAGAGAGTATTGCTAAAACAGATGCAGCTTCTACAGCATCTGCACTGGAAAATATTTTGTCGAGAAATGGCTCTGCTGTTCTTTATGTATGCTATAAACGGAAAATAATTTTTAAGCATTATTTACAAGATATTTTCATGATGTGGTGATCTCTTACATATAGATGGTTCATGGCGGAACCAATTTTGGATTTTACAACGGTGCAAATGCTGCTCAGGAATCTGATTACGATGCTGATCTTACATCCTATGATTATGTGAGGAACCTCATTCTTCACATCTCAAGTTTTAAATAATTAGTTAAAGTGAAAGGTGGCTTCAAACAAGCCAAATTGTTTAATAATAAAATAAAATTAGATTATCTGTTGAAATAAATTGGTAATCATATTTTACACACTGAGTATTGTTAAAAGATGGACAGCAACATTTTGGGTCATCCAAACCAAACCGGTACAAAAGGTTATTACTTTTTCAACAATTTCACATGTATGTAGGATGCTTGAGGAAAACAGTATTCTTTTCAACAAGGTTATTAGTTTTTCATACATATAAGATTTGTATTAAAATAAAATTGTATTTGTAATCAAATTTAACACATTCATTGTTTTGTACGTAGAGTTACAATATTTAGTGCACATGAATCCTAAGTTGGATTATTATTATTATTATTATTATTATTAAAATAACATAGTTTCGGTGACGCACTAATTATTTGGACTGACCCATTTTCCTCTCTAATAACTTAATGGGAATCATTTTTCTTGTAGGATGCTCCTATTAGCGAGTCTGGTGATGTGGATGGGGCAAAATTCAAAGGTAATAATAAGATTCTATATCTACTCATAAGTTAAGTGACAAAGATAATGCTTTGTACTTTGTCCGTCCAGCCTTGCGGGGGGTTATAGCCAAGTACAGTGCAACTTCTCTCCCTCCAGTTCCTTTAAATAATAAGAAAACAGGATACGGCCGTATTCAATTAGAAAAAACATCATCATTATTTAATACACTGGACTTGTCAACCAAAGCTATTGAATCTGAGAACCCAATTTCAATGGAGGCTGCCGGCCAGGTATCTATCTTTGCTACCCAATATTTATTTTTATTCATCATGGCAATGTTTTCAACACTTTGCACTTTGGTGTTTCAGATGTTTGGATTTTTATTATATGTTTCTGAGTACACTACTAAGGGAAAAAGGAGCACTTTGTCTATACCAAAGGTAGGTAGGTAGGGGTATGTTTTTGGCTAACTTTGAACGGTGCATTTTTATAAGATTTTTACTGTTTTCAAATTTCAACCTGACCTAATTTATATGCACCAAAACACCAACCTGTGTTTAAAAAAGCGAGCTTTAAGCGCGCTTTAAGCGTGAAGCGCTGAAGCGTTTGGAAAAGCGCTTTTTTTGGTCTGAAGCGTTACAACACGTGAAGCGTTTTGAAGCGAGCTTTAAGCGCGAAGCGATGATGATTTGAAGCGACGCTTAAGCCCAATCAGGTCACATTTGGGCCATTTTTTAGGCCCAATAGTCTTTAAATAGGGTTTAAATGAGGCCCTACTTCTTTACCCTAATAATCAGCCGCTGTCTTCCTCTTTCTCCTTCTATTCTCTCTGCAACTTGATTTTTGTTTAGAAATCATAATGGCCTCAGGATCAAACAGCACTACTGCTGCCTCGGAAAAGTCCTCATCTGGTGACCCGAGATGAATACGTACTTGATTATGATGATTATTGATTAAAGACTATTTTTATGTTTATGTTTTAAGTGTGTTTCGACTTTAATTTATGTTTTAACTATGCTTTTTATGTGTTAAGTGTGTTTTTTAATCATGTTTTTGTGTTTATTATTAATTAACAAGTAGAATAGGTCATATTGATGTGTACAATATTTTTTTTTATTTTTTAATTTTGAGCGCTTCGTATACGTGAAGCTCTCGCTTTGCGCTTGAAGCTTCGCTTAAAGCTTTTGGAACCAAAACGCTTCGGAGCGACTCGCGCTTTTTTAAACCAAGACACCAACGTGGTGCAACTTTTTGGTGTGACACTATTCATCACCCCATTTTACAGCAAATATATATCATTCACATTTATGAAAAATTTATTATTGGAACAATCTCACTGAGGCCTGTTTGCCACCCTTAAAATCAATATATATTATATTACACTTGTCATTTATAATTTCAGGTGCATGACAGAGCCCAAGTGTATGTTACATGCCTTTCTGAAGATAAGAGAGAAAAAGCACAATATGTTGGCACAATTAATAGATGGTCAAATACGCATGTCAACCTCCCCAATGCTGAATGCTCTTCCACTACCAGATTGTTAATTCTGGTTGTTGTCTAATCTTTTGTTGGCCAAGTTTCCCTTTTACAATAATTCATATTTGCCATGCATCATATAATTTTTTTTGATTTTTTGTTTATAATCCTTGGCTTCTTTGTAGGTTGAAAACATGGGTCGTATTAATTATGGACCGTATTTGTTTGATAGCAAGGTAAAAATCCTAACTTAACTCACCAACCATTTAAAGGCCAATTATACCTTGTGTTTTAATTTGAAACTAATGTATACCATGGTTTGAACCTTGTAAGAGAGCATGTAACTGTGTCAATAGCATAAAAACAACATACTTTCATATTTTGCACGAAGAAGTTCATCAACCAATTTTGTTAAACTTATATAAACCCGTGAAATTAAGGGTGTCAACATATGTGCTGACTGTACAAGTAAATTGTATAAAGTTAGCAAGTTCAAGGATTTTAATATGTTGAGTTTTTTGTTAAGGGGTTTTTATAGAAAGTAAGTTGGTTTTTTCTGGTATAGAAGATGCTTTAATCATATTATATTATTTTATAGGGAATATTGTCTGCTGTTTACTTAGATGGGAAACCTCTGCTCAAGTGGAAAATGATTCCAATTCCTCTCAGCAATCTAAATGAAAACAATCTTTCTTTCAACAATTCGGTTTCTAAACTTATTGGAATTTCTGCCCGTAAAAGCAGCCCTGGTACATTCCAGTTACACCAACATATGTATTATTGATATCTATATTTATAGGGTACAAGGATATTTTCTTAACTATGAAAAAATAAATAAATACATACTATGGAAAAGACACGGATACATATAAATCTTTTTCTTTGAAACTGTTTAACATTACTTCTATTTTCTTTTGCAGGGGTGAGTTTAAAAGAACCAGCTTTCTACAGTGGAAACTTTGTTGTTGACAAAGTGACGGACACCTACATGTCCTTCAATGGTTGGGGTAAAGGGGTAGCATTTGTTAATAACTTCAATATCGGGAGATTCTGGCCGGTAAAGTTAATTTTATTCATTTTTCTGTAACGTTATAGCAGAAGGTCTGTCTAACAGATTCTATTGTTTTTACAGTCTTTTGGAGCCCAGTGTAACCTCTATGTCCCTGCTCCAGTTCTCCAACGTGGAAATAACGTCTTGGTATCGCACTTTTTTTATTTATTGGATATAAACTTCACTTTTTGCTTAGAATCCGTGTCCAACTTTTTTTTTATAAATTATGAATGTGCTAATTACGGTAACAGGAAAATTCAGATAAAAACTATTCATTAAAAGTAGACTTCCAAATTCCAACCTGTTTGACCCATTCACCTTATATAAATAAGTAGGCTGCAACTGCCACCATTATAATTGTAGTATCCTTGCATGAAAAGGGTTGGGTTGGCGGGTTGAAATTGATGGACCCAAATACAACCCATATGTTTATTCATGTCAAATACATTAACCCAAGCCCGGACCCTGGACACACTTAGTGTTAACTGGTACATATTATTGTATATTAATTGTATTTATTAGTATTATTGACCTTCCTAGATTAGGGGCTAATCATTAGGCTAATCAATTTTGTATTCTGTGTATATGATCAGTGTCATATCAATGAACAAATGATAATATGGTATTAGAGCTACCGTAACCCTAGCTCTTTGCTGCCCTACCATCACCGGAGTACAGTCCAATTTTTTTTTTCTACTTCATCTTTTCTGGCAAGATCGACTACGGTCCCTCTGCCATCACTCGTTTTTTCCCCTACCTTCTTCTCTTTCTCTGTTCATTCTCCATGGGTGACGCATCCAAAAAAGAGAAATTTGAATCCCTACATCCGGTTTATACTGTGACTAACATCCAAAATAAAGTTCAAATTTTGGATGGGACAAAAGTTACCTATTCGTCTCGGGTCAAGCTTTTTCATCTCCATGCTCGGGGATACAAAGTTCTTCACTACATAGATGGTACGAACGCCCCAACAAAAACAGATCTTACCTTTGAATCCTTGAATGAAATCGATGCCATTGTTTTACAATGGATTTATGGCACATTGTCGGACGAACTTCTAGTTCGGGCTCTTGAGACTAAATCCACTGCCTACGAGGCTTCAATAATAAAGTAAAGGCATTAAATGGTGACCGGTGAGTCTTTAATAAACAACAACAATCAAACATATTATTATTGTTTTCCCGCCGGAGAAAGAAGACTCAAGGTCACCGGCGATGAATGTTGTAGTCCCGTTAACGGAGGTCGGGATTTGTGAGTGTCGGTCATTGATTTAGGCAAGTTTCCTTAGAATCCTGACGACTGAATAAATGAGGGTTATAATTTATAGCGTGTAACCCTTTAAAACCATGGATCGGATCTTAAGATCGAGTTAAATGAGTAAAAATTTTCAGGTCTGATTAGTCTGATTTCACCCGATTAACTCCGACTTGGTCCGATTTTGACCGGCTTTGACCAGGACCTATTTTATCGGCCGATTTGCTCAATTTTAGGCGACAAGTAACCGATTAGCGATTAATTCGGCCGCCTAGAACGCCTTCTGCAACACTGGCTATTTCACCCCCCCACCCAACTTATGATTACCTGGTCTAGAGATGGAACCTTAAAATCAAAACAACCCCTTAACCTTCATATTAACACCATCCCATCCATCTCCCCATAACCAAAATCCCCCACACAAGTCCTTCAAGACCCTAACTGGCACTCAACTATGTCTGATGAATACAAGGCCCTTATAGAAAATAAAACATGGGACTTGGTGCCTAGACCTCGGGATGCCCATATTATTCGTTGTATGTGGTTGTACAGGCATAAATTTCATGCGGATGGGAAGCTTCAACGGTACAAAGCACGACTTGTGGTCATGTCAACCAGTCGGAGTTGATTGTGATGAAACATTCAATCCGGTTGTAAAACCGACCACCATCCGAACTGTTTTGAGCCTAGCCATGTCTAAAGCATGGCCAATCCACCAGTTAGACGTCAAAAACGCGTTTCTACATGGGGAACTAAGCGAAACTGTGTACATGTTCCAACCAACTGGATTTGTGGACCACGACAAGCCTAAACATGTTTGTCGTCTTAAAAAGTCTCTTTATGACTTGAAACAAGCCCTACGGGCATGGTCAGGGGCGATGCTTTGAAGGGGCCGGGAGGGGCGCCCGACCCCCCGAACTTTTCGGCCAGTAGTGTTATAAATGTAGTTTTCGTATAGAATTTTTGGGTATGTATGTTTTCGACCCCCCGGTTCTATAGAAGTTTTTGGGTATATACGTTTTCGACCCCCCATAAAAAATTTCAAGCTTCGCCACTGGGCATGGTACCAACGTTTTGCATCATACATTCAATGGTGTGGTTCTAAAAGCACGGTATGTGACACTTCTCTATTCGTCTACAAAAGTGGAAACCAAATGGCCCATCTTTTATTGTATGTTGATGACATCATTCTAACAACATCCAATCCTAGTCTTCTACCACAATTTATTACATTTTTGTCGGAGTCTTGCCGGTGCTCTTCAATATCTCACGTTCACCCGACCTGACATCACATATGCAGTCCAACAAGTTCGTCTCTTTATGCATGCCATAAGTAAACCCCACTTCAACTTTCTAAAACGCATACTGCGTTATTTAAAGGACACCCTCAATCATGATCTGCAAATTAAACCCTCCAAATCGATGAATCTCACAGCCTACTCTGATGCTGACTTGTGGGGGTTAGCCGGAGTCAAGACGTTCTACATCCGGCTACTGTGTATTTGTCGGGGACAATCTAGTCTCATGGTCTTCAAAACGTGGAGCAACTGTATTGAGATCTAGGGCAGAAGCCGAATATCGGGGGGTTGCAAATGCTACTGCTGAAACAACATGGATTCGCAATCGCCCGCTTGAGCTCCATGTTCTGATTCGTACTGCCACGTTGATATACTGTGACAATGTTTCAGCAGTCCACCTATCTCAAAATCCGGGTCGGATTAGTTCGTGTCTTTCATGTCCCTCTGCTGACTATCAACACGCTGATATCTTCACCAAGGGACTCCCTTGCCAGCTCTTCATTCGTTTCAGATCCAGTCTAAACGTTCGACCATCTATCGCTTAGACTGCGGGGGACTGTTAACTGACATATATTATTGTATTTATGACTTTCGTAGAATAGAAGCTAATTAGCAGGCTAATCAGTTTTGTAGTTTTGTATTCTGTGTATATAATCGGTTATGAACAAAGGAGTTTTCTCTGATAATACTTAAAACCATGTGACCTTAGCTTGATCAGTCAACCCGTTTGTGTAAACAGGTCACAACGTGTACGACTGTTAAAACGCTTTGGTGGGTTATATATTTGTTAATCTAGTTTTAAATGGGTCAACCTGTTGTACAAAATGAACACGATACATTTATTAAATAGGTTAGAAATCCCAACCCAAAATTTGATTATTATCATGTCATGTGAAGAATTGTACGAACCATTAATACACTTGGATCCTGAACTGTTTTATTGACGTATTTGGCCTTTTCTACGTAGGTGATACTTGAGTTAGAGAGTCCCGAACCTGAGTTGATGGTGAATTCAGTTGACCGGTCAGACTTCACATGCGACTCAAACCATTTAAAGGTACGAGAGCTTTAACATGGTTTGTGTGCAACCTCAAAACATAACTATGTTAATGTATCTTATCCTTATTGTAAATCTTTGACTCTTGCGTGTTTATGTGTTTTAAATTTTTAATTAACTAGCAAATACTTCATAATCATACAGATATTGTAATATTAAATTAACATTTTAGTCCTAATTGGAGGTCATGATTTCTATTTCCATGTAATGTATGTGTAACCTTTACTTTTAGTTTATTAATTAAATATAGTAGAAAATGGTAGTATGGTTCCTTTTTATTTAAATAAAAAACTAGTTTTTTTACGTCGCGCGTTGCAGCGAAACCGAGCAAATGATAATGTAAAACAAACATGATTCGAAAATAAAGCATGTTGTCTAGAAATTCAAACCCTTAGAATGGTTTAATTTATCATCGTAGTGTTTTGTGATACCAAATAAATAATTTATTTCGAGTACAACTTTGTTTTTATCAAAACTTATAACAGAATGTCGAGGGAAAAATCAAGCATAACTACGTACTTAAGTTTGTAGAAAAAAGTTATATACATAAATTATTAAAAAAGTATTAAATTAATTGATAAATTTATATATAGGGTAAGGATAGTGTAAAAAGTGCTCAAAGTGTGAGAAGTGTGAGAAGTGTATTATAACACTATATATAATACTATATAACACCATATAAACACCCCATAACAATATGTAACACCATATAATACCATATAACACTATGTAACACTATATATCATTATATAACAAATATAACACTATACATCTATCATAGACATGCTATCAGACAACCTATAGTGTTATATTTGTTATATAATGATATATAGTGTTACATAGTGTTATATGGTATTATATGGTGTTACATATTGTTTTACGGTGTTTATATGGTGTTATATAGTATTATATATAGTGTTATAATACACTCCTCACACTTCTCACACTTTGAGCACTTTTTACAGGATCCTCTACCTTTATATATATTCTAAAAAAAGAAAAAAGAATTATTAAAAAAATAGAAAAGGAAATGTATGGTTTTAGAAAGAGAAAAAAATTAAAAATATGTTATTAAAAGCAAATATAATAACTAACTATTAAAATATACTAAACAAAAATAATAATAAAAGCTATATATTATTATAAAAATAAAGTTACCATTAATCGAGCTTTATCAACAATATATATATATATATATATATATATATATATATATATATATATATATATATATATATAGGGAGCCGCTAGAATGAAAACCACCCCGAGTTGTAAGAACCGCGAGAACTACACCCCACGGAGCGCCGTTCGCCATGATTTTTTTTTACAAGTAGATGTGTGTATTATAAACACAGCCATAAAAAATCATGGCGAACGGCGCTCCGTGGGGTGTAGTTTTTTACACCACAAGTTTGGTGTTTTTTAATTTTTTTTCTTTTTTCTTTTTTTTTCACCAAACTTGTGGTGTAAAAAACTACACCCCACGGAGCGCCGTTCGCCATGATTTTTTACGGCTGTGTTTATAATATACACATCTACTTGTAAAAAAAATCATGGCGAACGGGCCTCCGTGGGGTGTAGTTCTCGCGGTTCTTACAACTCGAGGTGGTTCTCATTCTAGCGGCTCCCTATATATATATATATATATATATATATATATATATATATATATATATATATATATATATATATATATATATATATATATATATATATATATATATATATATATATATATATATATATATATATATATATATAATAGATATGCCTTTTCTGTCCAAGACCAGATTTTGTTTTATTTATGGGACTGCTACATTAGCACGATATAACATATACAAATTTCGCTCGAGTATTTTAGCGAAAAAACTTTAGTATATCGAGTATATTAATTTTGTATGATTTATACCTCGATATAATTTAATGACATGTCCCGTTCCCTTCTTTTTCTTTAAAAGGGCATGTCCAATTCCCTTATGATGGAATTATAAAAAAGTAATCATCTATAGTATGTTAGTATTCTTGTGAAACTAGCCTAATAGCGAATGATAAAAAAAGAAAAGAATAATATGGAGAAGAAAAACTCATCCTATTGATCAGATGTGTTATACAATGAGATACATTATTCTATATACAGGAGAGGGAAACTTGGTGAATAAGATAATATATACATAGTGTCGATAATACTCTCTCTTGGTTATTAACTTAATATGTTTGGAGATGTTGTCTCGTTAAAAACTTGCTAGGAAAACTCAATTGGAGAAAATCATAGCTAAGGGAAAAAGAGTGCAACTTGTAATGCATATTTTCTCCCCTTGATACTTCTAGATTAGGTAACAAAACCCAACGGGACAAAAATTAGCTAAGAGAAAAAAGTGCAACTTGAATATGTCACACCCTGTTCGTAGCGGAAACGCGAGGTGTGATCATGAAAGCTAAACATTGCATTAGACTAATTAAACAATAAAAATAACAACGATGCCATTGATATATAGTTTGAAGCATAAGTACAAAAGTTTTAGAACGATTTCATAACATTTCCCAAATTGTATTTCAAGTTACAAAATGACTTCAACAAAGATATAGTTTGCTTTATAAATGTAAAACAAGGCTTTGACTTCTATATGCCCGCACGAAGGCGAGATATATAAGGCAAACCCTCCACAAATGGCCATCGTTCACTACTTTTCCACTTTTCTTGATCTTCAATCATGTTATGCTTTCTTTCCTGAAATATATGTAAATTTGAAAAAGTCAAAATAAAGTTGGTGAATTCATGTGTTGGTTTGCTTTGTGTCAAATGAGTCTCGAAAACATTTGACAGTTTAGTATTATAAACCGGTATGTGAAAGCATCTATGAAATTCGTGGATCCATCAATGTGTAGCTAATACATTAATATGTATGCCAAAAGTAAGTAACCAAACCTAGACGATGTTATTCGCACCCTTCTGATATGGGACCACAAAAGCACTCCTAAAGGGTTAAGAAACTAGGAGTGGAGCTCGCCAAAACTCAATAGATCTACACCTTTTGCACCTCGGTCGTTATGTATGATTAATGGTTACTATTGTCTTTTGCTACTTATGCGCACATGATCTAAAATAATTTCATTCCACAGCTAAACACATGTATCCCCCCTCGAGTGTTTAATAGTAAAACACTGAAAAGTTTGAAAAGAGGGACATGAACTCACAGTTTTGCATTCAAGTAAATAACGTGCTAGCAGACTCGGGTGTCCGTATATCTATCGCAACCTACGAGTGTTCTAACTCGTTAGACACTTAGGTCTTTACTAGACCGTGTACACGTTGCTCATCTTGAATGCTCGTTAAGACTTATATTTGTCTTGTTTGGATACCCTTGTTTATGTTAATACGTTGGTAGCTTATTTATTCGTTTGTTGCTAATATATATTTCATAAATATATATTGTCATGTATATTCGTTATGTATGAATGTGCCTCGCCCTCGATGGTCTTATGTTAAGTTGTTCGCATTGGATTCATCCAATTGGTCGTATGTCTTTGTCACGCATGACTGGGCCTAGCCCTTTATTTCGTGCTTGTGTCTCACACAAGTGTCGTTGTTATGAAATATATATATTATGTTGCTAATATATATATATATATTCATTTTCGAAGGGATCCTTGACCCTTATAT